>NC_090653.1:115005553-115325553 GCF_040937935.1 Hyperolius riggenbachi | reverse complement strand
TACAATCACACCTTGGGCTTTATTCACAAAACGGTGCTAACTGTTAGCATGACTGTTAGCATGGCTTTTCGCGCGTTTCATGGTTCATGTACACATGAAAAGCGACCGTTAACTTGCAAAAAATTTGCGTTTATGCGTGAACGCAAATTTTTGGTGCAATAACCGTTATCACGTGAAATTTCGCGCAAAGCACTTTTCAAAGCGTGCTAACAGTTAGCACCGTTTTGTGAATCAAACCCCTTATCAAAGTTATCACACGTTATCAAAAGTTATCACACATTATCAAAGTTAACACGCCTTATCAGCGTAGCATAGCAAGGGCTATGAACCCGCAAGGGCTCAGGGCAGGACGAGTGCCATTGCCAATTAGCAGGCATAAGTTTGTAGTCCTCGCTATACTAATCTGATAAGGCGTGTTAACTTTGATAATGGGCTTGATTCACTAAACCGTGATAACTCATATCACGGCCGCACTAGCGGTTTCATGCAGGTTTTCGCGCGCAATTGCAATTTTTCACGCGTAATTGCAAATTTTCTCACGCAATTGTGGGCAAAATTTTGCAGTTACACACGAAAACATGAGCGGCCGTGATATGAGTTATCACGGTTTAGTGAATCAAGCCCAACTTGTGATAACTTTGGTAACATGATAACTTTGATAACGTGTGATAAATTTGATGACGTGTGATATCTTTGATAAGGTGTGATATTTGCCCATCACGTGAAATGATGCTTTCCATGTGAAAACATTTGCAAGCGCCAGTTCGCGTGATAACTGCTGTGATAGCAGTTTAGATGTGATAACTGCTGTGATAGCAGTTATCACGCTTTAGTGAATCAAGCCCTAGACGTGGATACAGTGACAGGACTGGAAATGCCAGTCTCTTTATACTCCCCAATTATTATGTAGTTTATTCAGGAAGCATTTTCTTGTAGACTTGTATGAAAGGGATGAGAGAAGAAAAAATAGTGGTTTGTCAAAGAAAAAACAACCAAAACAGCCAAGCCCTTAAAAAATGCACTTTGGGATATGTTTATACTTACTAAATCAGTCGTCTGCAGTCTTAAGCTAAGTATAAACCTTTAATGATAGTTGAAGGCTAAAGATAACTAAATTTTGTAAAATTTGAATGTTTTGTATAGTTCTGATGATTTCATCGTTTTGATAAAAAAAAAAGAAAAAAGATGTGCTTTGAGTAATGAAAGTCAACGTGAAGGTTGTTTTTACAGTGACTTTCATGGTTAATATGTCTTGTAAATAGCCCAGGTTGCAAGGGAGCTTTAGTGAACTATGCTTGAGCTAAACATTTACTTAAAGGACTTACGAGGTGAAATAAAAAAAAAGTTCAGTACCTGCAGCAAATATGAATGTTGTGGGGTCGGTAGCCGGCCTGGGGGGAGATTGAGCAGTGGGGACCCGGCGGAACTACACGGAGGGCTCGGATGGCGTGCTCCGTGCATTCAAATTTGTTGCAGGTACTGAACTTTTTTTTTTTATTTCGCCTTGTAAGTCCTTTAATAATTACACTCAAAAGTAAGAGTATTTGAACAAATTGTTACTCTTTAAAAGAGGAAGTAATCGTACACCCCCTCCCCCTTTTACAAGGATTTACAAAGTGGGTGCAAATTAGCATAAAATGACTGTAGTATGACTATTCTATAGGATACAACTTTCAGTTTTAAGGCCCTTTGCAATATGAATGCAGCACTGCCAAAAAGTCATTGTGGTGTAACTGTACATTGAAGCATACAGTGCAATGTAAGTATGCTTTACTGCCACTGTAAACACGTAAGCTAGTCAATACACAACATGTTATGCGTTACTGCATCAGAACCCACCTTACCATGCTGCACCACACACTGTGTGAAAGTACCATAAGAATATCATTGCACCAGGTTGTGATGCAATGATATTGTCTGTTACAAACCAATGCAACAGACTTGGTGGGAAAGGGCCCTTAATGTCACAGTGATTGTGTTTCATGATTTTCTTTTAAGCAGGAAACACACTTGTCTTTCAGTGTTCTGTGTGCGCTTTTCTGCATACTTTTTCTGCACACCAAGTGTGTTTCCAAGCAAGATGTTTTTTCACAGCAGCTGATGTAATTGATAGAGAAAACGGACAAAATGTGCAGAGTAATCATGCAGAATGTCAGTTTTTGTTCTGCACGCGAACAACACATCAAGTGTGAACTAGCCCATTGATTCAAATGTTTTTCTGTGCAGAAAATGCGCACTAAAACAGTCAAGTGTGTTCCCTGCCAGAAGAATCAGTTGACGAATCATGTATTGATTGTTGAACAAAAATAATGTGTTAACTTTCTAGACTTATGGCCTGGCTTGCAGTATTATATATTCTTTTGAAAATAGTTGGGCATTATGATCATGGTAGTTATGGGTTCATAATTTTTAAAGGAAAATAGCAAAGTGATAAAATTAAATAAATTAATTCAAATTATTTCCCAGATTAGATTAGATGTTGGTTTTTAATGCTTTGAACATCATCCTTACTGTTTTGTAGTTCCATTAGTAAATTATTTAAGCTCAGTCAACAACATTAATACAACAAAACCCACGTGTTCTTAGTGCACTGCATATTCCATAACTGACTTCATAAAAAACACTATATTATATAAAACCATAATGGTATCCATCCATCAAAAGTTGCATTGGCCTATGGTGCTAATTTATTTAATGTAATCAATGCTTTTTTACACTTCTAGAGTTACTGTGCTCCTTTAAAGTTGACCTTGCCATTCTAAAGTCAATAAAATGAAAGATGCACAGTAAATACTGTGCTATATTCTAGGATTTTGAATATATAGAATCATAATTTATTCTGTGTTAAATCTGTCAATAGACATAAACATTTAAGTACTGCATATATTTTACTGCACCTAATTAGATTACTTATGTTAACAATTAGTATTCCTTATTTCGATTATTAAAGCCAATCAAATTGTGCCGTCTCAAAGAATTTGTCACAGCTATATTGAGATAATTTTTAGCTTTAAGTTAGTCATCCAATGACACAATTCTTGTTCTGGGACCTGTTGTTTTGTTTTCCGTAAATATTATAAATGGCCTGTAAAACAAAAACAAAACAAAAAAAAAACATTTACAGTACAAACAAAGCACTGGTATTGGTGATTCACAAAGGCTTATCTGTAAACTTGTTTTGCACTTTGCTTGTCCTAGAAAGCAAAGGCACCCACTTCCCATTCCCACAATCCCCTATTTTGTTCATTGTGGTCACGGTTGAAATTTACTGACTTGTAGAATATCCAGAAACTGACAAAGATTGTGAAAACCCAGCAAATTATAGACCTATCTCTCTGCTGAATGCAGACACCAAATTTTATGCCAAATTGTTAGCAGTAAGGCTAACTTCCCTAACTCCCCACTTCTACCTCTTCACAGTACTTGCCTACTATTTCCTTCTTTTCTCTTCCAGAATTGCCCATGCCCACTATGATTTTGGCCATGTTAAATAGCAAGTTACCAGTACAAGGAGTGATCTCAATCTGGTATCAGTCTATACTTTCAAATCCTCATCCTCTCAAGTGCATACAAAAATGATCCACCAATCTCAAACAAATTGTCACAGCATCACAAGCTCAAAAAGCTGTTAAAACATCAATATCACTATCTAATGTAACTCCCACTGGGAACATCATCAGAAAATTCTTACAAAATGGTACCTGTCCCATAGTAAGATTGCTCATTTTACTGCTAATGCTGACTTCAAATGCTGGAGATGTCAATCCAACGTAGGAAGGAACCCTCCATATGCTATGGGGTTGCACACACATTAAAAATCTCTGGTTGCAAGTAGAAATATTACTCCAGTCCTTACTGGAACCCGTCTTCAGACTCTTACCATCCTTAGCTCTCTTACTTATTGACATCCATGTGTCCTCCAACCAATCATATGCCACTTGCTTCAAGCAACTATGCATCTAATCACTTCCAACTGGAAATCCTCAGATCCCATGCCTCTTGCTTAACTACTAGCATTACGCAAGAGTAACTTAGACACAGAACATAATAAATATAAGGATTAGGTCCCTTAACCATTTCAGCCCGCAGGGATTTTTCACTTTATGCATCAGAGCAATTTTCACCTCCAATTCATTCACTAATAACTTTATCACTACTTATCATAATTTATTGATCTATATCTTGTTTTTTCCGCCTCTAATTAGGCTTTCTTTGGGTGGTACATTTTGCTAAGTATTATTTTTTTATAAATGCATTTTAACAGGATTAATAAGAAAAAAATGGAAAAAATGCATGATTTCTCAGTTTTCTGCCATTATAGCTTTAAAATAATCCACGCTACCATAATTAAAACCCATGTATTTTATTTGCCCGTTTGTCTTGGTTATGACACCATTTAAATTTTGTCCCTATCACAATGTATGGCGCCAATATTTTATTTGGAAACAAAGGTGCATTTTTTCAGTTTTGCGTCCATCACTATTTACAAGCTTATAATTCAAAAAATTTTCATAGTATACCCCTTTCAAATGCATATTTAAAAAGTTCAGACCCTTAGGTAACTATTTATGTCTTTTTTTATTTTTTTTCCCATTAAAAATTTTATTTGGGTAATATTTTGGTGTGGGAAATAAACAGTTAATTTTTAATGTTATTATACTGTATGTGTAAATTGTAATGTAAAAAATATGTAGATGTAGTTTTACTGTTTAGCCACAAGATGGCCAGCTTCAATTTTTTTCCCCTCCTTGTGCTTCTCGCTAAGCGGAAGTACAAGGGGGATGTGGAAATTTTTCAAAGCAGAAAAACTGAAGCTGCTCATAAGAGCACTCCAGTTTTTCTGCTGGGGAGACGGATCACGGGAACCATATTCCCGTTCACAGTTCCCAGGGCTACTGGGGGACACCACAGGGGCATGGGGGCGCACCTGCGATCGCGCGCCGAAGCACAGCACCGCAGCAGAGCAGCCGCCCGGACGTGAGCTTCACGTTCGGGTGGCAGAAATGGTTAAAGGAATACTGTAGGGGAGGTCGGGGGAAAATTAGTTAAACTTACCCGGGGCTTCTAATGGTCCCCCACAGCCACTCACCGATGCTCCAGCCCCACCTCTGGTTCACTTTAAAGTCTGAAAACCACTCTGCCTGCGTTGCCGTGTCCTCTCTCCTGCTGTTGTCACCAGGAGTGTACTGTGCAGGCACAGAACATACTGGGCAAGTTCAACTCATTTTCCACCGACCCCCCTACAGTATTCCTTTAAGGGCTGTGACCTATTTGATTTCTCACAAAACTGGTGGTCACGCTGATTTATTTGCTCATGCACCATGCACCAATGCAAAGTTATACTTAAGGTTCACTACCACTCATTCTCCTTGTCCCAAATTCAAGATCTAATATCCACAGACTAGTTGGTCACTCTCAGGATTGCTCTCATAATTAGCAAATTCGAATTTATCCGTGATCACTGGTAGTTTTTTACGAATCCAGAAGTCGAATTCGAATTCAAAGATCGATACCGATCACTAATTCAAATTCGATTGTATCCGAATTTTACTCTCGAATTCGGCTGTGATCACGGGTGTTAAACCCATGATCATGAATTCGGATTCAGCTACCGTCGCCCAAAACCCGCTGACTTTAAGGGTTAATAGCAAAGCCCCCTTAAATGCCAGAATCACCAAATTTGTAGGTTATGTTAAGAAGAAAAGTGGGAGCAAGCGGAATTTTTTTTTTCAAAAAGACCTTATACTTTTTGAGAAAATCGATTTTAAAAGTTCAAAGAAAAAAAACGATGCATTTAAATGCCGTTCAATGACAGATCGTGGGAAATATTTTCCAGCAGTTAATAGCAAAGGCACCTTACATCCTAGCAACACCAAATTTGCAGGATATGTTAAAAAGATAGTGGGAAACAATATTTAAAAAAAAAAAATTAAAAAAATTATTTTGGGGGAATGTTCTGAGTGTGGGAAATCTAAAAAAAAATGACATGGGGTCCCCCCTTCTGAGCCTCTGTGCCTCTGTAACTCCTTGTCCCCCATGCAGGCTGGGATAGCCAGAATGCGGAGCCCTGGCCGACTGGGGCTTCGCACCCTAAGCTATACCAGCCCGCATAGTCAATGGTATGGGGGGCTCCGGGGGAGAGGGGCGGCCAAGCCTTCCCCTCTCCCCCCGAGCCCTTGTCCAATCCATGGACAAGGGGCTCTTTCCCACCTCCGGTGCCCCAGGAGGAAGTGGGGGCGATGACTCCCGGGGGGGGGGGTTCATAGTGGCATCTGGGAGTCCCCTTTAAGAAGGGGAACCCAGATGCCCACCCCCCTCCCAGGAGAAATGAGTATAAGGGTACAAAGTACCCCTTACCCATTTTCACAAAGGGTTAAATGAAATAAAAACACAACCACAAGAAAAGTATTTTATTATTCTAAATTAACCATAAGTACTTACCTGTACCTGTAAAAAAAATTCCCATGCCCATATCCTTGGAAATGTATTTATTTATTATTTATTTATTTTATTTATAAAGTGCCAACATATTACGCAGCGCTGGACAATAAATAGGGATACATACAATATTTAGGGGTGACATACAGCAAAATGACAATACCTGAATACAAGAAAGACCAGATCATGCAGCACAGTATGAGTACAAGGTAATGGAGGGGAGCATGGAGACTAGGCAAGTTAGGTTCACTCAGATGCATAGCATGGGTTCACAGTAATGGAGGTGCATGATCAGGTAGGACACAAAAGGAGGAGGACCCTGCCCAAAGGCTTACAATCTAGAGCAAATGATCGAACGTCTACAGTATCCTCCAATCTTGCGATCTTCAATTAAGTTGATTGAAGATCTCTCACGGCAATTACCTATACTATAGCTTAGAATGCGCCCTGCCGACGCATAGCGCTGGCTCCCGCTGTCCTCCCCGCCTCCTCACCTGTCACCCTCACCGAGCCTGGCATCTGGTGCACCCATGGGTCCCCCGGGTGCCAGCCTAGGTGAGGGGTGACAGGTGCAGGCAGGTGGGGAGAGACAGCGGGAGCCGGTGCTATATGTCCACACAGCCCGCATTCATCAATGAGCTGGTTCTTTTTGTATTGAATTGAAGGAATCGGCTCTGATTTGATTCAATACAAAAAGAACCGGCTCATTGATGAGCCGGTTACTATACCTTAGAATGCGGGCTGTGCGGATGTATACCACCGGCTCCCGCTGTCTCTCCCCACCTGCCTGCACCTGTCACCCCTCACCTAGGCTGGCACCCGGTGCACCAGGTGCCGGGCTAGGTGAGGGTGACAGGTGAGGAGGCGGGGAGGACAGTGGGAGGATGCATTCTAAGGTATAGTATAGGTAATTGCCATGAGAGATCTTCAATCAACTTAATTGAAGATCGCAAGATTGGAGGATACTGTATATGTTGGATCATTTCCAAGGATATGGGCATGGGAACTTCTGTTTATTGGTTTTCCACTCTATTCTGAGACGAGATCCTCCTTTGTCCTTTCTCCACTGGGTGGTCATGTTAATTCAAAGTCAGAGGTGGATCTCTCTGTCTACTAATAATTTTCCGTTTGTTAGTTCCATCATTCTGTGTTAGACATTTGCTATCTGCTATTCAACAAAGTGTTAATGCCATGGGTCATGACATATTGTCAATTTTTTGCATTATATCAAGGTCTAATATTTATTTAGACTTTCATTTGCAATGTTTTACCTTGGTTACACAACTTATATGCACTGAGAAAATTTTAAATAAAAGTCATTGTTAACTACTTTGGCCTCCTGGACGTACTAGCTACGCCCAGGAGGCCATATGCGCGTCCGCGCGCTCCCAGCTGCGATTCGGTAGCCTGGCAATCAGTGAATCAGGCTATGGTTCCCGATCACTGATTCCTCTCCCCCGCTGAAAAAGCGACAGCTTCTCTCGGAAGCTTCGCTTTTTCTGGCTGTAACGTCCCCAATGCATCGCTCTAAGCGAAAAAATAAAACTCAAGACACATTTACATTATAAAACTATGGTTTACATCCCACCCTCCCAAAAATACCCAAATAAAAATGTTTAATACAAAAAAAAAAACATTACAATAAAAAAAAACATGTAAATATTTACCTTAGGGTCTAAACTTTTTAAATATCTATGTAAAGATGAAATATTTCAATTTTTTTTTATTTTAAACTTGTAAATAGTGATAGATGCAAAACGAAAAAAATGCACCTTTATTTTCAAATAAAAAATTGTCGCCATACATTGTGATAGGGACATATTTTTAATGGTGTATTAACCGGGACATATGGGCAAATACAATACGTGAGTTTTAATTATGGAGGCATGTATTATTTTAAAACTATAATGGCTGAAAACTGAGAAATAATGATCTTTTTCCGTTTTTTTTCTTATTCTTCCTGTTAAAATGCATTTACAGTAAAGTGGCTCTTAGCAAAATGTACCCCCCAAAGAAAGCCTAATTGGTGGCGGAAAAAAACAAGATATAGATCAGTTCATTGTGATAAGTAGTGATAAAGTTATAGGCTAATGAATGGGAGGTGATAATTGCTCGGATGCATAAAGTGAAAACGACTGAGGGCTGAAGTGGTTAATAAAGAATATTCATAGGCTTCCCTCTTCTGAGGTGTAAGTATCTTGTTTTCTTCATTCTATTTCAGAAACACTTTAAAGACCATAAGACTGAACAGGATTGCTTCACTGTAAGGCTTGCATAGACATTGTAAAGACAGTCCTGAGGATGTAAAGAAGAAGGAAGAGAGGCAGCTGGAGACTTCCTCCTGTTGGGGGGAACAAAGTAGTGATCATCTAAAATAAACTGATGCTGTCCCACTTGATTCTCAGCCACAGTAAGAAGACACATACAGCCACAGAAGAGGGTTGCGGTCAGTGGGCTTAGTTTTATGCATTGTCTCTGATCCACAAGATTGTGAGGCAGAGCTGAACATCATGAGAGAAACATTTCTTTGGCAAGAATACCCTGAAACAGTTGTCAACAGTGCTATGAGGTGAGGTTTTGATTACCATGATGGAGGTGAACACATTGCATCCATCACGTATAATTAGAAAGTCCCATTTGTCCAAATATATGGACATCTGATTACATATATCATGGTTGGATAATTTTTCCATCATCCTCTTATCAGGAAGATATATATAATATACAGCCGTACTTCAAATGTAATACTTCTTACCGTGTCTAACTACTGAAATGGATGTGTAGTTTGGCTTGAGTAAGAAAGACTTAGTCAGCTTATATGGCCAATGTGCACAGTTGGCATTAAAATGACTCCTGATTAGAGATGGCCCGAACCTCCGATTTTCGGTTCGCGAACTTCCGCGAAAGTTCGGTTTGCACAAAATTTCACAACACAATAGAATTCTATGGGGAGGCGAACGTTAAAAACTAGAAACACTTATGCTGGCCACAAAAGTGATGGAAAAGATGTTTCAAGGGGTCTAACACCTGGAGGGGGCATGGCAGAGTGAGATAAACGCCAAAAGTCCAGAGGGGAAAAATCTGGATTTGACGCAAAGCAGCGTTTTAAGGGCAGAAATCACATTAAATGCTAAATTGCAGGTCTAAAGTGCTTTAAAACATCTTGCGTGTGTATACATAAATCAGGGAGTGTAATTAGAGTACTGCTTCACACTGACACACCAAACTCGCTGTGTAACGCACCGCAAACAGTTGTTGTGTAGTGACGGCTGTGCTGGACTGGTGCGCACCATGGTGAGATTGCTCTTCCTCAATGATATCAGGTAATGTTTGACTGCCTTATAAACTTTCAATGGTTCTTTCTCTACCATTGTTAAAGTTTACATATATTTTTTTTAAATTACATTTTTTGCTGGCTGTTCAGCACCTGCAACGAGAATCTGTTATGGAGGGCAAGTCTGCCATTGTGAGTGACCACGGGTAATGGCCGGGGAATAAGGGTTCGATTCCGGTCCAGAGTGGGAGCCTGAGAACTAGCTACCACCACCACACATCCAAGTAAGGACCCATTTGCTGTATAAGTAATGTACCTGTCCTGACCGTGCTTTGCAGACCAGGCATCTATGGTCAGATGGACCCTTGACTCAGCTCTGTGTGCCAGAGATGACACCACTTGCCTTTAACGAGAATCTGCTATGGAGGGCAAGTCAGACATTCATTCAACTGTGTGAAACTTTCGATGGTACTTTCTCAGTAGCATGGTGACCACTGGTAATGGCCGGGGAATCCTGGTTCGATTCCGGTCCGGAGTGGGAGCCTAAGAAACGGCTACCACCACCACACATCCAAAGAAAGGCAGCAGGCACTCTGTGGGCAAAGGAGCAGGAATGGCTACAACACATCCAAGGAAGGCAGCAGGCATGGCATGCAGGTCCTGAGGTAGTGACCAAAAACAACAATAATGGAGGACTTTCTAGACGTGGCTGTATATGACACTGATCCACTTTACTACCGGTAACAAGAATTTGTTATGGAGGGCAAGTCTGCCTTCCATTCAAGTGAAAGGTATGCATTGACTGCCAAGTATAATACAATGTGCAGTCAAAGATGCAGTGAAAGGTATGCAGTGACTGCAAATAGCTGTTTGTGTAGTGACGGGCATACTGGACTGGTGTGCACCAGCACCATGATGAGAGTGCAGGTGATGGCAGCTTTCCAGCCCATATGGTCGCCGTGCTGAGGTAGCTGAATGACAGAACAGTGACTGTCCAGCTGACCAAATTTGATCTGTCCACAATGAAGCAACTACCTTATTATCTTTAGTGTTGGGCGAACAGTGTTCGCCACTGTTCGGGTTCTGCAGAACATCACCCTGTTCGGGTGATGTTCGAGTTCGGCCGAACACCTGATGGTGTTCGGCCAAACCGTTCGGCCACATGGCCGAACTAAGAGCGCATGGCCGAACGTTCCCCGAACGTTCGGCTAGCGCTGTGATTGGCCGAATGGGTCACGTGGTTCGGACCCGAACGCGCTCTGATTGGCCGAACTGTCACGTGGTTCGGGTAAATAAATACCCGAACCACGTCATATCTCCGCCATTTGTCTGTGGGTTTAGCTTTGGGTAGGCAGGCAGGGTAGTTCGCGCTCCAGCCACGCTAGCCAGGGTCCCCCCAGTCATTGTGTCGCTGCTGGGAATAGTAGTACACCGCTCGCTCAGCCACACTATATAGCATTCTGTTTACTGCCACTCTGTGTACCTCGCTCAGCCACACTATATAGCATTGTGTTTACTGCCACTCTGTGTCTGCTGGGAACAGTAGTACACCGCTCACCCGCCACTGTATAGCATTGTGCTCTGTGTCGCTGCTGGGAATAGTGGTACACCGCTCACCCGCCACTGTATAGCATTGTGCTCTGTGTCGCTGCTGGGAATAGTGGTACACCGCTCAGCCACACTATATAGCATTCTGTTTACTGTTCTGTGTCTGCTGGGAATAGTAGTACACCGCTCGCTCAGCCACACTATATAGCATTCTGTTTACTGCCACTCTGTGTACCTCGCTCAGCCACACTATATAGCATTCTGTTTACTGCCACTCTGTGTCTGCTGGGAATAGTAGTACACTGCTCGCTCAGCCACACTATATAGCATTCTGTTTACTGCCACTCTGTGTACCTCGCTCAGCCACACTATTTAGCATTCTGTTTACTGCCACTCTGTGTCTGCTGGGAATAGTAGTACACTGCTCGCTCAGCCACACTATATAGCATTCTGTTTACTGCCACTCTGTGTACCTCGCTCAGCCACACTATTTAGCATTCTGTTTACTGCCACTCTGTGTCTGCTGGGAATAGTAGTACACCGCTCGCTCAGCCACACTATATAGCATTGTGTTTACTGCCACTCTGTGTACCTCGCTCAGCCACACTATATAGCATTCTGTTTACTGCCACTCTGTGTCTGCTGGGAATAGTAGTACACCGCTCGCTCAGCCACACTATATAGCATTGTGTTTACTGCCACTCTGTGTACCTCGCTCAGCCACACTATATAGCATTCTGTTTACTGCCACTCTGTGTACCTCGCTCAGCCACACTATATAGCATTCTGTTTACTGCCACTCTGTGTCTGCTGGGAACAGTAGTACACTGCTCGCTCAGCCACACTATATAGCATTCTGTTTACTGCCACTCTGTGTACCTCGCTCAGCCACAGTATATAGCATTGTGTTTACTGCCACTTTGTGTCTGCTGGGAATAGTAGTACACCGCTCGCTCAGCCACACTATATAGCATTGTGTTTACTGCCACTCTGTGTACCTCGCTCAGCCACACTATATAGCATTGTGTTTACTGCCACTCTGTGTCTGCTGGGAATAGTAGTACACCGCTCGCTCAGCCACACTACATAGCATTGTGTTTACTGCCACTCTGTGTACCTTGCTCAGTCACACTATATCGCATTGTGTTTACTGCCACTCTGTGTCTGCTGGGAACAGTAGTACACCGCTCACCCGCCACTGTATAGCATTGTGCTCTGTGTCGCTGCTGGGAATAGTGGTACACCGCTCACCCGCCACTGTATAGCATTGTGCTCTGTGTCGCTGCTGGGAATAGTGGTACACCGCTCACCCACCACTGTATAGCATTTCTGTACTGCCACTGTACTGCTGCCAGTCAGCGTGTACTTTAAGGATAAGTGAAATGAGGAAGAAATCCGGTGAAAGAGGGAGGGGCAAGGGAAGAGGTGTTTCCCCTGACAGTTCACGTACAGGCCACAGGGGAGCACCCAGGAAAACCCACTCAATACCGCCCATGTTGTCCAGGACAACAACCCTCACAAATCCAAAAGAACAGGACCAGATAATTACTTGGCTGACCTCTCAAGCGTCCAGCAGTGGGTTAAGCAGCACCAGCACATCACGCACGAGGTCCGAGTCCTCCTCAGCCAGTTACAAGGAGCCAGTGGGCACAAAGCTGACACAACCGGCAGCGACACCACGCACACAACTGCCAGATAACCAGTCCGATGAATTACCTCAGGACACAATGGGGTATTCGCAGGAGCTATTCCCAGCCCAACAAACTTCCACCTTTCAAAGGTCAATGGAGGAACAGCCAGAAATGTTGTGCCCGGATTCACAACCATTAACTGTGGGAAATGCACCGCGCACTGAAATACAAGGCGAGTCCGAGGAGGACTCGGAAACCCAAATCCCAGAGCAAGTTGTGCAGGAGGGGTTGCAATTGCAGGAGGTCGGCCGACAAGATCTGGAAGACGACGTTGGAGTGAGCTGCGCAGAGGTTGTTCTGGGGAGCTCTACTCCACGGCGGCGGCCCCCCACAATGACATATGACGAGTTTCAGGAGATGGAAGAGGAGGGTATGGACAATGTGGACATAGACCCAGATTTTGTTTGTGAACGAGAACATCGCCGTCGTAGCAGCAGCACAGATGAGTCTGTTGAAGAACCCACTGCTGCACGAGTTCGCCTTGTGCCACAAGGTAGGCGGCGCGCAATTTCAGGCACCACAAGCGTGGAAGTTCAAGTGAGAGGCAAAAGAGGTGCAAACAGAAATCCCCAGCAAGGCAGGTGCTCCAAAGTCTGGGCTTTCTTTGAAGACTGCACTGAGGATGGTACTATGGCGATTTGCAAGGTGTGCAAGACCCGCCTGAGCAGGGGGAAAAGTATTAACAACCTCTCCACCACCAGCATGAGCCGCCACATGCTATTCAAACATCCCACTCTGTGGGCAAACGCGGCAGGACAGGGTACCAGCAACACTGCCTCCCTTGGGGTCACCAGACTCACCACCAGACCCGCCTCAGCAGCAGCAGTAGCCCAGCCATTGCGTGGTTCACAACATTCACAAACATCAGACGCTGACTCTGTCACTTTCCGGAGTAGTGCTCTTGAGGTCTCCCAGTGTTCATCAAACACAACAACCAACAGCCCTTCAGTGTGCAGCCCTACGATTCAGTTGTCTGTCTCGGAGATGTTTGATCGCAAGAGGGAATTGCCAGCAAATGACCCCCGGGCCGTGGCAGTAACAGCCAGCATAGCCAAGCTTCTGGCCTGCGAAATGCTGCCATATCGAGTGGTGGAGACAAACAGCTTCAAGGGCATGATGTCAGTGGCCATCCCACGTTACGTGGTTCCCAGCCGCTACCACTTTGCGCGCTCTGCAGTGCCTGAGTTGCATGAGCACGTGGTCAGCAAAATAACCCGAAGCTTGAAGAATGCCATTGCCTGCAAGGTTCACCTCACCACTGACACCTGGACGAGTGCGTTCGGCCAGGGTCGATACATCTCCCTTACCGTGCACTGGGTGAACCTTGTGGAGCCTGGCAGCGATTCCTCACCTGCTACGGCGCGGGTGTTGCCCACGCCGCAAACAGCTGCACCGCCATCCCTCCCACTGGATAACAACAGCAGCACCTACCTCTCTGACTCCTTCTCCTCCAACGCATCTCAAAGCTGTACCTCATCCGGAAACGCTAACCCAGCAGCAGTAGGATCGTGGAAGCAGTGCAGCACAGCTGTTGGCATGCGTCAGCAAGCGTTGCTGAAGCTGATCTGCCTTGGGGATAAGCAGCACACAGGGGAGGAAATTTGGAGGGGAATAAAGGAACAGACGGATTTGTGGCTGGCACCGCTGGACCTGAAACCGGGCATGGTTGTGTGTGATAATGGGAGTAATCTCATTCGCGCTTTAAGGTTAGCTAAGCTGACACACATCCCTTGCCTGGCGCACGTGATGAACCTAGTAGTTCAGCGGTTCCTGAGGACATACCCAGGCATGGCCGATCTTCTGTTGAAGGTGCGACGAGTGGCCAAACATTGCAGAAATTCCAGTACTGCTTCGGGGGCACTCGCCAAGATGCAGGAGCACTTCAATCTCTCCCGCACCATCAGCAGAAGCAGACCAGGAAGAAGGTGACGACTATGATGCATCACAACAACTATCACAACGCTCACAAGAGGATGATGAGGATTCTGGCAGGACTCTGGCACACATGGCTCAATTCATGCTAGACTGCATTGAACGCGACCCACGCATTATGCGCATTCTGGACAACACCAATTACTGGGTTTATACCCTTCTGGATCCACGGTACAAACACAATGTTCCAAAACTGCTTGAAGAAAGAGTCAGACAGGTCAAAATGGAAGAATAACAGCAGGCCCTTGTGGAGACTTTAGAGAGGAGATTGACATCCTCCCCCTCCTCTAGCCAGTTGTACGCCGACAGACTGACTTCCGCAAACCCAGGACGACCAGGAGGGCAGCAAACAACACAAGCCGCAGCTAGTGCCCAAAAGGGAATGGTATCGGCAGTGTCCTTGGAGTGGGAAAATGTTATGACACCCATGCAGCAGCAGCCCACAGAACAGCAAGCGTGCAGATCCACCTCCAACACCAATCGCCTGGAGAAGATGGTCAAGGACTACATGTCAGATGGCGTAGCTGTGTTGAACAATCCATCTGCACCCTTCAACTATTGGGTATCGAAGCTAGACACCTGGCACGAACTGGCAATGTACGCAATAGAGGTGCTGGCTTGCCCGGCAGCCAGCGTTATGTCGGAACGCTGTTTCAGTGCTGCCGGAGGCATCGTCACAGATCGGCGTATCCGCCTCTCCACAGAAAATGCAGACCGTCTGACTCAAATTAAAATGAATCAATCCTGGATTGGAAACGACTACGCAACACTCCTGGACCCCAACCAAGTAACATGAACAATGACCATCTGTGATGGGTTAGCGTTTCCGGTCCCTGTTTATTGAACCTCTTATCTGTATTACATTTATGACTGCATGGCGGCAAAAAGCATTGCTATATCCGCACGCTATTTGTCCTCATGCAAGGCCTGGGATGCTGTGTCTCAAAAAGCGTGGCCTTCTCCTCCTGCGCCTCCTCCTGTTCCATCACGTGTGCTGCTGCTGCTGCTGGGTTAGCGTTTCCGGTCCCTGTTTATTGAACCTCTCATCTTTATTACATTTATGACTGCATGGCGGCAAAAAGCATTGCTATATCCACACGCTATTTGTCCTCATGCAAGGCCTGGGATGCTGTGTCTCAAAAAGCGTGGCCTTCTCCTCCTGCGCCTTCTCCTGTTCCATCACGTGTGCTGCTGCTGCTGCTGCTGCTGGGTTAGCGTTTCTGGGCCCTGTTTATTGAACCTCTAATCTTTATTACATTTATGACTGCATGGCGGCAAAAAGCATTGCTATCCGCACGCTTCTTGTCCTCATGCAAGGCCTGGGTTGTGTCTCAAAGCGTGGCCTTCTCCTCCTGCGCCGCCCTCCTCCTGTTCCATCACGTGTGCTGCTGCTGGGTTAGCGTTACCGGTCCCTTTTCCTGGAACCTCTTCTCTGTATTACATTTATGACTGCATGGCGACAAAAAGCATGTTACCTGTGCAAAGAAACATGACATTTTCCGCATTTAAAAGACAGTTTTTCCTTTGAAACTTTACAATCAATTTTCTCAAAAACTATAAGCTCAAATATTTTTTCTCCTCTTGTACCCACTCCCAAGGTGCACATACCCAGCAAATTTGGGGTATGTAGCATGTAAGGAAGCTTTACAAAGCACGAAAGTTCGGGTCCCCATTGACTTCCATTATGTTCGGAGTTCGGCGCGACCACCTGAACATCGCGGCGATGTTCGGCGAACGTTCGCGAACCCGAACATCTAGATGTTCGCCCAACACTAATTATCTTGCGTGTGTCCCCCCTCCCCCCCGAGACAATCATATAACCGGCAGTCATTGCTTCATTATGACACGCAAGTCCCTTCACCGCGGCAAGGTAATGATCACGGAGGAGAATTGGCACATGTACATGTACCGGACAGGCACAGGGACACTGCGTGCGCTCACGTAGGTAGGTGGGTGCACTGTGAACAACAGGTAAGTAGGTATATGCAGTGATGGGTATTACAATGTGCACCTGTCACACACAGAAAGGTACCGGACAGGCACAGTGACACTGCGTGCGCTCACATAGGTGGGTGGGTGCACTGAAGTGAACAACAGGTAGTAGGTATATGCAGTGATGGGTATTACAATGTGCACCTGTCACACACACAGGTAGTCACTGAATGTGCTGGGCCTAGCAGTGGCACACACAGTAGGAATTACCAAGGCTGTCTATGCAACACAAGAACAAGATTAGCTCTCAAAAGAGCTGTTGTGGGGTACTTTTTAGCAATAAGAATCAGCAAGGAGCAAGCTAAGAAGCCTACAAGAGCCTAACTAAGCTTTCCCTATGAGAGTCTGCAGCAGCTTTCCCTTCTCTAATTACTGCAGGCACACGAGTGAGTCCAATGCCTGATACTGCCTGCCTTTTATAAGGGGGGGGGGGTAGCTCCAGAAGGGAGTGTAGCCTGATTGGCTACAATGTGCTTGCTGACTGTGATGTAGAAGGTCAAAGTTGATTCTCATGACGCACTATGGGGACGAACCGAACTTCCAGAAAAGTTTGCGGCTGTCCGCCATCGCGAACCCCGGAAGTTCGCCGGGAACCATTCACTGGCAAACCGTTCGTGCCATCTCTACTCCTGATGCAAAAGTTAAGGGGTATGGACATTGACAACCTGTCTATACCAAGAAGACTGCAACAGACATCACTTTAAATAAGGTGCTTACTCGATCTGTGCCCTGAACTTCTGCTTACTCTCAATTCCTTAACGTAGAACAGAGAGAACGGTATTTACAAGGCAGTATTGTCCTCGCCAGTGCACCCCAGGGTCCCTGCACTGCTCACCCAAAATCTTTGACTGGTATGCATGTGGTTTATAGGTGGGGAGGAAGTAGCAGTTCTCCTACTATGTACGTGCCCAGTTTATCCATAGGTATGCCCCTTCACCACCTGGTCATGCCCCCTTGTGCTGGTTCCTGATGTTATGCAATTTAAAACATACCAGTGGCTAGTGGTGCTCAGCAGAGCTCGAATATTCGAGTAGCTCGAATATTCGAGCTCTTTTTCAGCTATTCGAGCTCGGTATTCGAGCTCCGAATTCAAATGGGCTATCCGAGTACACTCGAATAGCCCATTCACTATTCGAGCTATTCGAGCAACCCGGCGCTATTCGAGCTCGGTACCGAGCTCGAATAGCGTCATAGCCCAGATTGATGTCCTTAGAGCCAATCAGAGGGCTCCCAGGCCCTCTGACGGCAGCCAATCACAGAGGGGGACCCTGGCCAGCCCCTACCCTATAAATAGCGGCCGCCATGTTCCGTTTCTCCGTGCTTGCCTGAGACTTGTACAGAGAGAGAGTTGCTCCTTTGTGCTTTGGCTTAGCAAGAGCTCTATTGTGGTCATTTACCTAGCGTTTTTGCTCACATACACCTCCTATACACACCTATATTGTTGTTAGTTATTTAGACATTGTATTTTAGTTAGTAGCTTGTGTGTTACATTAGAGACAGGCAGCTGCTGCAAGCTTACAGGTTTAGGCCTCAGGGGGGCCTTGCCTCTGTGGGCAGCTGTCCTCTGTTTATTTCTCTCATCTATACCAGTATTTCTGCTGTCCTTTACTAATAGTATTGTAGTTATACTGTACTAGGAGTAGGACACTCACTGACTGTCACTGTTTATAGGCTACTAGCTAGCTCCTGCGTGTGTGCACTCACTCACTGTCTGTGTGTACACACACTCTATTTCCTTCTGATTACTGATAGATTATTGTTAGTTAGTTGTACTTACTTACTACTTACTCTTACTGTACCCGTAGGGACACTCACTGTCACTGTTCATATAGGCTACTAGCTCCTGCGTGTGCGCACTGCACTCACTGTCTGAGTGTACACACACAACACACACTCTATTTCCTTCTGATCGCTGATTGATTATCGTAATTAGTTAGTTGTACTTACTGTTACTACTTACTCTTACTGTACTAAGAGTCTAGGACACTCAGTCACTGTCCATAGGCTACTAGCTCCTGCGTGCGTGCACTCACTGTCTGAGTGTACACACACCCACACTCCATTTCCTTCTGATCGCTGATTGATTATCGTAATTAGTTAGTTGTACTTACTGTTACTACTTACTCTTACTGTACTAGGAGTCTAGGACACTCAGTCACTGTCCATAGGCTACTAGCTCCTGCGTGCGTGCACTCACTGTCTGAGTGTACACACACCACCCACACTCTATTTCCTTCTGATTGCTGATTGATTATTGTAATTAGTTAGTTCTACTTACTGTTACTACTTACTCTTACTGTACTAGGAGTCTAGGACACTCAGTCACTGTGTTCATAGGCTACTAGCTCCTGCGTGCGTGCACTCACTGTCTGAGTGTACACACACCCACACTCCATTTCCTTCTGATCGCTGATTGATTATTGTAATTAGTTAGTTCTACTTACTGTTACTACTTACTCTTACTGTACTAGGAGTCTAGGACACTCAGTCACTGTGTTCATAGGCTACTAGCTCCTGCGTGCGTGCACTCACTGTCTGAGTGTACACACACCCACACTCCATTTCCTTCTGATCGCTGATTGATTATTGTAATTAGTTAGTTCTACTTACTGTTACTACTTACTCTTACTGTACTAGGAGTCTAGGACACTCAGTCACTGTGTTCATAGGCTACTAGCTCCTGCGTGCGTGCACTCACTGTCTGAGTGTACACACACCCACACTCCATTTCCTTCTGATCGCTGATTGATTATCGTAATTAGTTAGTTCTACTTACTGTTACTACTTACTCTTACTGTACTAGGAGTCTAGGACACTCAGTCACTGTGTTCATAGGCTACTAGCTCCTGCGTGCGTGCACTCACTGTCTGAGTGTACACACACTAAATTTACTTGTGATTACTACTGATTATTGTAACTGCTAGTTGTACTTCCTGACTGTTACTACTTACTTACTGTACTAGGGGACACTCACTCAGTCACCTCACCAACCAACCCACTCCATTAAAGTACCCCACTTTTCACCCGCCCTTTTAAAAAACTTTTGTCTATACGCCCAAAACATTGAAGATGTCTGGAAGTGGCAGCCAGCGCGGTTTGGGCAAGGGGAAGGGCAGCAAGGGAATCAGGAGGAGAGGGAGCAGCATTGTGGCAAGCCGCGGCCGCGGGCGCGCCACCATGCACAGTTCCGCAGCAGCAGCAGCAGCGTCAGTGGCTAACATTCCTCCCATAGCCACTGGCCGTGGACGCCTTGGGCGCCGCCCAGCAGGAGCATCTGCAACTCACGCTGCAGAGACACAGCAGCAGCAGCGTGTAGCACCTGCTCCCATTTTCCTCCAGCCGGGTCGGAAACGTCCATTGAGGAAAAGGATGCAGACACTGTGGTGCAACTCATGACGGAGGATGAGCAGCCCGCCATCAGCTCTGCATCCGAGGCCTCCACCCTCACCACCACCACCACCACCACCCCTGTTCGCAGCAGCCGCCCAGCAGGGCCTGGGGAGGAGGCCAGTTCACCATCAGTCGCCGACCTGTCACTCAGCAGTCTTTTTACCCCAGGCACCATCAGGGTATTGTCTGCTGTTGTTGGCGATTTTGAGGAGGAGATGCTGATGGGCACTTTGGGGGAGGAGGGATTGGACAGCAAGACTGTGGCGACAGTCAAGCGTCCCATCCATGCATCAGGAGAGGAGTTTGGGGGGTCATCATCCCAGCAGGACATGTTTCAGGAGGGGCATAATGATGATGACCCGGTGACAGACAGAGACTGGGTGCCACCACCTCCAGGGGATGTCGTCCTCAGCAGCTCTGAGGAGGAGGAGGAGGATGCGCTTGTGGGCCTTGCAAGGAGGCACATCATTGCAAGCATTGGCAGCGTCCCACAGCCTGCTGGTGTCTCAGGCTCAGCAGCAGCAGCAGCAGCATCAGCCAGTACCACCACCAGCCGCACCCAAGCCCCTCCCCCAACCACCACAGGGAGACAGGCAGCAGCGCTTCCATGCCGTAGGGGGATGTTTCTGTCACCAATCTGGCGGTTTTTCACCATGCCCACTGTGTACAGCAAGTACGCCACTTGCAACCACTGTCAGCGGAAGTTGAGCAGAGGTGCAGACCCCTTAAAGTTCAGCACCAGCTCGCTCATCAACCACCTTGCGGCTAAACATTTCCACCAGCATGAGGAGTTCCAGAGGCTGAAGGCATCTGGTGCTGGCAGTGGCACCACACCCATCACTGCACAGCCTTCAGCAGCAGCAGCAGCAACAGCAGCCACCCGCCCTCCTGCTCCTCCAGCAGCACCAGCAGGAGTGCGGAAACGCACTGCTCCTCCCCCCTCTGCAACTCCTGCCGCCGACACTGAGGCCTGTTCTGGCAGCCAGTCCTCAGTGGCCTCCTCTGCTGTGTCTGCTGATTCCCGTGTCAGCAAAAGGCCACGCCAGAGCCTTTTGAGCGAGTCCTTCCAGGGGGTGGTTAGGGCTCTGCCTCCCAGCAGCCGTCGCGTGCGGCAGCTGAACGGCTTGCTGGCACGGGCCATGTGCTCCCAACTCCTGCCGTACACGCTCGTGCAGGAGGGGAGCGACATTCGTGCGCTGCTTGCTTGCGCAGCCCCAGACTGGCAGCTCCCCAGCAGACACTTCTTTGCCCGCAAGGCCATTCCTGCACTGCACCGCTTTGTGATGGCCAATGTGGAGCGAGGGCTGGAGCACGCGGTTGGTGAAAGGGTCCACGTCACCATGGACTCCTGGAGCAGCCGCTTCGGGACAGGCCGCTACCTGTCCTTCACTGTCCACTGGGTCAGCTTGGTGGAAGGGGGTGAGGATGGGAGAGCAGCAGCGGGCACAGCAGCAGCAGCAACACAGTGGGTGGTGCCACCCCGCAGGGTCAGGGGAACTGCAGCAGGTTCCTCCGATCCTCTGCCATCCTCCGGCACACCTGGCTAAACCCCCCGCCTCAGCAGCAGCGTGAAGGCCCGCCACTGCCAAGCGCTGCTGCACTTGGTCAGCCTTGGGAAGACCAAGCTGACGGCAACCCATGTGTTGGCCAAACTCCAGGAGCAGGAGAGGATTTGGCTGACCCCCAGAGGCCTCAGAGTCGGAGAGGTGGTGGCCGACAATGGGGCCAATCTGGTTGCCGCAATAGACAGGGGAAACCTGACCCACATCCCCTGTCTTGCCCACGTGCTGAACCTGGTGGTGCAGAAGTTCCTGCGCACCTACCAGGGGATGGGCGAACTGCTGGAAACGGCAAGGAATGTTGTGCGTCACTTCCGGCGCTCGGCTGCAGCCTGTGCGAGCCTGGAAGACGTGCAAAAGGAGCTGGATCTGCCACGCCATCGGCTGATCCTTGACGTTCCGACTCGCTGGAACTCCACCCTAGCGATGTTGGAGCGTCTGGTTGAACAGAGGCACGCTGTCAACCAGTACCTTGCCCTGGCCACTGTTTCCGCAGCTCAGAGAAGGGACAAGACCAGCAACATCCCGTCCATCGTCCCCGATGATGACTGGAGGCACATGCAGCAGGTGTGCTTTGTGCTGGCTCCCTTCCTGCAGGCCACAAACATGGTGAGCAGGGACCATGCTATGGTCTGCGAGTGGGTGCCCCTGGTTTCTCTGCTGAACAGGGCCCTCGATGCTTTGCTGGAACAGGGAGCGGCAGCCTTGGACCAGCAGGAGCGGCAACCAGCTGCGCAGTCCACCTCTGAGGGGGAGGAGGAGGAGGACTTGGTGGAGGTCCCTGACCTGGCTGCTGATGAGGGGGATCAGCACAGCGCAGCTGAGTTGGTGCGGGGGTGGAGAGAGGATGAGGCGGCAGAGGAGGAGGATGAGGACAGCACTGACGTCGATGTGCCAGCAGACGTGGCCCGCCTCTTCCCAATGGCAGCGCACATGCTGACGTGCCTGCGCAGGGACCCCAGGGTGATCCAGATGAAGCAGAGGGAGGACATCTGGATCAGCATGATGTTGGACCCACGCCTCAAGGGGAAGTTGAGCCAGTTCCTGCCGCCTGCAGGAGGAGACCCAGCGCAACAAATAAGGAGCTTGCAGCAGGCCCTTGTTGAGCGCTTGGAGGAAGCCTTCCCCCAGCCTTCCACCCCCACTGTCCAGCAGCCAGCACAGAGGCAGCAGCAGGTGCCTGCATCCAGCAGCAGCAAGCGCCCCACAGACCTGCTGTCTCTCAGCCACGAGCTCTACAGGACTGTAGAGGCTCCGGCAGCAGTGACTAGAGAGGAGATGCATGCAGCAGCATCCTCCTCCGGTCACAGCCAGCGCCTGACCCGCATGGTGGCTGACTACATGGGGTCGTACAGCGGGCTTGACAGCGATGCCCCTGTTGATCCCATGGAGTATTGGGTCAAGCGCATGGAGATCTGGAGCAAGCTGGCGCAGTACGCCCTGGAAGTGCTGTCCTGCCCCCCTTCCAGCGTGCTGTCCGAGCGCTGCTTCAGTGCAGCTGGTGGCGTGGTCACCGAGAAACGCTCACGTCTGTCTCACAAGTCTGTGGACAGACTGACGTTTCTCAAGATGAACCAGGCGTGGGTGGAAGGCGAGTTCCTGGCCCCTGTTGTCGGCGAGAGGGGGACATGAACTGGCTGCCGGAACCATCGTTAATGTGCCTTACCACCCTTTACCACCTCCTGGCTCCTGCTCACTAAGCCAGCCTGGTTCACTTTGACTATTACGTCGCCTGCAGCCACACATTTTACACCTACAGTGGGCTGCTGTGTACTGCCCTTCTGCTGTCTGTCTGTGTTTCCCACTGCCAGGGTACACAGAATTACCTTCTTCTGCTGCCACTCTGCCACCAGCTATTACGTCAAACAATAGCTATATTGGTTGCAAAACCAAAACCAAACAAACCATTAAAAAAAAAAAGGTTTAATTTTTCTGAGGTGCCCGGGTTGAAAACTGTGTTGTTCCAGTTGTGTATTGGACACAATGTGGGCTGCACGACCGCTGTCTGGGACCTCCTGTTGTGTTTATTTACAGCCCTGGTATCACCGCTAGGTACCAGGGCTATTATGTCACGCTGCCTACCTGCTGCCACACTCACACTGCTCCTCCATACCTCCTCCTGCTGCTGCTGCTGCTGTCTGTCTGTGTTTCCCACTGCCAGGGTACACAGATGATTTACCTTCTGCTGCCACTCTGCCACCAGCTATTACGTCAAACAATAGCTGCTCGCCTACTCCTCCATTCCTCCTCCTGCTGCTGCTGTCTGTCTGTGTTTCCCACTGCCAGGGTACACAGAATTACCTTCTTCTGCTGCCACTCTGCCACCAGCTATTACGTCAAACAATAGCTATATTGGTTGCAAAACCAAAACCAAACAAACCATTAAAAAAAAAAAAAGGTTTAATTTTTCTGAGGTGCCCGGGTTGAAAACTGTGTTGTCCCAGTTGTGTATTGGACACAATGTGGGCTACACGACCGCTGTCTGGGACCTCCTGTTGTGTTTATTTACAGCCCTGGTATCACCGCTAGGTACCAGGGCTATTATGTCACGCTGCCTACCTGCTGCCACACTCACACTGCTCCTCCATACCTCCTCCTGCTGCTGCTGCTGCTGTCTGTCTGTGTTTCCCACTGCCAGGGTACACAGATGATTTACCTTCTGCTGCCACTCTGCCACCAGCTATTACGTCAAACAATAGCTGCTCGCCTACTCCTCCATTCCTCCTCCTGCTGCTGCTGTCTGTCTGTGTTTCCCACTGCCAGGGTACACAGAATTACCTTCTTCTGCTGCCACTCTGCCACCAGCTATTACGTCAAACAATAGCTATATTGGTTGCAAAACCAAAACCAAACAAACCATTAAAAAAAAAAAAAAGGTTTAATTTTTCTGAGGTGCCCGGGTTGAAAACTGTGTTGTCCCAGTTGTGTATTGGACACAATGTGGGCTGCACGACCGCTGTCTGGGACCTCCTGTTGTGTTTATTTACAGCCCTGGTATCACCGCTAGGTACCAGGGCTATTATGTCACGCTGCCTACCTGCTGCCACACTCACACTGCTCCTCCATACCTCCTCCTGCTGCTGCTGCTGCTGTCTGTCTGTGTTTCCCACTGCCAGGGTACACAGATGATTTACCTTCTGCTGCCACTCTGCCACCAGCTATTACGTCAAACAATAGCTGCTCGCCTACTCCTCCATTCCTCCTCCTGCTGCTGCTGTCTGTCTGTGTTTCCCACTGCCAGGGTACACAGAATTACCTTCTTCTGCTGCCACTCTGCCACCAGCTATTACGTCAAACAATAGCTATATTGGTTGCAAAACCAAAACCAAACAAACCATTAAAAAAAAAAAAAGGTTTAATTTTTCTGAGGTGCCCGGGTTGAAAACTGTGTTGTCCCAGTTGTGTATTGGACACAATGTGGGCTGCACGACCGCTGTCTGGGACCTCCTGTTGTGTTTATTTACAGCCCTGGTATCACCGCTAGGTACCAGGGCTATTATGTCACGCTGCCTACCTGCTGCCACACTCACACTACTCCTCCATACCTCCTTCTGCTGCTGCTGTCTGTCTGTGTTTCCCACTGCCAGGGTACACTACACAGATGATTTACCTTCTGCTGCCACTCTGCCACCAGCTATTACGTCAAACAATAGCTGCTCACATTACTCCTCCATTCCTCCTGCTGCTGTTGCTGTCTGTCTGTGTTTCCCACTGCCAGGGTACACAGAATTACCTTCTGCTGCCACTCTGCCACCAGCTATTACGTCAAACAATAGCTATATTGGTTGCAAAACCAAAACCAAACAAACCATTAAAAAAAAAAAGGTTTAATTTTTCTGAGGTGCCCGGGTTGAAAACTGTGTTGTCCCAGTTGTGTATTGGACACAATGTGGGCTGCACGACCGCTGTCTGGGACCTCCTGTTGTGTTTATTTACAGCCCTGGTATCACCGCTAGGTACCAGGGCTATTATGTCACGGCGAGCTGCCTGCCTCATTGACTGCCTGCTGCCACACACTCATCCTCCTCCTCCTGCTGCTGAATTTACCTCCTGCTGTCTTTGTGTTTCCACTGCCAGGGAGCACATACAATGGCGCTTCCAACATGCGTGCGCCCACCAGCTATTTGTTACGCTCAAAAATAGCTGCATTTCTTTAAAAAAAAAATTGAAAAGAGAAATACGTGAAGAAGAAGAAGACGATATTGAAAAAGAAGGAGAAGGAGAAGATGAAGATGAAGAAGAAGATGAAGAAGAAGATGAAGAAGAAGATGAAAAAGAAGAAGAAGATGAAGAAGATGAAGAAGATGAAGAAGAAGAAGATGAAGAAGATGAAGAAGAAGATGAAGAAGAAGAAGAAGAAGATGAAGAAGATGATGAAGAAGATGAAGAAGAAGAAGAAGAAGAAGAAGATGAAGAAGAAGAAGAAGAAGATGAAGAAGAAGAAGAAGAAGAAGATGAAGAAGAAGAAGAAGATGAAGAAGAAGAAGATGAAGAAGATGAAGATGAAGAAGAAGAAGAAGATGAAGAAGATGAAGAAGAAGATGATGAAGAAGAAGAAGAAGATGATGAAGAAGAAGAAGAAGAAGATGATGAAGAAGAAGAAGAAGATGATGAAGAAGAAGAAGAAGAAGAAGAAGAAGACAATATAGAAGAAGAAGAAGAAGAAGATATAGAAGAAGAAGATCTAGAAGAAGAAGAAGAAAGATAAAGAAGAAGAAGAACAAGTATATACAGTAACACTACTGAACAAAATTAAGGACACAACTTCTCTTTCCACATTTTTTTTTAAAGGAACATCCCCACATAATCACTTGCTGTTGTTACTTGGAAAAAAAGATGTTTCTTGCATCATTCACCCTCAAAACAAGTGTTGGAAGCTATTTAAGGCCAATTCGAATAGTCAGCTCGAATAGTGAGCTCGAATACCGACTCGAATAGTGAGCTCGAAGTCCGAGGTCGAATCGAATAGTAAAAATTATTCGACTCGAATATTCGACTGATCTCGAATAATTTACTATTCGAATTCGACCAAACTCGAATTTTAAAAAGGGGTATTTGAGCACCACTACCAGTGGCTTACCTCAACAAAAGACTATTATTCAAGAGAAATAGGATTCAATTTATTCACATTAAATGACAATGTGTTTCATTGGTGTAGCCCTCTTCATTAGGTCAATACAGTATTACATGTGAGCAGCACAATAATGGTTTGGAGCACCTTTACTTATGGTCTGATTTAACTAATCTTTTTAACAGTGTGGTTATTATTATTGATTTTTGTATGCTCATTTCTATTGGTCTCAATTATTTTCGAGATGCATATTTCCATATGCACTAGCACTACTATGTTTTGTTCTTTGGTTTGACTGCATAGGGGAAATATAGTGTGTAATTGCAACTTCATATCAATATCTGCACCTTTTAGCATGTGATTATTGCTTGCTTTTGCCAGCAACATTTTCCCAGTTTTAGCATCTTTTTTTCCCCCTCAGGCAGTTTCAGAGTGGTTATTTACATAAAAAATGTGGCCTTACCTTTCTTATCTGTACCTTTCAACATGTGCTTTTTTTTCTTGCCTTTATTATACGCATTTTAATTCCAACATTCTTTTACCTAGTGTCCCCTTATCAGTCACTGTTGACTCTCATTTTGACCTTATTAAAAAGACATAGCTACATTCCATGTGGCTTGCTGATAGAGACATTGCTAATTATTATCTATTTTCTCACGTCTCTTGTGCCTCGTTTTGAATTCTACCCTTTCTTTACAATGCAGCGTCTCTCCCTCGTGTTAGTATACTGTGATTACCATGGTGACTGCCAGTTCCACTGTTCTTTCTGGGACCTCATAATTTCTAGTCACAACATTACTAGCCAATGCCAAATGGGCAAATGGCACATCATCCAGGGCAGCTGATGTAACTGTATAATGCCCAAATGCTCTAGTGATGTGCATTCTGCAGCAGCTATTCAAATGGTGCCCTATATGATGAGCGTATTTAACGCTAACAATCCACACTTCCATTGTGCATCATAGTGTTTTGTATCAATCTGTGATCACTTTTGTTTTTGTTGCGTGTCAAGGATGTTGTTGTGTTGTTATGCATATATGTGCTGTGATTTGCATTCCAGTATTTGTGTTGCCTGGTCTATGTAATTGCTGTTTCTGCCTGACATCCTCCAAAGGTCCATCCTTTATGGAGTTGTTTTGGCGCTGCACTGACACTCATGGTTCTCTCTCCTATATCTTATTGGGCTTGAAGGATGCTCTGCTGTTGTGTTATAATATCCCTATATCATCTCTGATGTTATGGAAACCTACTTAAAGGGGTTCTGTGTCCCTTTTTCAAAATGCAATTTAAATGAAGAGAAACAGAATGTTCTTGTCATAAGTACAAATCTTTTTTTCCTTGTCTTGTTTAGAAACAGCTGTGCTGTCTCCCTCCTGCTCCTTTCTAATTATTTGTCTAGTTAGACAAATAATATGCTATGGGAAGAGGCAGACTATACAGCAGCTTTTCCTCCCTGCTATCTGCCTCTTCCTCCCCTTGCTGCACATCATCTGATGAGTCATCCCTGAACTTTCTGTGTGCTCCAGCTAGCAGGGGGAAGATCTGCCTCATTCCAGTGAGGCTGACTACAGGGAGGAGATCTAGCTAGTGTGGCTTCAGCTCAGCTCTCATGCACAGCAGTACAGGGAGACTGTGTACTCACCCGGAAGCACTTTACATTGCAGCCATCTTGCCCAAAGGTTTAAAAGTTATATTTTATTAAATAAGTTATTTATTGGCAGTGGGGAGCGGTGAAAATAGGAGACATGAAGAGGAGAATAATGGTGGAAACAGTAATATGTTTATTTTAAAGTGGATCCGAGATAAACTTTTACTCATTGTACAATTGTGTTTCATATAGTTTATATGGCATTCTTTAAGCCAAATATTTTTTTTTTGTTTTGTTTTAATACTCTCATTCCCTATAAACTAAACAAGCCTCACCCACAGCTCTTCGGAGAGCCTTGGCACTCAGTCCCATGTAGAAAGGGCTTATGGGAGCTCAGTCTGGGCAGGAGGAGAATGAGGTAACTAGCCAAAGATTTCAGAAGCAGAGGGCAGAGTTTGTTTTTAGTTTTAGCTATTTTAGGGGGATATCTGTGTGTGCAGGTGACTATTACTGCTCATAATTATTAGGCAACTTAACAAAAAACAAATATATACCCATTTCAATTATTTATTTTTACCAGTGAAACCAATATAACATCTCAACATTCACAAATATACATTTCTGACATTCAAAAACAAAACAAAAACAAATCAGTGACCAATATAGCCACCTTTCTTTGCAAGGACACTCAAAAGCCTGCCATCCATGGATTCTGTCAGTGTTTTGATCTGTTCACCATCAACATTGTCTGCAGCAGCAACCACAGCCTCCCAGACACTGTTCAGAGGGGTGTACTGTTTTCCCTCCTTGTAAATCTCACATTTTATGATGGACCATAGGTTCTCAATAGGGTTCAGATCAGGTGAACAAGGAGGCCATGTCATTAGTTTTTCTTCTTTTACACCCTTTCTTGCCAGCCACGCTGTGGAGTACTTGGATGCATGTGATGGAGCATTGTCCTGCATGAAAATCATGTTTTTCTTGAAGGATGCAGACTTCTTCCTGTACCACTGCTTGAAAAAGGTGTCTTCCAGAAACTGGCAGTAGGACTAGGAGTTGAGCTTGACTCCATCCTCAACCCGAAAAGGCCCTATAAGCTCATCTTTGATGATACCAGCCCAAACCAGTACTCCACCTCCACCTTGCTGGCGTCTGAGTCGGACTGGAGCTCTCTGCCCTTTACCAATCCAGCCACGGGCCCATCCATCTGGCCCATCAAGACTCACTCTCATTTCATCAGTGCATAAAACCTTAGAAAAATTAGTCTTGAGATATTTCTTGGCCCAGTCTTGACGTTTCAGCTTGTGTGTCTTGTTCAGTGGTGGTCGTCTTTCAGCCTTTCTTACCTTGGCCATGGCTCTGAGTATTGCACACCTTGTGTTTTTGGGCACTCCAGTGATGTTGCAGCTCTGAAATATGGCCAAACTGGTGGCAAGTGGCATCTTGGCAGCTGCACGCTTGACTTTTCTCAGTTCATGGGCAGTTATTTTGCGCCTTGGTTTTTCCACATGCTTCTTTCAACCCTGTTGACTATTTTGAATGAAATGCTTGATTGTTCGATGTTCACGCTTCAGAAGCTTTGCAATTTTAAGAGTGCTGCATCCCTTTGCAAGATATCTCTCTATTTTTTACTTTTCTGAGTTTGTCAAGTCCTTCTTTTGACCCATTTTGCCAAAGGAAAGGAAGTTGCCTAATAATTATGCACACCTTATATAGGGTGTTGATGTACATCACCTAATATGCTTAATTGGTAGTAGGCTTTCGAGCCTATACAGCTTGGAGTAAATAGCAAGAAAATGAACAGTGCTACTTAAAAACAGATGAGTGCCTACCTGCAAAAGAGTGCAAGCCCCACTTATGGGATAAAATACACACTGAGCATACACATGACCTGTCTACCACTGGAGGATGTTAGTTTCCTGTAACAGCTTGCATGCAACTTGTTAAGTACTCGTCCCTCCCACTGCGAAGAAGTCAATCCTCCATGGGAGGGGACCTAACACTAACTAAATCCTACCTATGCATATGCATAGCCTGGGCGCGCTACCAAGTAAAATTGAAAATTTCGCAAAAAGTGGGATCAGCGAATTAGGCCATTCGGAGGCGGCCTGGTGATGCGCTGATCCCACTTTTGCGCAATTTTCAATTTTACTTGGTAGCGTGCCCAGGCTATGCATATGCATAGGTAGGATTTAGTTAGTGTTAGGTCCCCTCCCATGAAGGATTGACTTCTTCGCAGTGGGAGGGACGAGTACTTAACAAGTTGCATGCAAGCTGTTACAGGAAACTAACATTCTCCAGTGGTAGACAGGTCATGTGTATGCTCAGTGTGTATTTTATCCCATAAGTGGGGCTTGCATTCTTTTGCATGTAGGCACTCATCTGTTTTTAAGTAGCGCTGTTCATTTCCTTGCTATGTACTAATTTAATTCATTTTTGGTCAGCCGCTCCCACTTAAAGAGAGTCTGAAGCGAGAATAAATCTCACTTCAGACCTCATAGATAGCAGGGGCATGTGTGCCCCTGCTAAAACGCTGCTATCCCACGGCTTAACGGGGGTCCCTGATCCCCCAAATCTCCTCCGTACAGCCGGGGAGCGCTTCCTGGTTGGGGCAGGGCTAACCGCCGCAGCCCTGCCCCACGCGCATCTGTCAGCGTGTATCTCCGCCTCTCCCCCGCCCCTCTCAGTCTTCCTTCACTGAGAGGGGCGCGGGAGAGGCGGCGATGCGCCGCTGATAGACGCGCCTGGAGGCAGGGCTGCAGCCATTAGCCCTGCCTCCAGGAGCGACCAAGTCTGCGACCAAGTGTTGCAGTGGGGGGTTTGGGGGTGAAGGGACCCCCGTTTAGTGGCGCGATAGCGGCGGTTTAGCAGGGGCACACATGCCCCTGCTAACTATGAGCTCTGAAGCGAGATTTATTCTCGCTTCAGAGTCTCTTTAACTGCTTTGCTTTTGGTGTATATGCAGAGCCTCTGTTTGGGTTCAAGGTGCGTTTGCAGTCTCTGGGGGGGCTCAGTGCATCTCTGATCGGAGGCCATTCGGAGGCGGCCTGGTGATGCGCTGATCCCACTTTTTGCACAGCTTGGAGTAAGACAACATGCATAAAGAGGATGATGTGGTCAAAATACTCATTTGCCTAATAATTCTGCACTCCCTGTAATATTAATTGTGGAGCACCACTCTTATTAAGCCTTCCTAACAAATAAAATGAATAATGAGAGCAGCCCCTATGAATGAATAATGACCTTTTTTAAATAATTAAAGCAGCAACCAATTTAAACCTTGCTTGCAAAGCCCATCACTAACAGTAGAAAATTGTCTCAGCCCCAGGACATCAGAGGCTATCATATCATTGGGATTTCTGTCTCTGTGTATGCATGTATGTTGATGACGGCTGGGAGCTAAAAAGCAGTGGGTCCTATAATGCATATTTTTTATACTGCTCAATTAGGGTGAGTCTAGACTATTGACCTCCTCCCCCTTATACTCAGGCAATAAATGCAGATGGAATACTGTGATTTCATGAGGCTCCTTCTACATAAAATTAAAAAAAAAAAAACTTACTATCCATCAAATGCCACCAAATAAATGATGTCATGTTTTAAAAGCTCTGCTCTAGGTAACAAATGCATTACTGGATTTCAGTAGGTGCACCGTTCTAGTAGATCTTCTTCTTTTCTTTTCTTTTTTTTTTTTCTTTGGGGGGTGGGGTGGGGGGGGGGAGATCAGTGCTTAGATCTGTGGTCACAGGCAGTGTTGCTTGTGAATTTTTCCACAGGCATTTTCGCATCGAAAATGCCATTTTGTTTTTGAGATTTTGTAAAAATACACTTAAATTTTTTTCGCTTTCAAGAATTCCATGTAAATTCGAGGAAAAAAAAAATCATTTTCACCTAATGGCTGGAATCACCAAATTTGCAGGGTATGTTAAGGTGAACAGTGGGTATAAGAGGGAAAAAAGAATTTTCAAAAAGACCTTATAGTTTTTATAGTTTAAAATTATAAAAGGAAAAAAGTATACATTTCAATGCAGTAAATGACAGATTATGTATCAATAGATAACGTAATTGCCACTGCACCGGTGGTGAGTAGATGTGCCGGAATCAACTTTGGAGTCACAACTCACTGTAGATCTCTCCATATGGTTCGCACCATCTATAGAATGTTCTTTATTAGGCTTCTTAAAAACTGATCATAACATCTGGATGTGTAGGATGACACACAGGCGTTTCAGGCCAGATTTGGTCCTTTCTCAAATAATGACAGACCCACACTTGAATAGGGACCTAAACAGTGGCGTAGCAATAGGGGATGCAAAGGTTGCAACCGTGGCGGGGCCCTTGGACCAGAGGAGTCCACTAGGGGCCCTCCCTCAACCACAGTATTAAGTCTTTAATGGTGCTATGCTGGTAATGATCACTTCTATATATGCTTTGAATAGTCATCATTTGATGGTCATCATTAACAAACAGTTTTCATCCTCTTCATACACCTGTTATACTGTGGATGTCCTTAGCAGGTTTAGCTGTGATTTATGAATTGGAATATATATATAGAGAATGATTGGGCCCAATGTAAAACTTCCACTGGGGCCCAAAGCTCCTTAGCTACGCCACTGGGCCTTAAACACCATTATCGTATTATTGTTTTTCATTTGATTAACCACTGCAAAGCAGGAAATACAAAACACATGTTTTTGTTTTGATTTGTTCATTGCATATATTAATACATCTATAATACAGTCAGAATAATTCCTCACTAAATGTCCTTATTTTATGTCAGAGTGAAACACATTCACAGCTCTTTTTCCTTCCCAGTTCTGGTATACCTTTTAGCAGTTCAAAGACAGCTAGATCATCTCAGTCTAGACACGGTATTAGAAAACACATTTCTACACCAGACACCCCCTGGGACAGGCCTCACTTTGTTTCTTTCTTTGTGTTTCATTTGGTCACTCACCTTATGTCACTCGCATACACAATGTGCTGTGCCAGTGCCTTAAGTTTCTTTTGTAGCATGCCAATAGAAACGGCACTATAGATTGAGTTAACTGTTAAAAATAGCTTATGACATGTTTTAAACCCACTAGATTATTTGTAGCAATATTTCTCAGTACACGAACAAGAGCTCCTAACTTATGATAGAGTAGAGCAGATAAAACACTAAGGCCCACATACTATTAACTTTGTGTGTGTGTGTGTGTGTGTGTGTGTGTGTGGGGGGGGGGGGGAAGGGGGGGCAGAGCTGTGCAGGGAGGATGGGTAATGTATTGAGTGGCTGGATCAGGGGATCGAAGGAAATCGTGGGGGCTCTACCAACATGCCTAGTGCTAGCTAAACCTCATGGAAGCAATAAATCTATTATATTTATACTGGGTACTATGAGGCTGCAAAGCCTCCTGAGCAGCGTTACGCTCAGGAGGTTAACATATGTAGCAATTTTGGTGTCAATAGCATGTATGGAAGCTTAGCTATTCACTGCTAAAGTCGTCAGGAAAATATGCAAAAATTACCCCAAATTTTACCCAAAATTATGAATGACTATGCAAAATCAATTGAATTTACAAATCATAATTGCGAAAATGTATGTGAAAATTTGCGTAATCGTAATTAGCTGATTACGATCATCATTAATATTCACCATGTAATTTGTTCATATAGTTTGATCCACAATCAGGCTGCACAAAATTATCTTTACCCCTGGTATGAAAAAAAATCAGACAGCATTAATTGCGATAATTTATAACCACACCCCCTAACAATGTGATAGGCTAAAAGTTTTTTTTTTATAAAAATACATATGAACTGAGGGGGATACTAATTACTTGGCAGTTGGAAACCACTGTTATTTCCCGAAATTCAATGAGGCTCACAGAGAGCAAATGCTCAGAATCTAGGTGCTGACATCACACCGTGGGAGTTTTTTTTTTCCACAATATCAACCTGATAATTTATCCGAGAAAAGGTAAATATTTCTTATGGAAAAGGGGGAATCAGCTACTTATTGGGATGGTATTCAATCCTTGATTTATAGTTCCTCTTTAAACACTCCAACCCAACAAGAATTTACTTAACCTCCTTGCCGGTTATCCCGAGCTCAGCTCGGGGCAACCTGCGCAGGAGGATATCTCAGGCCCCGCTGGGCCGATTTGCATAATTTTTTTTTTGTTACAAGCAGCTAGCACTTTGCTAGCTGCTTGTAACTTCCGATCGCCGCCGCTCGCCGCCGATCCGCCGCAATCCGCCGCGCCGAGTCGCTCCCCCCCCGCCCCAGAGCCCTGCGCTGCCTGGCCAATCAGTGCCAGGCAGCGTTGAGGGGCGGATCGGGATTGCCTATGACGTCCCGACGTCCATGACGTCGGTGACGTCATCCCGCCCCGTCGCCATGGCGACCGGGGAGGCCCTGCAGGAAATCCCGTTCTCAACGGGATTCCCTGCATACTCTGATCGCCGAAGGCGATCGGAGTGGGTGGGGGAATGCCGCCGCTTAGCGGCTATCATGTAGTGAGCCCTTGGCTCACTACATGATTTAAAAAAAAAAAAAATATATATTATAATATATTAACACATATATTTTTACGCGTTACTAGTTTAATGCGTACATTTTTACGCATTGAACCAGTAATGCGTAAAAATGTATGTGTTAATGTTCCTGCACTAGCGGGAATGCGTAAAAATGTACGCAATGCGTCCCGCCGACCTCCGAGGTCGGCAAGCTGCCAGGGAGGTACTGGAGCAGCAGTGAGTGACTACGAGGGCACAGGATGGCTGCATGGGGCTGGTAGAAGCTCCAGGTAAGTGAAACTCATTTTTTTATTTTGCTTGGACATTCCCTTTAAGGAAGGGGGGTTACTGGTAGTTAGTTTTTGGTGACACAAGTATATCACTAAATGTCTGGAGAACATTGTTCTATTTGATAAAATGGAGAGGTATGGATTGTGTTGGGGAAGCACAGTTTTGTGCAGGTTGCAAAGAAAAAATAAGAAAGACACAACTCGGCATCATTAAAGGGGCCAATCAACAATACAATTTTAATTAAAGTCTTACCAAATCATTGTAGCAAATGGATATACTGAGTTAATATTCTGTGAATGGATACTTTCGGTAGTTCCTTATATCATTGTTGAGGCAAGATTATATAGTTAAAGGGCACACTGAGAGCCAAATCATCCACAAGGCAAACCTAGGTAGTTGTCTAGAGCCTGGAGAGAGTCTAGGGGCCTGTTGGATGCTAGCCCCCACCAAATAAAATCTTATGAAAAAAGCAAGGTAATCATTAGCAGTGGGCAAAAAATTATATCTCGCCTAGGACCCCTATTCATCTGAATCTTTTTCTGCACTAAGAATTATTTCTGATACTCTCAGTAATGACACTGTATGTGGGAATCCATTATTTGACCTATATATCAACTTAAAAGAAGTGGAAGTAGGGAGAAAATAAAGGCAGGGATAGAGAGACCATGGAGAAAATAAAGGCAGAGACAGGGAGCACAGAAACTTAACTTACAGATCGGCTCACCTGGACGCCCCTGCATTTCTGTACAAAAAATAAAAAATGGATTGACTAGTAATATATGTAGAGCTTCACTAAAAGGTTAACAGTAGATTTGCCCCCCAGTTGGCAGCTTACTATATACAGTGGCTTGCAAAAGTATTCGGCTCCCTTGAAGTTTTCCACATTTTGTCACATTACTGCCACAAACATGAATCAATTTTATTAGAATTCCATGTGAAAGACCATTACAAAGTGGTGTACATGTGAGAAGTGGAATGAAAATCATACATGATTCCAAACATTTTTTACAAATAAATAACTGCAAAGTGGTGTGTGCATAATTATTCAGCCCCCTTTGGTCTGAGTGCAGTCTGTTGCCCATAGACATTGCCTGATGAGTTTTAATGACTAAATGGAGTGCACCTGTGTGTAATCTAATGTCAGTACAAATACAGCTGCTCTGTGACGGCCTCAGAGGTTGCCTAAGAGAATATTGGGAGCAACAACATCATGAAGTCCAAAGAACACACCAGACAGGTCAGGGATAAAGTTATTGCGAAATGTAAAGCATACTTAGGCTACAAACAGATTTCCAAAGCCTTAAACATCCCACGGAGCACTGTTCAAGCGATCATTCAGAAATGGAAGGAGTATGGCACAACTGTAAACCCACCAAGACAAGGCCTTGTACCTAAACTCACAGGCCGAACAAGGGGAGCGCTCATCAGAAATGCAGTCAAGAGGCCCATGGTGACTCTGGACGAGATGCAGAGATCTACAGCTCAGGTGGGGGAATCTGTCCATAGGACAACTATTAGTCGTGCACTGCACAAAGTTGGCTCTTATGGAAGAGTGACAAGAAGAAAGCCATTGTTAACAGAAAATCATAAGAAGTCCTGTTTGCAGTTTGCCACAAGCCATGTGGGGGACACAGCAAACATGTGGAAGAAGGTGCTTTGGTCAGATGAGACCAAAATTTAACTTTTTGGCCAAAATACAAAACGCTATGTGTGGCAGAAAACTAACACTGCACATCACTAAGAACACACTATCCCAACTGTCAAATATGGTGGTGGCAGCATCATGCTCTGGGGTTGCTTCTTTTCAGCAGGGACAAGGAAGCTGGTCAGAGTTGATGGGAAGATGGATGGAGCCAAATACAGGGAAATCTTGGAAAAAAACCTCTTGGAGTCTGCAAAAGACTTGAGACTGGGGCAGAGGTTCACCTTCTAGCAGGACAATGACCCAAAAGATAAAGCCAGGGCAACAATGGAATGATTTAAACAAAACATACCCATGTGTTAGAATGGCCCAGTCAAAGTCCAGATCTAAATCCAATCGAGAATCTGTGTCAAGATCTGAAAACTGCTGTTTACAAACACTGTCCATCTAATCTGACTGAGATGGAGCTGTTTTGCAAAGAAGAATGGGCAAGGATTTCAGTCTCTACATGTGCAAAGCTGGTAGAGACATACCCTAAAAGACTGGCAGCTGTAATTGCAGCAAAATGTGGTTCTACAAAGTATTGACTCAGGGGGCTGAATAATTACGCACACCCCACTTTACAGCTATGGATTTATAAAAAATGTTTGGAATAATGTATGATTTTTGTTCCACTTTTCACGTGTACACCACTTTGTATTGGTCTTTCACATGGAATTCCAATAAAATTGATTCATGTTTGTGGCAGTAATATGACAAAATGTGGAAAACTTCAAGGGGACCGAATACTTTTGCAAGCCACTGTACATATAATCATGTGGCCACAGTTAGTGTCCTGTCTTGGTCTAATATTTTAAACCTTCACCTTCCACCTGTTTTTATTGTGAGTTCCAAACCTGCACTTGCTTCTACTTGTAACATTTGTATATTGTTCTCCTTTCGGAACTCAAAGCACTTAAGATCTGCGGCCATTAAGGGCATTGCTCAATAGCCACCCTGCCATTTTAGAGAACACCAGGGACTCTTTACTAAAATAAGTACTTGCACCAGCCAGTCACTGTGGAACAGGAAACATAAAATGATAATGAATGCTCACATGCATAGATATCTGATATTTAGTAGAAACTCAACTTGAACACTAGTTCAGCAATGCAACTGAGCATTTTACCCCTTTATTAAAGAGACTCCGTAACAAAAATTGCATCCTGTTTTTTATCATCCTACAAGTTCCAAAAGCTATTCTAAGGTGTTCTGGCTTACTGCAGCACGTTCTACTATCACCATCTCTGTAATAAATCAACTTATCTCTCTCTTGTCAGACTTGTCAGCCTGTGTCTGGAAGGCTGCCAAGTTCTTCAGTGTTGTGGTTCTGTGATGCATCTCCCCCCTCCAGGCCCCTCTCTGCACACTGCCTGTGTATTATTTAGATTAGAGCAGCTTCTCTCTTCTCTCTTATCGTTTACAAGCTGGATAAATCCTCCTCTGAGCTGGCTGGGCTTTCACATACTGAGGAATTACATACAGGCAGAGCTGTCTGCACTCTGCAGGAAGAAACAGTCTGACACTTCAGTGGAAGATAGCTGCAGGGGGAAAGAAACACACAAATGATCTCTTGAGATTAAAAAGGAAGGGTGTATACAGCCTGCTTGTGTATGGATGTATTTTCTATGTGTGGACATACTGTACATCAACCTATTTCCTGTTTTGGTGGCCATTTTGTTTGTTTATAAACAAACTTTTAAAAACTGTTTTTAACCACTTTTAATGCGGCAAGGAGCGGTGAAATTGTGACAGAGGGTAATAGGAGATGTCCCCTAACGCATTGGTATGTTTACTTTTGTGCGATTTTAACAATACAGATTCTCTTTAAGCAAAATCTGTAAGACTTACTACAATGTTCCTGATGAAATGACAGCGATTTAAAAAGGACATTATGGTAATGTCAAACAGTTATCTATACTCAGAGCAGAGAGAAATGCCTATGTGATTTGAAATCATTAATTAAAAGAAAAGGGAAAATACTAACATATTAAAAATACACTTTAACCAGTAACTTTTCATTGAGACACTAAGCAAATCACAGAAAACAGTTGTATGAACAATAATACTGTGATTAAAAAATGTACTGCTCTACTCAAAACCTCCCCAGTCTTTTTAATTGCCCATGGTATCATTAAAAGAAACTAATTGCTACACCATAAAGAAATTCCATTGAAGATAATTTCAGCATCATCCATAAGCAAAAAGAACTCAGAAACAACAGAGTCTAAAGGCTTAAAGTGGATCTAAACTCTAATAAGATTAGGAACGGCATAACCTTTAGGGGGAAAAACATTTTGATTACAATTTATGGAAGTCCTAAAAAAAAAAACCTGAAGTTTTAACTGGATTAACTTTTATGGACAATACACAACAAACACACACACAGCCCATAGCAGTGGAGTTATAATATATATTTCAATGAATGATTGAATGAAAACTTTTCATTGTGTGATGTGCAAGAGTTTGCGGGTCTTCTTTAATCGGCCCTTTTGGGTGCGAAGGCCACAAGAGGAGTATTGGGTTCCAGTGAGTCACAAAAAGGTTTGCCAAATGTTAACTTTTCTAAAAATAAATAAATACATTCTAATTTGTGTGCGATACAAACACAAATTTGAGGAATGTGTGATTAGTGAACATGTATTCTTCTACCAGAAAATATAATTGCTATACAGTTTTTGGCTCAGTATTATCAGATTGTGAATGACTAATTTTGCGTCATACAAATAGAGACAAATACGGGGTTTGTGAAAAAAGGGGATGCTTTGCAATGTTGCCACTTGCCACACTGTACAGTATATGTTGCAGTGGTTGTGTCAGCATCAGAGCAGTCATGGATTATGCAATGTGAGGGAAAGACGTATTTCATCCCTTGACGATTTTTCTCATTTGCTCTTTGACCAAGAAATGAACAGTAGCTGTGAGAGACATAATAACAAAAGAATCCTCAAAAAATTGTTGACAAACATATTTGTTAAAGTAATAATAAAAAATGCTATAGGTCCTTTCATGCCATGTTTAACCCACTGTCTGTAAGTTTCTATTGACTGAGCTGTACAGTGTGGAGCTCTGCCACCTGCTTGGTCCATAAAAATGGAAACAAGGGGCTCATACCAAGCTTGTGCTTGAGGTAGTAGGCTTTGGTATAAGAGGGCTTATGCTGGAATGTAGGAGTCCTTTTTTATTAATGCATCACCCTAACTAATGCATCACTCAAGCTTCTCTCTTAACATAAACATCTTCCTAATGCTTACCTCTAACCTCCTTGCAATTTTAAATTTCTCCTTGTGCCAAACCTTAAAAGATACCTGAGCTGAAGCATATTGTAAAAATGATGAGGGGAGGGGGAACAGACATGTATAGGAAGCAGTCCTCATGACCACTACCCCCCATTCTCCTCCACCCCCCTCTGTTCTCTCCAAAAGGTCCCCTTAGCTACTTCCCAGTTGTCAAGGTCGGGCAGTAGTGTGCAGATGCATGCCCAGCCAGGGTTGCTCGTAAACTACGCCAGCGCAAATTTACGCATCGTAGTGCACAACTACGCATCGTACTTCGTAGACGAAGTTTAAGAACTACACGTACGCATTTCTGCGTAGTCGTAGTCCCGCTATGCAAAGCTTCACCTGCTACGCATAGTTGATGTATGTATTGCGAAGTCAACTACGCGTGCGGTAACTGCATCTATATGGATCATTGCGCATGCGCAGAAATATTATTGCCCTTTTATTCGCATACAATTCCGCATTGGAAGGTGGAATGTACGCTTATATTAGTTTATATATGCACATAGGTAGCAGACTATTGCGGAAATTTTTCCGCTTAAGGGCATAAGCGGTCGCATCAACTACGCTTCGCACTACGCGAAGCTTGCATATTTTAACGCGTAGTCTACGGAATGCAAACGTAGCAAAGTTTCTGATTTTTTTAGCCGTAGTTTGCGAAGTGTATTTGTGTAAAAATACACGTAGTTCCAGCGTAGCGAAGTTGGCTGACTACGACCATCCCTGAAGTGGCACGCATCCTTGATCACGCACCTGCAGCCAAGAGTACTCAGTGCATACGAGCTAAATAGTCTATGACATCACAACTGCGTAGTGCATATACAAAGAGTGCTCATGGGCACACAATGAAGGACGCGTGCTGCGCACCAAGCACTACTGTCCAAGTGGGCTGTCCCAGGTATCATTTAACCCCGTCATGTAAACCCCGTCATATTATCTTACTTTAAATCCACGCCCCCCCCCCCCTCCCCCCCCCTTTTGCCTTGCTTCTTTTTGATCCCTTAACTTTAATAATTAAATGTTACCTGTTCTTACCTTATCCCCAAAGTTAAAAAGATATTATTGGGTAAGGTCCTTTATACAGAATTGGGTATCTTGGCCTGATGAAGGGCAGATTCACTGTCATAAAAGCCCAAAACGAACGTGTGTCGTTGCCTTGAAAAGATAAAATACCCATAAAGCTACAATTACTCTCTAAGTCAAATTAAGATTTTGTTCATATTTTTGGCTCTATGAGGACCCACTGTTTGATATTCAAGAATCGTGTTTTTATACATTTTCTACTTTTTGATATACCTGTTTTGTATATGTGTCAATAAAGCTTTTTCATAAGGAACTTTTTGGTGATCCTGAGATTGCATCAACTATATGAGTCCTTCTCTAAAGCAATATACTACTTACCTTATCCCCAAACATGAGTCCTCCAAAAATAGTATAAGTAATGTCTGAGTACTAGTTGCTTGATTATTTTATAGCTGAATGTCTGATATTGACTATTGTACTTAGGCATTTAGCTGTATAATAAATAAACACCAGTGTCCAGATATTACAGAGGTCACACAATTGAATTGTCTTGCAGTTACTTAATAAGAGGTGCCCAGTTGGATCCAAGTTAAAGACCTTGCTTTGTTGGATAGTGTATGGGAATGCTTAAATGGGTTTCTACACACTAAGGAGAGAACAGAAGAAAACGTAGGACCCATTTATCAGCAGCAGATGGAAGAGGTGGGCTGAGTCACCTATGTGCAGTTGTGCACAGTGAAAGATGGGCTGCTGCCCCCAGTTCCTTGCTGATTATAACATGTGGGAGGTGATGGAATGATGGAGGAAATGGACAGCTGTCAGAACAATCAAAATTAACTGTTATCTCAACAACAGGAAGTAGAATTAAAGCAACCAGCCAATCCCAGTAATTTTGCTTGATTCATTGCAAAAAGTACAGATAAGTAATGCACAGAACTTAGGTGCATACACACATCCAATTTTGATTGACCAGAGATAGGACAATTTTATCACCTTCATGTAGTATGAGAGTCTGCCTACACAATCTATTCATAGTATTCAAAATCTGCTGTCCCTTATACTACATGGAAGTGAAAAATTGACCAAGCAATGGTCAATCAATATTGTGTGTACACACCCTAATTCTATTACTAATTGATGAAAACTTACTATCAAATACATTAACAAATTGAGGGCTTTAAAGAATTATTGCCTAAATCAATGTAGTGTAAAAATTCTAAACATGCCTTGGTCCACAAGGGAATATTATTTATTTAACTCTGCTATGTCGCTTTTTGTTTTGTGCTGTCTACCTATTTGAAGTATTAGACAGAAACAGCTTGGGAGATTACATTTGGTAGTTTTATTTCATAGGCTTAATCAATCAGTAGTGCATTAAATGCTGAGAATTATCAGTCCCACCTGTACCATTTATTACCATTTGTTTCTTTTATCATCCATCATAACCGCTATCTATACCTATTTTCAGTGGCTTTAAAGGATAACAGTTAAATGTAAAAGTGTAACTTACACCAAAATCTGTTTCAAAGTTGTCAAGATAAGTTACAAGACAGCTCTATGCTGCAGAAACGATATGATTTATTACAATATATATTAAATTAAGTTCCGAATTGTTTATCACTATAGCCCAGTTTCGGTTATATCGTGCCTAAAACATCAGTGTGATAACACATAAAAAGCTACTTAAAATATAAGAATTTAGTTACAATGCCATTCAGTTGTTTTTGTATTTTGCTTTTTAAAATGTGTCCTTTCCTACGAGCTGGTAAAGTAATCTCTATGGAGGCTACATGGTGATAATAAGTTATTTGGTTTATATTTTATTCAATGTATATCTTTCCTGTACTGTCTATGGCATATCTCAATTTAACACCTGCTGTTAAAAGTCCCTCTTGAGCCTGAATTAAATTGTTTCTAGCATTGTGGGTTCTTGAGTTAAATGTAAAGTGGTACTCACCTTTTCAGTGCTAACCTACTTTAGTACTAAATGTACTTGTTAAGCGGTTTTGTTGAATACATCATTTCACACAAGTATGATTTCTGATTTGATGAAGGCTCAAAAACTCAATAAAATGTGAAATATGCAAGACACAAGACATAAAAGAATGTAAAGAGCACTTTTCAAAGCTGTATGTTTATTTACTTAATGTGTAGCAGTATGAAAGCAGCAAAATAGAGATTTCACATTAGAAAAGCAGAACATAACACTGCTAGGGGGCTGATTTAATGGGACATTTCTAGGTTGCAACTCATTTGACATGGTTAGAAATGATGTGTAATAATGCAAAACTGGCCTTAATTAATTAACTACATCACGACTGGGTCACGCCCATGGGCGTGACTGTGTTGGCATCCCCAGGACCGCCTAACGCCAATTGGAGTCAAGTCAAGGGGCTGCAGTGTGCAAGCGCATCTCCTACTTTGGGGGCAGAGCTCTGCCCGCCTTCAGTCTCCGAGGGACGATCGCCGCTTGGGAGACTGTTTGGGAGACTGTTAGATGGTGAAACACACAGTACAGTGCCCCGATCAGCAGCAGCACTGTACTGGGGACAGCCGTGTGACACAGCTGTCCACCTGGGTCAGAAGAGAGCAATCGGCTCTCATGGGCAGAAGCCTATGACAGCCGATTGCCAAGATTGGCCGGCTGGGGGGAGGGGGGGATTTTCAAAAACTTTATAAACAAAGAAATAGTCAAAAAAAAAAAAACACAAGATAAATATTTATAAAAAAAATAAACACAAAGGGGGCGATCAGACCCCACCAACAGAGAGCTCTGTTGGTGGGGAGAAAATGGGGGGGGGGAGAAATCACTTGTGTTCTGTGTTGTGCGGCCCTGTAGCTTGGCCTGAAAGCTGCAGTAGCCAATTTTGATAAAAATAGCCTGGTCTTTAGGGGGTTTACCAATGAGGTCCTCAAGTGGTTAAAATGTGTATGTAGCAGCATGGTGGCATAGTGGTTAGCGCTCTCGCCTTGTAGGGCTGGGTCCCAAGTTTGAATCCCAGCCAGGGAACTATCTACAAGGAGCTTGTATGTTCTCCCTGTATCTGTGTGGGTTTCTTCCAAGCACTTGGTTTCCTCTTACATCCCAAAAACATACAGCTAAGTTAACTGGTTTCCCTGAAATTTGCCCTAGACTACAAGACTTACATACATATCAGTGGTGTAGCAATAAGGGTTGCAGTAGTTGCAACTGCATCAGGGCCCTTGGGCCAGAGGGTCCCCCGTAGGGCCCTCCCTCAACAGCAGTATTGGCTCTTTATTGGTCTTGTGCTTGTAAAAATCACTTCTATAGATGCTTTGAATGGTAGTAATTATTAATAAACTGTTCCTCATCCCCTTCTTGCACTTCTGACACTGTAGTTGCAATTGGCAGGTTTTGGTGCACCGTATCAATGGTTATGTATAAAGTGCTTGGGGGGGGGGCAATGTAAAGCTTGCACTGGGGCCCAGAGCTCCTTAGCTATGCCACTGATTCATGTACTACACAATACATACACACATTCATAGAAAAATAATGTATTGATTGTATGGAAGTCACTATACACTGTCCATATAAGTTAAGTGGGTTTGCAAAGCCAGGGATTACAGAAGCAAATTTTATTTGCGCAATTGATTCCAATAAAACGTTGTTACACTATGGAGCGCTCCTCCTTCTCTATTTTTGTTTCTTTTGACTAAGCCTCTTTGACAGCCGGGCTACAAAGGAGCAGCTAAAAGTGTGACTTCCACCCGGCCACCTGTGATCACCGTCTCAGCAGCGCAAGATTGCACATCTGTTTTGATTGCCAAGATTGGCCGGCTGGGGGGAGGGGGGGATTTTCAAAAACTTTATAAACAAAGAAATAGTCAAAAAAAAAACACAAGATAAATATTTATAAAAAAAATAAACACAAAGGGGGCGATCAGACCCCACCAACAGAGAGCTCTGTTGGTGGGGAGAAAATGGGGGGGGGGGAGAAATCACTTGTGTTCTGTGTTGTGCGGCCCTGTAGCTTGGCCTGAAAGCTGCAGTAGCCAATTTTGATAAAAATAGCCTGGTCTTTAGGGGGTTTACCAATGAGGTCCTCAAGTGGTTAAAATGTGTATGTAGCAGCATGGTGGCATAGTGGTTAGCGCTCTCGCCTTGTAGGGCTGGGTCCCAAGTTTGAATCCCAGCCAGGGAACTATCTACAAGGAGCTTGTATGTTCTCCCTGTATCTGTGTGGGTTTCTTCCAAGCACTTGGTTTCCTCTTACATCCCAAAAACATACAGCTAAGTTAACTGGTTTCCCTGAAATTTGCCCTAGACTACAAGACTTACATACATATCAGTGGTGTAGCAATAAGGGTTGCAGTGGTTGCAACTGCATCAGGGCCCTTGGGCCAGAGGGTCCCCCGTAGGGCCCTCCCTCAACAGCAGTATTGGCTCTTTATTGGTCTTGTGCTTGTAAAAATCACTTCTATAGATGCTTTGAATGGTAGTAATTATTAATAAACTGTTCCTCATCCCCTTCTTGCACTTCTGACACTGTAGTTGCAATTGGCAGGTTTTGGTGCGCCGTATCAATGGTTATGTATAAAGTGCTTGGGGGGGGGGGGGCAATGTAAAGCTTGCACTGGGGCCCAGAGCTCCTTAGCTATGCCACTGATTCATGTACTACACAATACATACACACATACATAGAAAAATAATGTATTGATTGTATGGAAGTCACTATACACTGTCCATATAAGTTAAGTGGGTTTGCAAAGCCAGGGATTACAGAAGCATAGTCTTATGCAATTCCTTATCACCGGCATCAATGAGATGCCCTGCAGTCATTGACAAAATGAAAGTGAAAATATACACGCGTTACTTCCGGTAACGTGTGTATGTAATAAACACTACATGTTAGGGATAAACTGAGGGCTAGTGGCCAAGTAGTAAACTACACCCTAATACAATACATGACATGCTAATACTTTCCTTTCCAATTAAACATGAACCCTTTATTTCCCCCCTCTCCCATAGTTACCAAAATAAAATATCTGTATTATTGTAATGAACAGCGAAGATGCCGCCGCGTGGTCTAGTGACGGGGAGGCTATCTCCGCGTTCAGACCGGCGGTTTTCGCACAGCGACACGCGTCTGGCTTGGCTGGACCTTCTAGTGCACACAGATGGATAGCTACACGTGCGCGTGCCAGGCGACAGGACATTTATACCAGCAGAAGGGGAATCAGCTGATCAGGCTGATCAACTGATCTCAACTGGACTCTGGATTGGCTGAGTGGCTCGGGTGGTGCTGCACAGCACTGCAAGTATATATAGATCTTGCTTGTCAGTTGCTGGTTGTCTGCCGTTGCGAATACTAACGTGTGAGCACTCAGACCAGTCAGATCCCACAGTGTGTTAGAACCAGGAGGACCTGGGAATTCACACTGAGCCAGATTACTATTGTGTTATATGCTAGAACAGTTCCAGGGTGTTGAGACCACGGACCTCACACCCAAGCTTAGGAACACTGTGTCATTGCTGTGTTATACTTTAGACCAGTTCCAGGGTGTTGTGACCACAGACCTCACACCCAAGCTTAGGGATACTGTGTCATTGCTGTGTTATACTTTAGACCAGTTCCAGGGTGTTGTGACCACGGACCTCACACTCAAGCTTAGGGATACTGTGTCATTGCTGTGTTATACTTTAGACCAGTTCCAGGTTGTTGTGACCACGGACCTCACACCCAAGCTTAGGGTTACTGTGCAGGCACGTGCACAGGGGGGTGCTCTGGGTGCCCAGGCACCTCCCCTTTTTAAAATCTTCAAAAAAAGCCCCTCTCACCGTGGAAAATAAGCTCCGCCCCCGACCACGATAAGCCCCGCCCACCCGTGGGAAGCTCCGCCCCCGCCTGGGACACTTTCAAGTGAAGAGGCCCAGACTGGAATCCTTGTGTAGCATACTGACCTCTCCCTCCACCTAGGACTCATACTGACCTCTACCTCCCCCAGCACCAGTGTTGCCAACTCATCCCTTTAATTACTGACACATATGAATTATACAGGTTTTGTGGCTAGGTAGATGCAGTTAAGGCACTCATTATGAGCAAATAACCCCAGAACCTGTATAACTTAGATGTGTCAGTAATTAAAGGGATGAGTTGGCAACACTGCCCAGCACCCATAGTGACCTCTCCCTCCACCTAGTACCCAGTGACTACTCCCTCCCCTAGCACTCACAGTGACCTCTCCCTCCACCTAGGACCCATACTGACCTCTCCCTACCCAGTACCCACAGTGACCTCTCCCTCCACCTAGCACCCACAGTGACCTCTCTCTCCACCTAGGACCCATACTGACCTCTCCCTACCCAGTACCCACAGTGACATCGCCCTTCACCTAATACACACAGTTACATCTCCCTTCACCTATTCCCCACAATGACCTCTCTCTTACCCAGCACCCACAGTGACCTCTCCCTCCACCTAGCACCCCCAGTGACCTTTCCCTCCATCTAGCACCCACAGTGACCTCTCCCTCCACCTAGCACCAACAGTGACCTCTCCCTCCTCCAGCACCCACAGTGACCTCTCCCTCCCCAGCTCTAGCAGTGATCCTGCCTACCCCAGCACCCACACTGACCTATCCCTCCCCCAGCACCCACAGTGATTTTTCCCTCCCCCAGTGTCTACCCTCCTGTCCCCTGCAGCACCCACAGGGACCTCCCATCCCAAAAGCAGCACCTACAGTGACCTCTCCCATTGCCAGCGCGCACAGTGGCCTCCCCTTCCTCCAGCACCCGCACTGACTCCTATCTCCCTTAGCAGCAACTATGCCATTCATAGCAGCACCAATAGTGACCTCCCACCCCCTGCACCCACAATGACCTCCCAAGACCCACAGTGACCTCCCCAAGGGACCTACAGCGACCTCCCTTTCCTCTAGCACCCATACTGACCTCTACCTTCCACAGCACCCACAGTTACTTCTCCTCCCAGCACCCACAGTGACCTACCCTTCCCCCATCAACCACACTGACCTCAAGCTCCCCTAGCAGCAACTATGCCATTCATAGCAGTACCCACAGTGATCTTCCACCCCCTGCACCCACAGCAATCCCACCAATATTCAGCACCCACATTACACTCAAACAGTAACCCCCACTATAGCAAGCACCCAGTACTTGCACCAAGCACCCTGCACCCAATACTCACATCCGGCCTCCATATGGCACTTAGTACTTGCATCAAACAGCCACATGACACCCAATACCTGCACCCCTTCACCCTATAGCTGGCACCCAGTACTCACACCTGCATGGCACAGAACTTGCACCCAGCCCTGACATGGCACCCACTACTCACACCTGCACACAGCCTCCACATGGCACCCACTCACATAACCAGTACTAGCACCCGAAGTACCTGCACTCAGAACCCACATAAAACACAATGCCCACCCATAGCTGGCACCCAGTGCAGGCATGGCACCAAGTATTCACACCTATGTGATACCCAGTACCGTCACCCAACACCCACATGTTTCATATGTAGTAGTTCCAGTTGTACTAAGCCTTCACTTAGTGCCCAGTACAAACACCAAGCACTCACATATGACATCCAATACATGCACCCAGAACTCACAAGGGACTGAGTACCTGCAATTAACACTTACATGATGGTTGATAAACACCCATACAGCCAGAATCCACATGACACCCTGTACCAGTACCCAGAACCCACATGGCACCCAGCATCTGCCTTTAGCACCCACATGACAACAAATACCCCACTAGCCAGCACCCATCACCCATATGTCACCATGTACTCACTCCCAGTACCCACTTGGCACTCAGTATTTGCACCTAAGACCCACATACCCCCATAATCAACACGCACATGGCACAGTACTCACACGTCACCAAGTTCCAAAGCCATTATATGCACCAAGCACCCATGGCCAGCACCCAGTACCCATCCTTGGTCCGAACCCATATGAGACTCAGTACTCTCCCATGGCACACATCCAGACCACACATGGCACTCCCTACTCACTCATGTCCAACACTCACATGGCTCCCTGTACCAATTAGCACTCACATGGCACCCACTATTGTTTATCACCATCTGCTACTCATTCAGCACCCAATACTGCATAGCATCCACTGCAAATAAACACCCAAACACTAGACCTTCGTACCCAAAGCAGCTTGACACAGACTTTACTTTGGCATCTCAGCACCCACTGCACCTTGGCACTTACTGCAGTTTTGCATCTACTAATGCTTAACAACCACTGCATATTGGTAACCACTTATTTGCCTGAAAAGAGGCTTGGGTGCTGATCAAGAGGGACAGAGGTCCCGGTAATGAAAGGTGAGTTTGTGCCTCCACTGTGGGCTCCACTGTGCCCACTCTAACCCACTAACAGTGGGCACCTATCACTACTGATTGAGGGTGGTAGCACCAAAAGAGTTGGTTGGAAGGAGACACAAAGTCTGCCTAATACTGCTATAAAGGTGTGTGTGTGTGTACCACACCCTTGAGGATCCTCTGCACAGCCCTGCCCCTTCCTGCAGCACCCACACTGACCTCTACTTTTCCCAGCAGCCACCCCTTCCCCTCATAGCTTGCACCCAGTGCTCACATGACACCAAGTATCTGCACCCAGGCCTAAAATTGCACCTAGTACTCACACCTGCACACAGCTTCCACATGGCCCCCACTATCTGCACCAAGTATCCACTTAACCCGTATCCGCACTCAAAGTACCTGCATTCGAAACCCATGTGATGCCCAAAGCCCACCCATAGCCAGCACCCAGTACAGGCATGGCGCCACGTATTTCACACCCATGTCACACCCAGTACCTGTACCCAGCATCCACATGACATCGAGTACATGCACCCAGATATCACATGGCACTAAGTATTTGCAATCAACAACCTGCATGACACTTGATACCCAACCATAGCCAGAACCCACATGACACTCTGTACTCACACCCAGAACCCACATGGCACCCATCGTCTGCATTCAGCAGCATGACAATTAATACCCCCTAGCCAGAAACAAGGAGGGGGGGGGGCATGCGGGGGAAGGCATTGCCAGGCCCCTTTTTTAAATTTGAGCACCCCCCACTTAAGGACCCTCTGCACGGCCCTGTTACTGTGTCATTGCTGTGTTATCATTTAGACTAGTTCCTGGGTGTCGAGACCTCACACCCCAGACTAGGATTGTGCTTTATTTCTGTTATTACCATTTGCTCGGGTGTTGCCGACCTGGCATGCCCGACCCCTCGGGCTGTCACTCATCCCTCGAGTGTTCAGCCTGTCGGTACTACCCGTGACACTATTCCACCTAGTGTCAGTTAGCTGCAGGGACCTCCTGCTCCTCAGAGAGGCCTCTCTGCAGTACAGCCAAGGGCTCTAGTCCTTTGGCTGCAGTATAGTCTAATTCCTGGTATTGCAGGGAATCACTGGCTCTCAGGCGATCTCTATCCCCTGTCCTAGGAGATAGTCTTCACACAGCCAAGGGCCACCTGCTCCACAGGTGGTCCATGCTCATTGTTATCTGCATCTCCCGCCCCACGGGAGACAGCCTATTGTTGCACCAAAACACTTACACTTTATCAGGTGTCCAGAGGTTAGTTATATATCTGTATTATTGATGATTCTGCAGATCATCAATAATCAGGTATACATCTGTATTGTTGGTGATACTGCAGATCACCAATAATCAGATTCTCTCTGTGTGCTGACACCGATCGTTACAATTATATAAAAAATACATTAAAAAATACATAAGTAGTTACCTTAGGGACTTAACTTTTTTGTATTACGTACAGTATGTCATGAGGGTATATTACTGTTATGTTTGCATGTATGGGCATGTAATTAGTGCTGGATGCAAAACTGAAAAAATACACCTTTATTTCCATATAAAATACTGTCACCATACATTGTATTAAGGACATAATTTAAATGTTGTAATAACTGGGACAAATGGGCAAATAAAATGTGTGGCTTTTATCTACAGCAGCATGTTTTATTTTAAAATTATAATGGTCAAAAACTAAGAAATAATGTTTTTTTTCTTATTATTATTATTATTCCCATTAAAATGCATTAAAGTGGAATATAACCCTGCATTTCAACTTTGCTCTAAAACATTATATACAGTATATTATATGCAACCAGCATTTTTTTTTTACTAGACCAGTATTGGAAGGGTTACACAGAGCTTTCAAGTTCCTGGACAGAACTGCAGACGCATCCGAAGCTGACATAGATACATTTTGTTTACATAAATGTATCTAAGTGTGGCATGGGACTCATCTCTCTGACTGAGAAGGAGCTGGAGGACAGCCAAAGAGTGTGTAACATTTATCACTTGTTACATTCTATTTAGTTAAATGTATCTAAATGAACTTCTGCATATCTCTCCACGGAACTTTAAACCTCTGTGTTTAACCCTTCTAATGCTGGTCTAGTAAAAAAAAAAGCTGGTTGCATATAATATGCTGTAAATAATGTTTTAGAGCAAAATTGAAATGCAGGGTTATATTTCGCTTTAAGAATAAAATCATTCTTAGAAAAATGTACCACCCAAAGAAAGCCTAATTGCTGGCGGAAAAAAACAAACTAAAACAAGGTATAGATAATTTTATTGTGATAAGTAGCGATAAAGTTATTGGCGAATGAAAGGGAGGAGTGCTGATAGGTGAAAATTGCTTTAGTCCATAAGGGGAAAAACACTTCAGCAGTCAACTGGTTAATATAGGCTAGTTTTCCATTAAAAATGTTGTAACACAGTTTTTCCATAAATATCATTCAAAGACACCATAACAGGCCTTATGCTGCCAGTTATTTAATAGCTTTAGTTAACAAGTATAATTGTTTATAGACTGTGCATGGTGTATATAAACTGTGCTGAATGAAATGTGCTACTGTTACAAAAGAACTTTAATCTGATGATTTGATACAAAAGATCAGGAAATTAGTTTCCAAAAGTAAATGGAATACTGTAGTCTACTTTTTAAAATAGATTATGTGTTGTTTTATACACCATATGTAGGAGTATAAAGTGAGTTATTGATTGGTTTGAGGTAAGAATAGCATTATAATGAATATCTATTTTGACTATTGTCAAGTCATTTAGGATACATTTCATTTTATCTTGAACATATAATAGCTTTAATAAGCATAATTTTCCAACTCCTGTTCACTAAATTTGAATTTGGTACATATTTATAATAGGGTATTATGGAAATAATATAAGGGTGTTCTGTTATAAGACGTTCAACAGGAAAGCAATGTGCTAAAGCTCTTGTTCACTTAAAATATTCAGCCATTTTAAAACAGCAGATTCTCTGCCCACAATTGAATAATCTCTATGTGTTTGTTTGTGAGAATGACCCTTTAAAGCTCACCTAGCAGAAGACTGAGATTGTTGAGTGAATAAAAATTGCTGACATTTTTGGCTGTGAGATAAATCACATACATTCAGCTGATCAGTGGTTGGAAACATTGAGCATGGGAGAATTAGAACATTTGTCTAGGAAAGTAAATGTTTGTTTGATTTACATTTCCCAAAATTGCATTTTACACAAATTAATCATGTACAAATTTCTCAAACATCTGGGCACTGCCTGCTGACCTTAAAATAAGACGCAAACACATAGGGCTTAATTCACAAAGCCGTGCTAACTGTTTAGCACGGGTGTGCTATACAGTTAACACGTGAAGTGGCGTTCGCGGACTTTTGCGAGCGCAAAGTGCAGCGATTCGCGCGATCGCGGACTTTTGCACGCGCAAATTGTCGCAAATTGCGGCACTTTGTGCACGCAAAAGTCCATGATTGCGCATATCGCGGCACTTTGCGCACGCAAAAGTCCGCGAACGGCACGCGTTGTGAATCAAGCCCATAGTGGTACTCACCTTTTCAGTGCTATCCTACTTTAGTACTAAATGTACTTGTTAAGCGGTTTTGTTGAATACTTCATTTCACACAAGTATGATTTCTGATTTGATGAAGGCTCAAAAACTCAATAAAATGTGAAATATGCAAGACACAAGACATAAAAGAATGTAAAGAGCACTTTTCAAAGCTGTATGTTTATTTACTTAATGTGTAGCAGTAGGAAAGCAGCAAAATAGAGATTTCACATTAGAAAAGCAGAACATAACACTGCTAGGGGGCTGATTTAATGGGACATTTCTAGGTTGCAACTCATTTGACATGGTTAGAAATGATGTGTAATAATGCAAAACTGGCCTTAATTACTTAACTACATCACGACTGGGTCACGCCCATGGGCGTGACTGTGTTGGCATCCCCAGGACCGCCTAACGCCAATTGGAGTCAAGTCAAGGGGCTGCAGTGTGCAAGCGCATCTCCTACTTTGGGGGCAGAGCTCTGCCCGCCTTCAGTCTCCGAGGGACGATCGCCGCTTGGGAGACTGTTTGGGAGACTGTTAGATGGTGAAACACACAGTACAGTGCCCCGATCAGCAGCAGCACTGTACTGGGGACAGCTGTGTGACACAGCTGTCCACCTGGGTCAGAAGAGAGCAATCGGCTCTCATGGGCAGAAGCCTATGACAGCCGATTGCCAAGATTGGCCGGCTGGGGGGAGGGGGGATTTTCAAAAACTTTATAAACAAAGAAATAGTCAAAAAAAAAAAACACAAGATAAATATTTATAAAAAAAATAAACACAAAGGGGGCGATCAGACCCCACCAACAGAGAGCTCTGTTGGTGGGGAGAAAATGGGGGGGGGGGAGAAATCACTTGTGTTCTGTGTTGTGCGGCCCTGTAGCTTGGCCTGAAAGCTGCAGTAGCCAATTTTGATAAAAATAGCCTGGTCTTTAGGGGGTTTACCAATGAGGTCCTCAAGTGGTTAAAATGTGTATGTAGCAGCATGGTGGCATAGTGGTTAGCGCTCTCGCCTTGTAGGGCTGGGTCCCAAGTTTGAATCCCAGCCAGGGAACTATCTACAAGGAGCTTGTATGTTCTCCCTGTATCTGTGTGGGTTTCTTCCAAGCACTTGGTTTCCTCTTACATCCCAAAAACATACAGCTAAGTTAACTGGTTTCCCTGAAATTTGCCCTAGACTACAAGACTTACATACATATCAGTGGTGTAGCAATAAGGGTTGCAGTGGTTGCAACTGCATCAGGGCCCTTGGGCCAGAGGGTCCCCCGTAGGGCCCTCCCTCAACAGCAGTATTGGCTCTTTATTGGTCTTGTGCTTGTAAAAATCACTTCTATAGATGCTTTGAATGGTAGTAATTATTAATAAACTGTTCCTCATCCCCTTCTTGCACTTCTGACACTGTAGTTGCAATTGGCAGGTTTTGGTGCGCCGTATCAATGGTTATGTATAAAGTGCTTGGGGGGGGGGCAATGTAAAGCTTGCACTGGGGCCCAGAGCTCCTTAGCTATGCCACTGATTCATGTACTACACAATACATACACACATTCATAGAAAAATAATGTATTGATTGTATGGAAGTCACTATACACTGTCCATATAAGTTAAGTGGGTTTGCAAAGCCAGGGATTACAGAAGCATAGTCTTATGCAATTCCTTATCACCGGCATCAATGAGATGCCCTGCAGTCATTGACAAAATGAAAGTGAAAATATACACGCGTTACTTCCGGTAACGTGTGTATGTAATAAACACTACATGTTAGGGATAAACTGAGGGCTAGTGGCCAAGTAGTAAACTACACCCTAATACAATACATGACATGCTAATACTTTCCTTTCCAATTAAACATGAACCCTTTATTTCCCCCCCTCTCCCATAGTTACCAAAATAAAATATCTGTATTATTGTAATGAACAGCGAAGATGCCGCCGCGTGGTCTAGTGACGGGGAGGCTATCTCCGCGTTCAGACCGGCGGTTTCCACGCAGCGACACGCGTCTGGCTTGGCTGGACCTTCTAGTGCACACAGATGGATAGCTACACGTGCGCGTGCCAGGCGACAGGACATTTATACCAGCAGAAGGGGAATCAGCTGATCAGGCTGATCAACTGATCCCAACTGGACTCTGGATTGGCTGAGTGGCTCGGGTGGGGCTGCACAGCACTGCAAGTATATATAGATCTTGCTTGTCAGTTGCTGGTTGTCTGCCGTTGCGAATACTAACGTGTGAGCACTCAGACCAGTCAGATCCCACAGTGTGTTAGAACCAGGAGGACCTGGGAATTCACACTGAGCCAGATTACTATTGTGTTATATGCTAGAACAGTTCCAGGGTGTTGAGACCACGGACCTCACACCCAAGCTTAGGAATACTGTGACATTGCTGTGTTATACTTTAGACCAGTTCCAGGGTGTTGTGACCACAGACCTCACACCCAAGCTTAGGGATACTGTGTCATTGCTGTGTTATACTTTAGACCAGTTCCAGGGTGTTGTGACCACGGACCTCACACCCAAGCTTAGGGATACTGTGTCATTGCTGTGTTATACTTTAGACCAGTTCCAGGGTGTTGTGACCACGGACCTCACACCCAAGCTTAGGGATACTGTGTCATTGCTGTGTTATACTTTAGACCAGTTCCAGGGTGTTGTGACCACGGACCTCACACCCAAGCTTAGGGTTACTGTGTCATTGCTGTGTTATCATTTAGACTAGTTCCTGGGTGTTGAGACCTCACACCCCAGACTAGGATTGTGCTTTATTTCTGTTATTACCATTTGCTCAGGTGTTGCCGACCTGGCATGCCCGACCCCTCGGGCTGTCACTCATCCCTCGAGTGTTCAGCCTGTCGGTACTACCCGTGACACTATTCCACCTAGTGTCAGTTAGCTGCAGGGACCTCCTGCTCCTCAGAGAGGCCTCTCTGCAGTACAGCCAAGGGCTCTAGTCCTTTGGCTGCAGTATAGTCTAATTCCTGGTATTGCAGGGAATCACTGGCTCTCAGGCGATCTCTATCCCCTGTCCTAGGAGATAGTCTTCACACAGCCAAGGGCCACCTGCTCCACAGGTGGTCCATGCTCATTGTTATCTGCATCTCCCGCCCCACGGGAGACAGCCTATTGTTGCACCAAAACACTTACACTTTATCAGGTGTCCAGAGGTTAGTTATATATCTGTATTATTGATGATTCTGCAGATCATCAATAATCAGGTATACATCTGTATTGTTGGTGATACTGCAGATCACCAATAATCAGATTCTCTCTGTGTGCTGACACCGATCGTTACAATTATATAAAAAATACATTAAAAAATACATAAGTAGTTACCTTAGGGACTTAACTTTTTTGTATTACGTACAGTATGTCATGAGGGTATATTACTGTTATGTTTGCATGTATGGGCATGTAATTAGTGCTGGATGCAAAACTGAAAAAATACACCTTTATTTCCATATAAAATACTGTCACCATACATTGTATTAAGGACATAATTTAAATGTTGTAATAACTGGGACAAATGGGCAAATAAAATGTGTGGCTTTTATCTACAGCAGCATGTTTTATTTTAAAATTATAATGGTCAAAAACTAAGAAATAATGTTTTTTTTCTTATTATTATTATTCCCATTAAAATGCATTAAAGTGGAATATAACCCTGCATTTCAACTTTGCTCTAAAACATTATATACAGTATATTATATGCAACCAGCATTTTTTTTTTTACTAGACCAGTATTGGAAGGGTTACACAGAGCTTTCAAGTTCCTGGACAGAACTGCAGACGCATCCGAAGCTGACATAGATACATTTTGTTTACATAAATGTATCTAAGTGTGGCATGTGACTCATCTCTCTGACTGAGAAGGAGCTGGAGGACAGCCAAAGAGTGTGTAACATTTATCACTTGTTACATTCTATTTAGTTAAATGTATCTAAATGAACTTCTGCATATCTCTCCACGGAACTTTAAACCTCTGTGTTTAACCCTTCCAATGCTGGTCTAGTAAAAAAAAAATGCTGGTTGCATATAATATGCTGTAAATAATGTTTTAGAGCAAAATTGAAATGCAGGGTTATATTTCGCTTTAAGAATAAAATCATTCTTAGAAAAATGTACCACCCAAAGAAAGCCTAATTGCTGGCGGAAAAAAACAAACTAAAACAAGGTATAGATAATTTTATTGTGATAAGTAGCGATAAAGTTATTGGCGAATGAAAGGGAGGAGTGCTGATAGGTGAAAATTGCTTTAGTCCATAAGGGGAAAAACACTTCAGCAGTCAACTGGTTAATATAGGCTAGTTTTCCATTAAAAATGTTGTAACACAGTTTTTCCATAAATATCATTCAAAGACACCATAACAGGCCTTATGCTGCCAGTTATTTAATAGCTTTAGTTAACAAGTATAATTGTTTATAGACTGTGCATGGTGTATATAAACTGTGCTGAATGAAATGTGCTACTGTTACAAAAGAACTTTAATCTGATGATTTGATACAAAAGATCAGGAAATTAGTTTCCAAAAGTAAATGGAATACTGTAGTCTACTTTTTAAAATAGATTATGTGTTGTTTTATACACCATATGTAGGAGTATAAAGTGAGTTATTGATTGGTTTGAGGTAAGAATAGCATTATAATGAATATCTATTTTGACTATTGTCAAGTCATTTAGGATACATTTCATTTTATCTTGAACATATAATAGCTTTTATAAGCATAATTTTCCAACTCCTGTTCACTAAATTTGAATTTGGTACATATTTATAATAGGGTATTATGGAAATAATATAAGGGTGTTCTGTTATAAGACGTTCAACAGGAAAGCAATGTGCTAAAGCTCTTGTTCACTTAAAATATTCAGCCATTTTAAAACAGCAGATTCTCTGCCCACAATTGAATAATCTCTATGTGTTTGTTTGTGAGAATGACCCTTTAAAGCTCACCTAGCAGAAGACTGAGATTGTTGAGTGAATAAAAATTGCTGACATTTTTGGCTGTGAGATAAATCACATACATTCAGCTGATCAGTGGTTGGAAACATTGAGCATGGGAGAATTAGAACATTTGTCTAGGAAAGTAAATGTTTGTTTGATTTACATTTCCCAAAATTGCATTTTACACAAATTAATCATGTACAAATTTCTCAAACATCTGGGCACTGCCTGCTGACCTTAAAATAAGACGCAAACACATAGGGCTTAATTCACAAAGCCGTGCTAACTGTTTAGCACGGGTGTGCTATACAGTTAACACGTGAAGTGGCGTTCGCGGACTTTTGCGAGCGCAAAGTGCAGCGATTCGCGCGATCGCGGACTTTTGCACGCGCAAATTGTCGCAAATTGCGGCACTTTGTGCACGCAAAAGTCCATGATTGCGCATATCGCGGCACTTTGCGCACGCAAAAGTCCGCGAACGGCACGCGTTGTGAATCAAGCCCATAGTGGTACTCACCTTTTCAGTGCTATCCTACTTTAGTACTAAATGTACTTGTTAAGCGGTTTTGTTGAATACTTCATTTCACACAAGTATGATTTCTGATTTGATGAAGGCTCAAAAACTCAATAAAATGTGAAATATGCAAGACACAAGACATAAAAGAATGTAAAGAGCACTTTTCAAAGCTGTATGTTTATTTACTTAATGTGTAGCAGTAGGAAAGCAGCAAAATAGAGATTTCACATTAGAAAAGCAGAACATAACACTGCTAGGGGGCTGATTTAATGGGACATTTCTAGGTTGCAACTCATTTGACATGGTTAGAAATGATGTGTAATAATGCAAAACTGGCCTTAATTACTTAACTACATCACGACTGGGTCACGCCCATGGGCGTGACTGTGTTGGCATCCCCAGGACCGCCTAACGCCAATTGGAGTCAAGTCAAGGGGCTGCAGTGTGCAAGCGCATCTCCTACTTTGGGGGCAGAGCTCTGCCCGCCTTCAGTCTCCGAGGGACGATCGCCGCTTGGGAGACTGTTTGGGAGACTGTTAGATGGTGAAACACACAGTACAGTGCCCCGATCAGCAGCAGCACTGTACTGGGGACAGCTGTGTGACACAGCTGTCCACCTGGGTCAGAAGAGAGCAATCGGCTCTCATGGGCAGAAGCCTATGACAGCCGATTGCCAAGATTGGCCGGCTGGGGGGAGGGGGGATTTTCAAAAACTTTATAAACAAAGAAATAGTCAAAAAAAAAAAACACAAGATAAATATTTATAAAAAAAATAAACACAAAGGGGGCGATCAGACCCCACCAACAGAGAGCTCTGTTGGTGGGGAGAAAATGGGGGGGGGGGGGAGAAATCACTTGTGTTCTGTGTTGTGCGGCCCTGTAGCTTGGCCTGAAAGCTGCAGTAGCCAATTTTGATAAAAATAGCCTGGTCTTTAGGGGGTTTACCAATGAGGTCCTCAAGTGGTTAAAATGTGTATGTAGCAGCATGGTGGCATAGTGGTTAGCGCTCTCGCCTTGTAGGGCTGGGTCCCAAGTTTGAATCCCAGCCAGGGAACTATCTACAAGGAGCTTGTATGTTCTCCCTGTATCTGTGTGGGTTTCTTCCAAGCACTTGGTTTCCTCTTACATCCCAAAAACATACAGCTAAGTTAACTGGTTTCCCTGAAATTTGCCCTAGACTACAAGACTTACATACATATCAGTGGTGTAGCAATAAGGGTTGCAGTGGTTGCAACTGCATCAGGGCCCTTGGGCCAGAGGGTCCCCCGTAGGGCCCTCCCTCAACAGCAGTATTGGCTCTTTATTGGTCTTGTGCTTGTAAAAATCACTTCTATAGATGCTTTGAATGGTAGTAATTATTAATAAACTGTTCCTCATCCCCTTCTTGCACTTCTGACACTGTAGTTGCAATTGGCAGGTTTTGGTGCGCCGTATCAATGGTTATGTATAAAGTGCTTGGGGGGGGGGCAATGTAAAGCTTGCACTGGGGCCCAGAGCTCCTTAGCTATGCCACTGATTCATGTACTACACAATACATACACACATTCATAGAAAAATAATGTATTGATTGTATGGAAGTCACTATACACTGTCCATATAAGTTAAGTGGGTTTGCAAAGCCAGGGATTACAGAAGCATAGTCTTATGCAATTCCTTATCACCGGCATCAATGAGATGCCCTGCAGTCATTGACAAAATGAAAGTGAAAATATACACGCGTTACTTCCGGTAACGTGTGTATGTAATAAACACTACATGTTAGGGATAAACTGAGGGCTAGTGGCCAAGTAGTAAACTACACCCTAATACAATACATGACATGCTAATACTTTCCTTTCCAATTAAACATGAACCCTTTATTTCCCCCCCTCTCCCATAGTTACCAAAATAAAATATCTGTATTATTGTAATGAACAGCGAAGATGCCGCCGCGTGGTCTAGTGACGGGGAGGCTATCTCCGCGTTCAGACCGGCGGTTTCCACGCAGCGACACGCGTCTGGCTTGGCTGGACCTTCTAGTGCACACAGATGGATAGCTACACGTGCGCGTGCCAGGCGACAGGACATTTATACCAGCAGAAGGGGAATCAGCTGATCAGGCTGATCAACTGATCCCAACTGGACTCTGGATTGGCTGAGTGGCTCGGGTGGGGCTGCACAGCACTGCAAGTATATATAGATCTTGCTTGTCAGTTGCTGGTTGTCTGCCGTTGCGAATACTAACGTGTGAGCACTCAGACCAGTCAGATCCCACAGTGTGTTAGAACCAGGAGGACCTGGGAATTCACACTGAGCCAGATTACTATTGTGTTATATGCTAGAACAGTTCCAGGGTGTTGAGACCACGGACCTCACACCCAAGCTTAGGAATACTGTGACATTGCTGTGTTATACTTTAGACCAGTTCCAGGGTGTTGTGACCACAGACCTCACACCCAAGCTTAGGGATACTGTGTCATTGCTGTGTTATACTTTAGACCAGTTCCAGGGTGTTGTGACCACGGACCTCACACCCAAGCTTAGGGATACTGTGTCATTGCTGTGTTATACTTTAGACCAGTTCCAGGGTGTTGTGACCACGGACCTCACACCCAAGCTTAGGGATACTGTGTCATTGCTGTGTTATACTTTAGACCAGTTCCAGGGTGTTGTGACCACGGACCTCACACCCAAGCTTAGGGTTACTGTGTCATTGCTGTGTTATCATTTAGACTAGTTCCTGGGTGTCGAGACCTCACACCCCAGACTAGGATTGTGCTTTATTTCTGTTATTACCATTTGCTCAGGTGTTGCCGACCTGGCATGCCCGACCCCTCGGGCTGTCACTCATCCCTCGAGTGTTCAGCCTGCCGGTACTACCCGTGACACTATTCCACCTAGTGTCAGTTAGCTGCAGGGACCTCCTGCTCCTCAGAGAGGCCTCTCTGCAGTACAGCCAAGGGCTCTAGTCCTTTGGCTGCAGTATAGTCTAATTCCTGGTATTGCAGGGAATCACTGGCTCTCAGGCGATCTCTATCCCCTGTCCTAGGAGATAGTCTTCACACAGCCAAGGGCCACCTGCTCCACAGGTGGTCCATGCTCATTGTTATCTGCATCTCCCGCCCCACGGGAGACAGCCTATTGTTGCACCAAAACACTTACACTTTATCAGGTGTCCAGAGGTTAGTTATATATCTGTATTATTGATGATTCTGCAGATCATCAATAATCAGGTATACATCTGTATTGTTGGTGATACTGCAGATCACCAATAATCAGATTCTCTCTGTGTGCTGACACCGATCGTTACAATTATATAAAAAATACATTAAAAAATACATAAGTAGTTACCTTAGGGACTTAACTTTTTTGTATTACGTACAGTATGTCATGAGGGTATATTACTGTTATGTTTGCATGTATGGGCATGTAATTAGTGCTGGATGCAAAACTGAAAAAATACACCTTTATTTCCATATAAAATACTGTCACCATACATTGTATTAAGGACATAATTTAAATGTTGTAATAACTGGGACAAATGGGCAAATAAAATGTGTGGCTTTTATCTACAGCAGCATGTTTTATTTTAAAATTATAATGGTCAAAAACTAAGAAATAATGTTTTTTTTCTTATTATTATTATTCCCATTAAAATGCATTAAAGTGGAATATAACCCTGCATTTCAACTTTGCTCTAAAACATTATATACAGTATATTATATGCAACCAGCATTTTTTTTTTTACTAGACCAGTATTGGAAGGGTTACACAGAGCTTTCAAGTTCCTGGACAGAACTGCAGACGCATCCGAAGCTGACATAGATACATTTTGTTTACATAAATGTATCTAAGTGTGGCATGTGACTCATCTCTCTGACTGAGAAGGAGCTGGAGGACAGCCAAAGAGTGTGTAACATTTATCACTTGTTACATTCTATTTAGTTAAATGTATCTAAATGAACTTCTGCATATCTCTCCACGGAACTTTAAACCTCTGTGTTTAACCCTTCCAATGCTGGTCTAGTAAAAAAAAAATGCTGGTTGCATATAATATGCTGTAAATAATGTTTTAGAGCAAAATTGAAATGCAGGGTTATATTTCGCTTTAAGAATAAAATCATTCTTAGAAAAATGTACCACCCAAAGAAAGCCTAATTGCTGGCGGAAAAAAACAAACTAAAACAAGGTATAGATAATTTTATTGTGATAAGTAGCGATAAAGTTATTGGCGAATGAAAGGGAGGAGTGCTGATAGGTGAAAATTGCTTTAGTCCATAAGGGGAAAAACACTTCAGCAGTCAACTGGTTAATATAGGCTAGTTTTCCATTAAAAATGTTGTAACACAGTTTTTCCATAAATATCATTCAAAGACACCATAACAGGCCTTATGCTGCCAGTTATTTAATAGCTTTAGTTAACAAGTATAATTGTTTATAGACTGTGCATGGTGTATATAAACTGTGCTGAATGAAATGTGCTACTGTTACAAAAGAACTTTAATCTGATGATTTGATACAAAAGATCAGGAAATTAGTTTCCAAAAGTAAATGGAATACTGTAGTCTACTTTTTAAAATAGATTATGTGTTGTTTTATACACCATATGTAGGAGTATAAAGTGAGTTATTGATTGGTTTGAGGTAAGAATAGCATTATAATGAATATCTATTTTGACTATTGTCAAGTCATTTAGGATACATTTCATTTTATCTTGAACATATAATAGCTTTTATAAGCATAATTTTCCAACTCCTGTTCACTAAATTTGAATTTGGTACATATTTATAATAGGGTATTATGGAAATAATATAAGGGTGTTCTGTTATAAGACGTTCAACAGGAAAGCAATGTGCTAAAGCTCTTGTTCACTTAAAATATTCAGCCATTTTAAAACAGCAGATTCTCTGCCCACAATTGAATAATCTCTATGTGTTTGTTTGTGAGAATGACCCTTTAAAGCTCACCTAGCAGAAGACTGAGATTGTTGAGTGAATAAAAATTGCTGACATTTTTGGCTGTGAGATAAATCACATACATTCAGCTGATCAGTGGTTGGAAACATTGAGCATGGGAGAATTAGAACATTTGTCTAGGAAAGTAAATGTTTGTTTGATTTACATTTCCAAAAATTGCATTTTACACAAATTACTCATGTACAAATTTCTCAAACATCTGGGCACTGCCTGCTGACCTTAAAATAAGACGCAAACACATAGGGCTTAATTCACAAAGCCGTGCTAACTGTTTAGCACGGGTGTGCTATACAGTTAACACGTGAAGTGGCGTTCGCGGACTTTTGCGAGCGCAAAGTGCAGCGATTCGCGCGATCGCGGACTTTTGCACGCGCAAATTGTCGCAAATTGCGGCACTTTGTGCACGCAAAAGTCCATGATTGCGCATATCGCGGCACTTTGCGCACGCAAAAGTCCGCGAACGGCACGCGTTGTGAATCAAGCCCATAGTGTACAGCAAAAGATACTTTTCTTGATTGCAGACTTTTTTATTTTAATAAGGTAGGTTTAACTTCTTTGACATGCTAGATTGAATTGTGTATCAGTAGTCTTTGGGCAGGCTTCAGTACTTCTGAAGATGAGCACCTCTGTACTGGGCATACAGTAGCTTGGGCTCATGTGTGCGCACTACGATGCACTCATCTTCAGAAGAACTCAAGCATGTGAGTACTTCAGTAGCTCTAGCAGATCTATAAAGTTTAATGGAACATGGCATACTAATGATGGCCAGCATGGAGTACTTGGAGGTAATCTGCAGGTTGCTACATTTAGTGAGGATTGGCATGGCTGTAGGGGAGGAGGAGGCCATACTTTGGAAAAAAAAAGAAAAAGGAACCATCCCTCTTATCAGGTAAGTATCAAACCTGAAGTGAGTTTCCTGACTTCTGGTTTACTTAAAAATCAACAGGGAGGTTTGTTATTACATACATAATACCCACATAAGACCTTGGACACTACATATTTATCCCATGTGGCCTTACTATAGCGTGTACAAGATACCTTATATAACATTTTCTGAAAAACAGCCACAACTTTATTTACTGTATTAAAGCAGCTTTACACAGCCACGAAGAAGTGACTCATCTAGGCAGAAGCTGAAGAAAGGAACAAAATATTTATTCTGAGAACTGTGATCTTTCGTATTGCTCTTTGTAATGTCATTATTTACTATTTTGTAAATACCAGAAAAGGTAAGAATGGCAACCGAAGCAACTTCTCTACCAAAACTCAGCACAAGATCTTAGGGCTGTTTTGCAGTGGGAGGCGATTGGAAAACTATCATGCTGCACTTGGCGACTACTGGTGAATGGCAAAGCATTAGTGCAGATGGCCGTACATTGTGATTTTACATTTGCAAAGAATTACTGCGGCAATTTGCGTACCGGAAAATCTCGGTGAGCCCCATTGACTTCAGAGCATCTCTGCAGCCACAATTTCTTTAACTCCTTGCCGACCGCTCCACGCCAATTACTTAATGAATCTAAAATAAAAGCATTTTGCTTTTTAAAGTCTAATTATTAATGGATTTTTACTTTATTTATAGAATTACCTACTTGAACAATTTAAATCAGATAAACATTTTTCATACACACAACTGACCATGCCCATATGGTTTAAGACCTGCACATGTAGCATTTGTACATACACACAAGTCCTTGTCCAATGAGACAGCTTATTGACCATCTTTAGCTTTCCCCACCATGCTGCTCTATGTGTAGCGCACTGCAAAGACATAGAAGGTGCAGAGAATAAAAAAAAAAAAAATCAATATAAATCAGTCACACGCCAAATGCAGCTACATACATGGGAAGAAAAATAAGCAACAACACTGTAACACCTACTAAGAAATTATTATTAATAAAGAAAAACAAATCACATCACAACAGCTCAGAAATAAAGAAAAAAGACTCCATCTCAGTACAAATGCAACGCCACAAATAAATAGATTATTATGATTGCTAATAATAATAATAATAATAATAATAATAATTACACTACTACTACTGCTGCATAATAATACTAATAATAATAATAATGTGTATCAGGTTATTATATCATAAATAAAAAGCAGACACATTACTACTAATAATAATAAAAATACAAAAAATCTGCATAACTACCAATACTCTACCGCTACTAAAAAATAAACTACAAGTATAACATTAAGAAAGATGCCGTAGCATTAAGAAAGATACCTTCACTCTCATGCATCTGTTCAGTATACAGAACATGCAGCACAGAATACAGTTCTTCTCAATAACTTTACCATTATCAGTGTAAATGCATGCATATGCTAAACTAATTGAGTTCAGGAATGGCCACTTTCCCTCACCATGGGCCATATCCTATTCCAGGTGATAATTAGCTTGCAGATGTGAGCTACTTATCACCTTGCCATCGCGCAAGGATTACCGGCAAATCCTATTGCGCATATCCTACCTTCGCACGATGGCCAATCATTAGGGAGCATTACTCAGGTGAAAGCCTGAGCAATGCTCCCTATCACCGGGTGATAGGGAGTGAGGTTTACGCTGTGGTGCTGTCCTTCAGCACCACGGCCTCGCTCCCTACACATGCACACTCAAACGGCAAACATCGCCGCCATCTTCCGCTACAGCTACTAGGGGGTCTGCTTTAATAAGGAGACCCCCAAAGCTCCCCGTTGGGTCACCGTCCATGTTAGGAACCCCCAACGTAGCTGTGCCGGTCACCCCTATAAAGATACATACCGCCGCTAATCACCCAACGTCTCTCGCCGCACAATCTATTGCATAATTACAGTGTATCTATCACTGTAATTTCTGTGCACATAGGAGCCCGGGCAAAGCATCTTTAACCACTTGCCGACCGCCCACAGCCCATGGGCGGCGGCAAAGTGGATCCCCTAAGGACCGCAATACGCCTTAAGGCGGTGCGTCCTTTTCCTTAGCCGGGGGAGCGATCGCGTCATTGATGACGCGCGCTTCCCCCGGCAACTGGCTCCGCCCACCCGCCGTAACATCCCGCCGGCCATACAGAAGCGCCGGCGGGATGTTAACCCCGCGATCCCCGCTACAAAGTGTATAATACACTTTGTAATGTATACAAAGTGTATTATACAGGCTGCCTCCTGCCCTGGTGGTCCCAGTGTCGGAGGGACCACCAGGGCAGGCTGCAGCCACCCTAGTCTGCCCCCAAACACACTGATCTGCCCCCCCGCCCACTGATCGCCCACAGCACCCCTCAGACCCCCCCCTGCCCACCCCCCAGACCCCTGTTTGCACCCAATCACCCCCCTAATAACCCATCAATCACTCCCTGTCACTATCTGTCAACGCTATTTTTTTTTTATCTCCCCCCTGCCCCCTACCCCCTCCTGATCACCCCCCCACCCCTCAGATTCTCCCCAGGACCCCCCCCCCCCCCCAGACCCCCCCCCTGTGTACTGTATGCATCTATCCCCCCTGATAACCTGTCAATCACCTATCAATCACCCATCAATCACCCATCAATCACCCCCTGTCACTGCCACCCAACAATCAGCCCCTAACCTGCCCCTTGCGGGCAATCTGATCACCCACCCACACCAATAGATCGCCCGCAGATCCGACATCAGATCACCTCCCAAATCCATTGTTTACATCTATTCTCTCCTCTAAACACCCACTAATTACCCATCAATCACCCATCAATCACCCCCTATCACCACCTGTCACTTTTACCTATCAGATCAGACCCTAATCTGCCCCTTGCGGGCACCCAATCACCCGCCAACACGCTCAGATTGCCCTCTGACCCCCCCTTATTAATTTGCCAGTGCATTATTACATCTGTTCTTCCCTGTAATAACCCACTGATCACTATAATCAGAGAAAAAGCATGTGTGCATCAACCAAGTGAACCTGACAAATCTGGCTTTGCAAATTTGGCCTATTGGCTAGTCACGAGACATTGCTCATGCAAATAAGCATTTGCTTTCGCATGCCTAAATATGCAGGGTCAAAACCAAAAACCGCAAAACAATCGCCCTGCGGGAATTAGTTCATGCTATACAGCACTATCCAGGGGCGCCACGAGGAGGCTTCCTATTGCCCCCATACAACCGGGGGGCCGCGGGGGTCCCAGGCACTCTCACCGCCTGGAACCCACACAGCGGCACCCCGGAGGTGGAGGCCAGGGGGTGCAGGCGATCTCCCCAGCGTGGCCAGCGCCGGGAAGAGCCGCCCGCACACACCTCCCAGGATTAAAAACAGGCACTTACCTCAACGTCCATTGCGTTCTGCTATATGCGCATAACCTGGGCGCGACACATAAGGGGCGGACAGGCGTAAATAGCCTGCTCCAGGGCTCTCACCTCCTAAAACAAGCCACTCACTACCTGCCCTCAGAAGAAAGAAATGCAATGCTGACTATAATCAGAGAAAAAGCATGTGTGCATCAACCAAGTGAACCTGACAAATCTGGCTTTGCAAATTTGGCCTATTGGCTAGTCACGAGACATTGCTCATGCAAATAAGCATTTGCTTTCGCATGCCTAAATATGCAGGGTCAAAACCAAAAACCGCAAAACAATCGCCCTGCGGGAATTAGTTCATGCTATACAGCACTATCCAGGGGCGCCACGAGGAGGCTTCCCATTGCCCCCATACAACCGGCATATAGCAGAACGCAATGGACGTTGAGGTAAGTGCCTGTTTTTAATCCTGGGAGGTGTGTGCGGGCGGCTCTTCCCGGCGCTGGCCACGCTGGGGAGATCACCTGCACCCCCTGGCCTCCACCTCCGGGGTGCCGCTGTGTGGGTTCCAGGCGGTGAGAGTGCCTGGGACCCCCGCGGCCCCCCGGTTGTATGGGGGCAATGGGAAGCCTCCTCGTGGCGCCCCTGGATAGTGCTGTATAGCATGAACTAATTCCCGCAGGGCGATTGTTTTGCGGTTTTTGGTTTTGACCCTGCATATTTAGGCATGCGAAAGCAAATGCTTATTTGCATGAGCAATGTCTCGTGACTAGCCAATAGGCCAAATTTGCAAAGCCAGATTTGTCAGGTTCACTTGGTTGATGCACACATGCTTTTTCTCTGATTATAGTCATAACCCACTGATCACCTGTCAATCACCTGCCAATCACCTATCACCCATCAATCACCCCCTGTCACCCCCTGTCACTGCCACCCATCAATCAGCCCCTAACCTGCCCCTTGCCGGCAATTTGATCACCCACCCACACCAATAGATCGCCCGCAGATCCGACATCAGATCACCTTCCAAATCCATTGTTTACATCTATTCTCTCCTCTAAACACCCACTAATTACCCATCAATCACCCATCAATCACCCCCTATCACCACCTGTCACTTTTACTTATCAGATCAGACCCTAATCTGCCCCTTGCGGGCACCCAATCACCCGCCAACACGCTCAGATTGCCCTCTGACCCCCCCTTATCAATTTGCCAGTGCATTAATTACATCTGTTCTTCCCTGTAATAACCCACTGATCACCTGTCAATCACCTGCCAATCACCTATCACCCATCAATCACCCCCTGTCACCCCCTGTCACTGCCACCCATCAATCAGCCGCCTAACCTGCCCCTTGCGGGCAATTTGATCACCCACCCACACCAATAAATCGCCCGCAGATCCGACATCAGATCACCTTCCAAATCCATTGTTTACATCTATTCTCTCCTCTAAACACCCACTAATTACCCATAAATCACCCCCTATCACCACCTGTCACTTTTACCTATCAGATCAGACCCTAATCTGCCCCTTGCGGGCACCCAATCACCCGCCAACACGCTCAGATTGCCCTCTGACCCCCCCTTTAGCAATTCGCCAGTGCATTAATTACATCTGTTCTTCCCTGTAATAACCCACTGATCACCTGTCAATCACCTGCCAATCACCTATCACCCATCAATCACCCCCTGTCACCCCCTGTCACTGCCACCCATCAATCAGCCCCTAACCTGCCCCTTGCGGGCAATCTGATCACCCACCCACACCATCCGATCGCCTGCAGACCCGCAGTCAGATCACCTCCCAAGTGCATTGCATCTGTTCTCTCCTCTAAACACCCACTAATTACCCCATCAATCACCCCCTGTCACTGCTACCCATCAGATTAGACCCTCATCTGCCCCTAGGGCACCCAATCACCCGCTGACACCCTCAGACCCCAGGCCTGATCACCTCGCCATTGCATTACTTGCATCTATTCCCCCCACTAATCACACCTTGAGACACCCATCAATCACCTCCTGTCACTACCTGTCACCCCCTAGCACACCTACCCATCAGATCAGGCCCTAATTTGCCCCATGTGGGCTCCTGATCACTCGGCCAAACCCTCAGATCCCCCTCAGACCCCCTTCCGATCACCTCCCCAGTGCATTGAGTGCATCTATTTTCCCCTCTAATCACCCCCTGAGACACCCATCAATCATCTCCTGTCACCCCCCTAGCACTCCTATCCATCAGATCAGGCCCAATACAACCTGTCATCTAAAAGGCCACCCTGCTTATGACCGGTTCCACAAAATTCGGCCCCTCATAGACCACCTGTCATCAAAATTTGCAGATGCTTATACCCCTGAACAGTTATTTTGAGACATTTGGTTTCCAGACTACTCACGGTTTTGGGCCCGTAAAATGCCAGGGCGGTATAGGAACCCCACAAGTGACCCCATTTTAGAAAAAAGACACCCCAAGGTATTCTGTTAGGTGTATGACGAGTTCATAGAAGATTTTATTTTTTGTCAAAAGTTAGCGGAAATTGATTTTTATTGGTTTTTTTTCACAAAGTGTAATTTTTCACTAACTTGTGACTAAAAATAAAATCTTCGATGACCTCGCCATACACCTAATGGAATACCTTGGGGTGTCTTCTTTCTAAAATGGGGTCACTTGTGGGGTTCCTATACTGCCCTGGCATTTTAGGGGCCCTAAACCGTGAGGAGTAGTCTAGAAAACAAATGCCTCAAAATGACCTGTGAATAGGACTTTGGGCCCCTTAGCGCACCTAGGCTGCAAAAAAAATGTCACACATGTGGTATCGCCGTACTCAGGAGAAGTAGTATAATGTGTTTTGGGGTGTATTTTTACACATACCCATGCTGGGTGGGAGAAATCTCTCTGTAAATGGACAATTGTGTGTAAAAAAAATCAAACAATTGTCATGTACAGAGATATTTCTACCACCCAGCATGGGTATGTGTAAAAATACACCACAAAACACATTATACTACTTCTCCTGAGTACGGCGATACCACATGTGTGGCACTTTTTTACACCCTAAGTGCACTAAGGGGCCCAAAGTCCATCGAGTACCTTTAGGATTTCACAGGTCATTTTGCGACATTTGGTTTCAAGACTACTCCTCACGGTTTAGGGCCCCTAAAATGCCAGGGCAGTATAGGAACCCCACAAATGACCCCATTCTAGAAAGGAGACACCCAAAGGTATTCCGTTAGGAGTATGGTGAGTTCATAGAAGATTTTATTTTTTGTCACAAGTTAGCGGAATATGACACTTTGTGAAGAAAAATAATTCAAATCAATTTCCGCTAACTTGTGGCAAAAAATAAAATCTTCTATGAACTCACCATACTCCTAACGGAATACCTTGGGGTGTCTTTAGCGCAGTTAGGGTGCAAGAAAGTGCCACACATGTGGTATTGCCGTACTCGGGAGAAGTAGTATAATGTGTTTTGGGGTGTATTTTTACACATACCCATGCTGGGTGGGAGAAATACCTCTGTAAATGACAATCTTTTGATTTTTTTACACACAATTGTCCATTTACAGAGTTATTTCTCCCACCCAGCATGGGTATGTGTAAAAATACACCCCAGAACACATTGTACTACTTCTCCCGAGTACGGCGATACCACATGTGTGGCACTTTTTTGCACCCTAACTGCGCTAAAGGGCCCAAAGTCCAATGAGTACCTTTAGGATTTCACAGGTCATTTTGCGGAATTTGATTTCCAGACTACTCCTCATGGTTTAGGGCCCCTAAAATGCCAGGGCAGTATAGGAACCCCACAAATGACCCCATTTTAGAAAGAAGACACCCAAAGGTATTCCGTTAGGAGTATGGTGAGTTCATAGAAGTTTTTATTTTTTGTCACAAGTTAGCGGAAATTGATTTTAATTGTTTTTTTTTCACAAAGTGTCATGTTCCGCTAACTTGTGACAAAAAATAAAATCTTCTATGAACTCACCATACTCCTAATGGAATACCTTGGGGTGTCTTCTTTCTAAAATGGGGTCATTTGTAGGGTTCCTATAATGCCCTGGCATTTTAGGGGCCCTAAACCATGAGGAGTAGTCTTGAAACCAAATGTCGCAAAATGACCTGTGAAATCCTAAAGGTACTCATTGGACTTTGGGCCCTTTAGCGCAGTTAGGGTGCAAAAAAGTGCCACACATGTGGTATCGCCGTACTCAGGAGAAGTAGTATAATGTGTTTTGTGGTGTATTTTTACACATACCCATGCTGGGTGGGAGAAATAACTCTGTAAATGGACAATTGTGTGTAAAAAAAATGAAAACATTGTCATTTACAGAGATATTTCTCCCACCCAGCATGGGTATGTGTAAAAATACACCCCAAAACACATTATAGTACTTCTACTGAGTATGGCAATACCACACTGAGCTAAGGGGTCCAAAGTCCAATGAGCACCTTTAGGCTTTACAGGGGTGCTTACAATTTAGCACCCCCCAAAATGTCAGGAATAGTAAACACACCCCACAAATGACCCCATTTTGGAAAGTAGACACTTCAAGGTATTCAGAGAGGGGCATGGTGAGTCCGTGGCAGATTTCATTTTTTTTTGTCGCAAGTTAGCAGAAATGGAAACTTTTTTTTTTTTTTTTTGTCATTAAGTGTCATTTTCCGCTTACTTGTGACAAAAAATAATCTTCTATGAACTCACTATGCCTCTCAGTGAATACTTTGGGATGTCTTTTTTCCGAAATGGGGTCATTTGGGGGGTATTTATACTATCCTGGAATTCTAGCCCCTCATGAAACATGACAGGGGGTCAGAAAAGTCATAGATGCTTGAAAATGGAAAAATTCACTTTTTGCACCATAGTTTGTAAACGCTATAACTTTTACCCAAACCAATAAATATACACTGAATGGTTTTTTTTTAATCAAAAACATGTTTGTCCACATTTTTCGCGCTGCATGTATACAGAAATTTTACTTTATTTGAAAAATGTCAGCACAGAAAGTTAAAAAAATCATTTTTTTGCCAAAATTCATGTCTTTTTTGATGAATATAATAAAAAGTAAAAATCGCAGGAGCAATCAAATAGCACCAAAAGAAAGCTTTATTAGTGACAAGAAAAGGAGCCAAAATTCATTTAGGTGGTAGGTTGTATGAGCGAGCAATAAACCGTGAAAGCTGCAGTGGTCTGGATGGGGAAAAAGTGCCTGGTCCTTAAGGGGTAGAAAGACTGTGGTCCTCAAGTGGTTAAATCTGCAACCAAGGCTCCCCATTGGTCCACTGTCTGAGCCATTTTATTGGCTTCTAACATGTGTGGCGACCCGACGAGAAACTCTGGGGGTGTCCTTTTTAAAGGAGACCCCCAGATGCTGCAGCAATGATGTGCGTTAGCTGGTTTAGACCTGCTCTTTACCGGTCTAAGCTAACGTTCATGGGCATGAAAAGGGTAATTGGATACCGTGTAAAGAACTCTCTGGGCAATTATATCACCCAAGTAAGTTATTTTCTGTCTGGGGGGTCTTAACCACTTCAGCCCACAGTGTTGTTTATTTTTTGTATCTGAGCAACTTTTACCTCTCATTCATTTGCCAATAACTGTATCACTACTCATCACAATGAATTGATCTATATCTTGTTTTTTCCGCCACCAATTAGGCTTTCTTTGGGTGATTCATTTTGCTAAGAACTATTTTATTCTAAACCCATTTTAACAGGGATATTAAGAAAGAAATGAAAAAAAAATCATTGTTTACTCACTTTTTGACCATTATAGTTTGAAATTAATACATGCTACCGTAATTAAAACCCATATATATTATTTGCCCATTTGTTACGCTTATTACACCATTTAAATTATGTCCCTAACACAATGTTTGGCGCCAATATTTTATTTGGAAATAAAGGTGCATTTTTTTTCAATTTGCGTCCATCACTATTTACAAGCCCATAATTTAAAAAAAAATTATATTAATATACTTCTTTGACATGCATATTTAAAAAGTTCAGACCCTTAGGTAACTATTTTTTTTTTATTGTAATTTTTTTTTTATTATTATTACAAATTTTATTTGGGTAATTTTTGGTGTGGAAGGTAAACAGCTAATTTTAAATGTAAAATAATGTATTTGTTTAATGAAAAATGGATGTGAGTGTAGTTGTACTATTTGGCCACAAGATGGCCACAGTTAAAAATGGCCACAAGATGGCCACAGTCAAAAAGTCCTGGAAGCATACAATCACACTTCCAGGAACATGAATGAGGAAGGGAAACTTTTTTGAACTCAGAAAAACCGCAGCCTCTGATAAGACTTTGATTAACGAATGGGAGCTGGGCTAACAGCCGGCAGTGGGAGCATAGGAGCGCGCTCAGCCTATCTGGATGAGAATGTTCATCCACATAGGCTTAAGGGGGAACTTCAGCCTAAACAAACATTCTGTCATTAAGTTACATTAGTTATGTTAATTAGAATATATAGGTAATATAATGTTTTACCCACCCTGTTTTAAAAGAACAGGCAAATGTTTGTGATTCATGGGGGCAGCCATCTTTTTGGTTGAAAGGAAGTGACAGGGAGCATAAGACACAGTTCCAACTGTCCTGTGTCCTGATAACCCCTCCCAGCTGCATGCGTTAGGCTTCAAATGTCAAATTTAAAATGTAAAAAAAAAAATTGCACCAAAACAGCAGAATGAGAACAACATCAGAAATCCCATCATGCTTTGCACAGCATCAGGGAAAAAATGCCCGGGCAGTTTTCTTCTGTGCAGCTAAAAATGAGGCTTGTGAAAGAGAAACAAAGTGCTGATGCTGTGAAACTGTTAAAGAAACACCAGGCCTTTTCAGTGCTGCTAAGTCGATTTTTAGTCTGGAGGTTCACTTTAAGTGGTTAAATTGAATAGGCTTAGGCTATGCCCCCATTGCATAAATTAAGAACTGCTTATCGCTGACGAGTTTAGCAATAGGACATGGCCCCATGTGTTGCGTGCACCCAGTAAAAATACACACCTAACAATATGGCGCTAACCAGGGCAGCACGGTGGCTTAGTGGATAGCACTCTTGCCTAGCAGCCATGGGTCCCCTGTTCAAATCCCAGCTAGGTCAACATCTGCAAGAAGTTTGCATGTTCTCTCTGTGTCTGTGTGGGTTTCCTTCAGGCACTTGGAAATAGGAGACTGTGCTTTGAAAACATTGGGAATGTATAAATGTTAGAGTCTGTGGAGGACTGATTTCACCAATCTCTAAAATATTACTCTTAGATTATACATTCATGAGACATTAGACTACTTAAAACACGCATTGCTTCTCTCTCCTTCCACCAGACACGTATTAGTGATAAGATCAACAACAGGTAAACAAGCACTAACAGAATAATGGATCATCAGTAAAATAATGTGCACCACATGATACACTCATATACAATAATAAACAATCAAGTAACATCTCCACAGGACATATAAAATAGACAAACATGCATACATTTAAGTAATAGTGTTCAGTAAAGACCATTTTTCGCATAATTTACAGTATTCTACAGCATCTGCTCCACAACCTGAATCACAACAGCCAAACCACTACCTGATCTCAAAGCATGATACAAGTATCATGCCATTTCTGACAGAACCCTCCTGCTGACCATCACAAAGTGGTAGACCAGATACTAATGTTCACTCTGGTAAAACTGGTTAAATTGAATTTGACATCCTGCAACCTTTTTTAGGTCCCTGAAATCCATTTTTATTAGGTTTGTATGGCAAAACAAGGTCTCAAGGTTAGCATATGGGACTTTGACTCTCCCTAAGGAAAAGGGGTGGTTTGGGACCTCTTGATCTGAAGATGTATTATGTAGCTTGTGCATTAATTAGGCTTTTTGATTAAACATATGGGGTGTGTGTGATGGGATGAGTCAATATAGAAAAGAGGTTAGTGGAGAAATAGTTGGCGGATAGTTTCTGTCTGCCTAGGATTTTGAGGGTATTGCCACAGTGGACTCCATCTTGGGTTAAGAGCATATTTAAGATTTGAGATCTGGTAACAAGAAGTATGGTTGGGCTGATGAGATGTCTCCTATGTCACCTCTTGTGGGCTTCTCTTTTTTTCTGCCTGGAATGGAGCAAGTTTTTTTTGGATTGTGGGGTGGGTGGAGGTAGAACAAGTTTAAAAGATATTTTGGTCAATGAAAACTTGAAATCTTTGGCTAGGTTCCGTGAGGAATATGGTCAGTTTTCATTAGATTTTTGGAGACACAAGCAATTGGAACATTTTGTAGCAGAGAAGACGAGAACTTTCTGTAGCAATATGGACTTGACAGAACTTGAAAAACTCTTTTTGCGAGGGGTTCTTCCTGGGCATCTGATCTCTTTATTGACATAGTAAAAAAAAGGAAAGTTTGTGTTCTAGCTCATGCTACTTCTATAAGTTCTAGGATTAAGGAAGTTAACTTTAAGTTCTTAAAGAGGTGGTATAGAACACCTGATAAATTGGCTTCTATATATCCTGTTGTAAGTGATAGATGTTGGAGAGGTTGTGGGGCAAAAGGCACATTAATGCATCTTGTATGGGAGTGTCATATACATTTAAAATTTTGGGGTAACGTTTTGGAGTGCAGTAATAAGATTATTGATTCTTATGTTAATTGGGATCCATCGACAGTGTTATTGCATAATACATTGAATTCTATTCATAGTTACAAAAGATTGTTGATTCCCCAAGTATTGATAGCTGCTAAAAGCTTGATATCAGTTAAGTGGGGATGTCAGGATCCTCCAACCTTTAAAGATTGGGTAGGTAGAGTCAATGTATTAAAGGATGTGGTGAATCAGATGCAGTAGCTCTTCAGCAGGATAAGTTGGGGGGTTTTATTGATAAATGGGATAGATGGTTTGAGTTTCAAAACTTGTCTGAGTATGGAATTATGAACAAGGGACCAGTCCCTTGTTGGGAAAAATATGGAATTGTTATTTCATTTTGGAGGTATGGTGTAAGTAGTGGGGCGGAATGATTTATCTTGTTGGATTTTTGATATTATATGAGATTCTTAATGTATAGGATTGTGGGGGGAAGAGAGGATTTTTTTTTTGTTTTGTTTGAATTTGGAGTTCTGCCAGTAGAGAAATGCAGGAGAAAATGGGGAAAGAGTATTGTATTCTATTTTTGATTACTGTATCTTTTTGTATTTTATGTGAATGCAATTCTTCAATAAATTATATTTAACAAAAAAAAGTGAATTTGACATCACTTTTTCCCATACCCAATATACATTTTGAGCACTGTTATCCTGTTGTAGGTTCTTATTTCTTGCCCCATTAGCTAAACAGGAATCATATTACTGTTTGAATAGCAATTTAAATAGCAAAGCCCCATTACATGCTATTGAGCCCCAAAATTGCTACATATGTTAAGTAAAATTTTCAAAAAAATATTTTTTCAAAAAGACTGTGTAGTATTTGGGATAATCAATTTTTAAAATACAAAGAAAAATGGGCCCATACGCAATAAAAAATTTCTCCTGAATTTTCTCATAGGTGATATATTTACACCTTGTAAATAAAATGTTTTTAACCATTTCAGCCCACGGGGATTTTTCACCTTATGCATCAGAGCAATTTTCACCTCCCATTAATTTGCTAATAACTTTATCACTACTTATCACAATTTATTGATCTATATCTTTGTTTTTTCCACCTCTAATTAGGCTTTCTTCGGGTGGTACATTTTGCTAAGAATTATTTTTTTATAAATGCATTTTAACAGGATTAATAAGAAAAAATGGAAAAAATTCATTATTTCTCAGTTTTCAGCCATTATAGCTTTAAAATAATCCACGCTACCATAGTTAAAATCTATGTATTTGTAACAGATGGTGGGGCAGCTGCGGCGAACAGCGCCGTCACTGCAGCTGCCTCTGTCTCCCTTCCTGGCCAAGCACCCGTGCCTCGGGCATCTAGCACGCCGAGGACGGGTTTGTCTGCTGCCCATAAGGTCATAGTGACGCGTGCACGCGCGCACTGTCCCAACCTTTATGCAGCAAAGAGACGTCTCAGCTGACCTGCGGGTCGGCTGACGTCACACCATGCACCCGCCGCCGCTGATTGGCCGGGCGCAGGGGGGCGTGCCTCAGGGTCTCCTCAGGCTCTTTAGCCCGGAGAATTCAGTGGGTCCTTGTCTGCTGTTGTGAATACTTCGTGTTAGCACTCAGACCTAGTCAGGTTCCTGCTGTGATAGATGTATATGCAGTGCTTGCGATATACATCTATCTCTAGTTAGTTATATTGATTGTATTTCTGATTGATTATCTGTGTATGACTCTTAGCTTATCCTGACTATTCTTCCTCTCAGTGATTCTGTACCTTTACCCATCTGACCTTGCTGCCGACTCTGCCTGTTAACCGTTTCTTCTCTGCCTTCTGATTTTGTACTGTATCTGCCTGTCTGTTGCCAACTCGATTAGTCTGACCTCTCTACTCACCAGTGAGCCCTCATCACAGGTGAGGTGCTCGCTGTACTGATAGTGCCCACCAGCTCCTCTGGTGAGGTATAGCCAAAGCTGTCAGTACTTACTGTTGCACCAAGCACTACCTGCACACTAATATCACGTATTTGTCCCTATACTTGCATTATTGGGGATACTGCAGATCACCACATAATCAGGTATCATATCTGTATTATTGGTGATTCTGCAGATCACCATATAATCAGAAATCTGTCTGTTGCTTACACACTGATAGTTACAGTATTTTATTTGCCCTGTCTCGGTTATGACACCATTTAAATTTTGTCGCTATCACAATGTATGGCGCCAATATTTTATTTGGAAATAAAGGTGCATTTTTTCAGTTTTGCATCCATCACTATTTACAAGCTTATAATTTAAAAAATGTTTGTAGTATACCCCCTTCAAATGCATATTTAAAAAGTTCAGACCCTTAGGTAACTATTTATGTCTTATTTTTTTAATTCTATTTTTTTCCATTAAAAATGTTATTTGGGTAATATTTTGTTGTGGGAAATAAACAGTTAATTTTTAATGTTATTATATGTGTAAATTGTAATGTAAAAAATATGTAGATGTAGTTTTACTATTTGGCCACAAGATGGCCACCTTGAATTTTTTTCCCCTCGCTAAGTGGAAGTACAAGGGGACGCGGAAATTTTTCCGGGCAAAAAAATGGAAGCCTCTTGTAAGAGCGCTCTGGTTTTTCTGCGGGGGACACAGATCAGTGATCGGGAACCATGTTCCCGTTCACTGATCCCAGGGCTGACGGGGGACACCACGGGGGCACTTGCGATCGCGCGCGTGAGTGCGCCAAAGTGCGGCACCACAGCAGAGCAGCCGCCCGGACGTGAGCTTCACGGCGGCAGAAATAGTTAAACTGCCAGCAAGCAAGAAAATACTCAAAATAATCTTGATAAAACTGTTTTATCAAATTTTTTGTACTTTTTCATTTGCAAATTGCTGAAAAGTTATTGTAAAAATAAGTAGAACAATTATCTCCTAGGAGAAAACCGAGGAAAAAAAGTTAATTGCATATGGGCCAAGGTTTTTAAACTCAGCAAAATGACAGTTAAAAAAAAAAAAACTTTTTTCCACTGATTGATTTTCTCAAAAACTACAAGGTCTTTTTGAAAAAAAATATTTTTTGACTTTTACACAGACGTTTGCGTAACTACGCAAAATTATGTATTGCATTAACATGTGTAATTAATTACAAATTTTCTCGAAATTTTACATTACAATTTTGTATTGTAATTGCAAATTACAAAGCAAAATTATGATTATACAAAATTTTTGCTCATCACTAATAAGTAAAAAAAAAAAGTAATTGCTATATCAATGGCATCACAGCTGAAATGAGAACATTGTCAGGAATCTTCAGTGTAGGAGCACAATTGTTTTGTTTTTGTGAACATTTTTTGCACAGGAAAACTGACTAGCAATAGTAATCAATGGGCTAGTGCACACTTTTTTACATGCAGGAAAAAAAAAAAAAACAGACAGCAGTGAGGCACTGTGTGCATTTACTCTATCCAATACATTAGCTTCTTTGAAGAAACACATGCAGAAAAACGCACACAGAAGTCTGAAAGACAAGTGTGCACATAGGTGGCGCTACACTGAGGCATGCTGGGGGCACTGTCCCCCAGGAATCACTGTGCCCTTTTAGAGCCCTCCCTGCTCAGTAATAGACAGCTAACTGTCTCCAGGTTCCAGCAGTGTACAGTGACCTGGACAATGTCTGTAAAAAAATGTCCACGTCAGTATGGGTATATGTAGGCATTACGTTGAATTACCATCAGTGTTGCTTGCAAATTTTCACCTAAGTCATTTTCATATCAAAAATCCTACTTTCAATTCAAGAAAATCTTCACGAAAAAGTGCTTGAATTTTGAAAAACTATATTTTATCACGAAAATGCAAACAATTTATAGTTTTACAGTGAGAACACAAAATAACATATTTTTCCCGGCTTTTTTTTTCCTGAAATACACAAAAACAATATTTTACCGCAAAAATGTGCGAAAAAAATGAGAACATAACAAAACTTATTTTCAATGGAATTTTTGCTCGAAATAAAATGTTACATTATTTTCATGAAAATTCATGTGAAAGGAATATTGACTTATACCTCACAATCCTTGCAAGATCCCTTGTAATCAATGTATTTGGATGACACTTCAATTTGCTAAAAAAAATCTGTCTATCCCCTTCTGATTGCATGTTCTAACATTGTCAGTCAACAGGAATAAAGTCTGAAGAAGGCTTACTGTGAGGAATAGCGGGGCCGCCGCCGCGCAGGGCAGCATGGCGGCGGCCTCCGCTTCCCAGCCGGCGGCTTCCGACTCGCATACGGAGCCGCCGGCACAGAGCAGGGCAGTCGCCGCCGCGCCTGACGATATGGCGGCGAGCCCCGCAATCTAGCCGGTGGACTTCTGTGCGCGAGGCGGCAGGACATTTACCTTCTCCGTAGACGGGTCAGCTGATCCGGTGATCAGCTGACCTCAGCCAACCAATCACAGGCTGACCTTGGTTCCAGCCCCCTGGGCGGGCTGGTGGAACAGGGCTTCTGCATTTAAGCCCATAGATGTTATTTGCTCACTGTCTGCTGTCGTGAATACATTCTGTGTTAGCGCTCAGACCTTAGTACAGTTCCCTGGTGTTGATACTAAGGATTTCACACCTTAGCTTAGGAATATTGTTGTATATTGATCTGTGTTTTGACTCTTGCTATCCCTGACTACTCTATCTCTTGCTGATCTTGTACCTTTGCCTATCTGATCCTTGTTGCCAACCTCTGCCTGTTTACCGATTACTCTTCTGCCTTCCGCTCCTGTACTGCCGCCATCATCTCTGTTACCGAACCCTTGCCTGTCTGACCTTCTCCCTTCAGTGGAACGTCTCCCACTGGAGGGTTATCTCTGAGGCTTGCCTCTCCGAGACGCCTGCCCCAAGCAGACGATTACTGCTGGGGGTCGAGATTCCTCACTCTGCCTGGTTAGAGGATCTCACTCACGGGGTTCCCATTCAGAGGTGACCACACCTCTGAGGAATTGCCATGTGGTGGACATTTCCACACTTTCTGATATACAGTATTACTGTATTTATTGTGTTATTTTGCTGGTGTCCAGTGGTTAGCAATACATCGAATTATCGGTGATACTGCAGATCATCAATAATCAGGTATACATCTGCATTCTTGGTGATACTGCAGATCGCCAATAATCAGATTCTCTCTGCGTGCTGACACCGTGTCACAGATCATGACACTTACAAGCCAAAAGCTTACCGTATGTGTTCTTTTAAATTAGCCAATAAACTAGAGCTTGTATATTTTTGACATGAAGTTTTGTATCAGGATTACTGAACTAGTTAGCCTTAAGCAAAAATATCCAAAGCCCATGATACAAACATTGATTTTGATCACCCAAATGGGCCCCACCAGCCAGCCATTGTGCCTCCTCTGTGCCCCCCCCCTCCCCCCACAAAAAATGTTGAAGCTGGAGCTGCCAGTGAGTGTGCTCCCAGCCTAGGGGGTAAAAATCCAAAAATGCAAAGTGATTAAAGTTATTAATATGTTTCCTCTAAAATTTCACCAAACACATGGGCTGGATAAGTGACAGGGTTTTTTAGATAAGAGCAGATAGTCATCAAAGTGGACATTAAGTTTGTAATATCCACCTTTTGCTCCGGCACCAGCAAACTCATCAGCAGGAGTTTGCAAACATGACTCCTCACACAGCAAGCAGGAGATAGACTTTTCTCAGGCTTCTTCAATGTTTACGGAGTTTATTCAGAAAACAGATAGATACAGTTCATCTTATCCTAGCAAGCAAAGCAGATCTTCATGTTTCTTGGCGTTACCGCTCTTGCCTAACCCCCTGTGGTGGTTAGTCAGGTATTCTTATATCTACTCTATGTTACACTAGACTACCTATGTACAGCATACATCATATCAGATTACAGAAAGGAATGAACATACTTAGAGAAATAATTGGGTTCCAGCCAGTAGAAGTCAGAGATGGAGGGCATGAAAGTATGAAGCAGAGTGAGCTCTGAGCGCCCCCCTAGATGTTTAATACCGACTAGGAAAGAGTTAAACGTGACATCATATTCGCCATCCCCTAGACCAGACTATTGGATGAGCCCTATCGTGGTGTCATAATACCCACCCACTCGATTAATATTTAATTTCACCTTTCCTTTACTTACTGGAATGTGGATATTTAGTAAATACGGCTGATGTTTACTGTTCCTGTGGTGTACGTGTTGAGGTCAGAGTAGGCCGATGGCCTTCTTTTAGGAACATGTTCTCAGTATCTGCTTGAGACAAAATGAATAACAAGCAGACACTGAGATGCTTAGGCCTGCATCACAAGAAATTCTATTTTAAAGGCATACACTGCGGACAAGCCTTTTACATAAACCTCAGGCCAAGTAACTGAGGCCTACTTAAATTCTAACAAAGTTGAAATACAACTTTGGTGTATAAATGCCTAATACTGCATCAAAAAACATTTTCTGTTCTTTCCAGGTGTTGTTTTCATGTTGAAGCAATTTTAATTGCAACCATGTAGTGCGGAGAGGACTATAAAATGGAAAGTCTAAGCAGAGGGAGTAAGGGGGTAAGATTATCATCTCTTTTTGATATAACAGTTAGAAAAAAATTATAGCGTACTTAGTTTAAATATTTGTGATGAGTTCTGCAAATGACTGAACTATGCAAATAAAAGGATTTCAACAATGTTTAAATACTGCCATTTTCTTTGTTAATTCAACTAAGTTTTCATAGCTAAAAAGCTATCAGGCCTTTAAAGAAAACCTGAGCTGAAAATTAAAAGTAAAAATAAACATACACAGGTCATACTTACCACCCGTGTAGTCTACTCCTCAATCTCATTTTCCTCTCCTGCATCCTGTTTGTCCACTGTGATCAAAGGAATTATCTATCCTCCATTTTGAAAATGGCCATTACTCCATAACAGCTTTCTTGTCAGCACACTGTTAAACTGTAAAATCACCCACTTGAGCCATAGGGAAACATGGAATTTAACTGGCACATCAGTTGTCATCTCAGTTATAACTGACAGCAACTGATATATTTCAGTTCTGACAAAATGTTGTCAGAACTGGAAGGGATCATTGTCATGAGAAAATGGTGAGCTTCTGAGAGGAACTGATGGCAAGGTAACTATGTAATGTTCATTTGAAGTTACCTTATGTGTTTATTTTAAATAATTTTACTCAGTTCAGGTTCCCTTTAAGAAATACTAGAAACAGAAGGATAACTCAGAAGCTGGATAAAATGTATTCCCATCAGATAATGAATATAGGAGTGCTGTGTTAATATTTTTATAATGCTGTATTTGATTACTTGTTTGCATTACATTTCTATGCAAGAAGGAATTTTTAGCATGTCATTGACACTATTTTTTAATCATGGATGCTGGTTGTAATTACTACAAATAGCCACAGTGGCCCTTTTTCACTGTCTCAATAATGACCTAATGCTGCTAAATTCAAAGTGAAGGAGAGAAAGGCAAATTAATATTAACCACTTATTTTGGCAGCCATTTACTTCAATGTTAAATACAAATTTTGGACACAGACATTTGCGGTAACAAACAGTGAACGATCGTTATTCAACAGGAACCGTTCGCCAGCAAATGTTTTTGGCCATCCTTTGTAGAGATGTTTGGTACAAAAACCTTACAAAACATGTTTGCATGAATACTGTGAAGGGAGAATGATTAACCACTTTACCTCCCGCGGTACGAATATCTCTTTTTCCATCCTTATAAAACCAAGGGATAGAGAAATCCGTACCTCCCACACTACCGCTGCTGTCCGCGCTCCCGCCGCTCGTGCGCGCGCTCCCGCCGCTCATGCACGCCGCCGTCCGCTCACCTGGAGATCAATGAACGGGAAAATCCATTCCCGTTTGTTGATCTAAGCCCCCGCAATGATCTGCTGCTTCTATGAGAAACAGAGCGATCATTGTGATTTTTTTCCAGCCTCATAGTGCTTCCTGTAAGCGTCCTCCCAGACGCTTACAGGTCGCATGAACAAAACATCACTGTATATAGTAAAACTACACCCTAAAGCACTTTACATATACAAATACATTAGTTTTACACAATAAATTAACTCATTACCTCCCACACACCCCAATTTTTTTTTTTGTAATAAAAAAAAATACAATAAAAGAAAAAACATAAATAGTTACCTTAGGGACTGAACTTTTTAAATATTTATGTCAAGAGGGTATAACACTGTTACTTTATAAACTATGAGCTTGTAATTAGGGATGGATGCAAAACTGAAAAAATGCACCTTTATTTCCAAATAAAATATTGGCGCCAAACATTGTGATAGGGACATATTTTAAATGGTTTTATAACCGGGACAAATGGGCAAATACATTTCATGGGTTTTAATTACAGTAGCATGCATTATTTAAAAACTATAATGGCCGAAAACTGAAAAATAATGATTTTTTTCCCACATTTTTTCCTATTTTCCCATTAAAACACATTTAGAATAAAATAATTATTGGCATAATGTCCCACCTCAAGAAAGCCTAATTGGTGGTGAAAAAAACAAGATATAGTTAATTTCATTGCAATAAGTAAAAATAAAGTTATAGACGAATGAATGGAAGGAGTTTCAGGGGTAAAACCCCTCAGTGGTGAAGTGGTTAAAGCCCCCATACATGGTAGAATCTCCATATTTGTAGTATATAAAAAATCGGGATTTGATGCACAGCAGCGTTTTAACCACTTCCCGAGCGCCGTATAGACAATTGGCGGCCGGGAAGTGGACCCCGCAAGGACCGCCGTATTGACAAATGGTGGCGGTCCTTGTAGGGGCATGGACGGCGCGATTGCGTCATTCGTGACGCGATTGGCCGCAGGGGACTAGCTCCGCCCACCTCGCGCTGTAACCCGCCGGCCGTTCGGAAGCGCCGGCGGGTTACTAAACACCGGATCGCCGCATAAAAAGTGTATAATACACTTTGTAATGTTTACAAAGTGTATTATACAGGCTGCCTCCTGCCCTGGTGGTCCCAATGTCCGAGGGACCACCAGGGCAGGCTGCAGCCACCCTATGTCGCACCCAAGCACACTGATTTTACCCCCCCCCTGCCCCAGATCGCTCACAGCACCCCTCAGACCCCCCCCCCCCTTCCTGCCCACCCCCAGACCCCTGTTTGCACCCAATCACCCCCCTAATCACCCATCAATCACTCCCTGTCACTATCTGACAACACTATTTTTTTTATCCCCCTCTGCCCCCTGCCCCCTCCTGATCACCCCCCACCCCTCAGATTCTCCCCAGACACCCCCCCCCCCCAGACACCCCCCCTGTGTACTGTATGCATCTATCCCCCTGATCACCTGTCAATCACCCATCAATCACTCATCAATCACCCCCTGTCACTGCCAACCATCAATCAGCCCCTAACCTGCCCCTTGCGGGCAATCTGATCACCCACCCACACCAATAGATTGCCCGCAGATCGGACGTCAGATCACCTCCCAAGTGCAGTGTTTACATCTGTTATCTACCCTAAACACCCACTAATTACCCATCAATCACCCATCAATCACCCCCTATCACCACCTGTCACTGTTACCCAAAAGATCAGACCCTAATCTGCCCCTTGCGGGCACCCAATCACCCGCCTACACGCTCAGATTGCCCTCAGACCCCCCTTATCAATTCACCAGTGCAATATTTACATCTGTGCTTCCCTGTAATAACCCACTGATCACCTGTCAATCACCTGTCAATCACCCATCAATCACCCCCTGGCACTGCCACCCATCAATCACCCCCTGTCACTGCCACCCATCAATCAGCCCCTAACCTGCCCCTTGCGGGCAATCTGATCACCCACCCACACCAATAGATCGCCCGCAGATCCGTCGTCAGATCACCTCCCAAGTGCAGTGTTTACATCTGTTCTCTACCCTAAACACCCACTAATTACCCATCAATCACTGATCAATCACCCCCTATCACCATCTGTCACTGCTACCCATCAGATCAGACCCTAATCTGCCCCTTGCGGGCACCCAATCACCCGCCTACACGCTCAGATTGCCCTCAGACCCCCCTTATTAATTCGCCAGTGCATTAGTTACATCTGTTCTTCCCTGTAATAACCCACTGATCACCTGTCAATCACCTGTCAATCACCCATCAATCACCCCCTGTCACTGCCACCCATCAATCACCCCCTGGCACTGCCACCCATCAATCACCCCCTGGCACTGCCACCCATCAATCAGCCCCTAACCTGCCCCTTGCGGGCAATCTGATCACCCACCCACACCAATAGATCGCCCGCAGATCCGACGTCAGATCACCTCCCAAGTGCAGTGTTTACATCTGTTCTCTCCTCCAAACACCCACTAATTACCCATCAATCACCCCTGTCACTGCTATCCATCAGATTAGACCCCTATCTGCCCCTAGGGCACTCAATCACCCGCCCACACCCTGAGAACGCCCTCAGACCCCAGCCCTGATCACCTCGCCAGTGCATTGCTTGCATCTATTCCCCCCTTTAATCACACCTTGAGACACCCTTCAATCAACTCCTGTCACCCCCTAGCACACCTACCCATCAGATCAGGCCCTAATTTGCCCCGTGTGGGCTCCTGATCACTCGGCCAAACCCTCAGATCCCCCTCAGACCCCCTTCCGATCACCTCCCCAGTGCATTGATTGCATCTATTTTCCCCTCTAACCACCCCCTGAGACACCCATCAATCACCTCCTGTCACCCCCCAGCACTCCTATCCATCAGATCAGGCCCAATACAACCTGTCATCTAAAAGGCCACCCTGCTTATGACCGGTTCCACAAAATTTGCCTCCTCATACACCACCTGTCATCAAAATTTGCAGATGCTTATACCCCTGAACAGTCATTTTGAGACATTTGGTTTCCAGACAACTCACGGTTTTGAGCCCGTAAAATGCCAGGGCGGTATAGGAACCCCACAAGTGACTCCATTTTAGAAAAAAGACACCCCAATGTATTCTGTTAGGTGTATAACGAGTTCATAGAAGATTTTATTTTTTGTCAAAAGTTAGCGGAAATTGATTTTTTTTTTTTCACAAAGTGTCATTTTTCACTAACTTGTGACAAAAAATAAAATCTTCTATGAACGTGCCATACACCTAATGGAATACCTTGGGATGTCTTCTTTCTAAAATGGGGCCACTTGTGGGGTTCCTATACTGCCCTGGCATTTTAGGGGCCCTAAACCGTGAGGAGTAGTCTAGAAAACAAATGCCTCAAAATGACCTGTGAATAGGACGTTGGGCCCCTTAGCGCACCTAGGCTGCAAAAAACTGTCACACATGTGGTATCGCCGTACTCAGGAGAAGTATTATAATGTGTTTTGGGGTGTATTTATACATATACTCATGCTGGGTGGGAGAAATATCTCTGTAAATGGACAATTGTGTGTAAAAAAATCAAACAATTGTCACTTACAGAGATATTTCTCCCACCCAGCATGGGTATGTGTAAAAATATACCCCAAAACACATTATACTACTTCTCCTGAGTACGGCGGTACCACATGTGTGGCACTTTTTTACACCCTAAGTACGCTAAGGGGCCCAAAGTCCAATGAGTACCTTTAGGATTTCACAGGTCATTTTGCGACATTTGGTTTCAAGACTACTCCTCACGGTTTAGGGCCCCTAAAATGCCAGGGCAGTATAGGAACCCCACAAATGACCCCATTCTAGAAAGAAGAGACCCAAAGGTATTCCGTTAGGAGTATGGTGAGTTCATAGAAGATTTTATTTTTTGTCACAAGTTAGCGGAAAATGACACTTTGTGAAAAAAACAATTCAAATCAATTTCCGCTAACTGGTGACAAAAAAATAAAAACTTCTATGAACTCACCATACTCCTAACGGAATACCTTGGGTATATCGAGCAATAAACCATGAAAGCTGCAGTGGTCTGAATGGAAAAAAAGTGCCTGGTCCTTAAGGGGGGTAAAGCCCACGGTCCTCAAGTGGTTAAGGGCAGAAATCACATTGCAATGCTAAATTGGAGGCATAAAGTGCTTTAAAACATCTTGCATGTGTGTACATCAATCAGGTAGTGTAATTGGTGTACTGCTTCACACTGACAGACCAAACCCACTGTGTAACGCACTGTGTAGTGATGGTCATGCTGGACTGGTGCTCAGTTTTGCGCACCATGGTGAGAGTGTAGGCGATGGCGGTATTCAAGCCCATATGGCCGCCGGGCTGAGGTAGCTCAATGAGAATTCAGAAGCCAGGTGAGAGGTGTCTACCATATTAAGGGGGCATTCTGCCTATTTATGTGAAATGCTGTCTATTTATGTGCCCCATGACTGCTTAATTTGTCTTGTTGGGGGCCTCATGGTTGCTGAATTTGTCTTGTTGGGGGCCTCATGATTTGTTGGGGGCCTCAAGATTGCTTAATTTGTCTTTTTGGGGGCCTCATGATTTGTTGGGGGCCTCATGATTGCTGAATTCGTCTTGTTGGGGGCCTCACGATTGCTGAATTTGTCATGTTGGGGGCCTCATGATTTCTGAATGTGTCTTGATAGGGGCCTCATGATTGCTGAATTTGTCTTGTTGGGGGTCACATGATTGCTAACTGCGAGACTATGGGAAACACTGAATCATCATCATCAACCTACTTTTTTAGCTTTTTAAAACAAAATAAAACTGGGAGGTTCTAAAAAAATGAATACATTTTTTTCAGGAGTAGGATGGATGAAATTGTTTATCTTCACAGTTTTTCAACTTGGATTTTCCATAATGTTCATGTATATGTTAAAACGTTTGTAAAGTATTTAGATTAAATAGTGACTTGTCAAAATTGTATGTGCGTATACATCTTTGATCCATGCCTATACTGATCGTAAATTATCTAAATAAAGGACAGGGAGCTCCATCCAGTATTTCGATGTGCAGGCCCGTTATCTGTAGCTTACACCGCTGCTAAGTTCATGTTCATTTGGCCCCACCCATGTCCACGCCCACTCACTGCATGACCACGCCCATTTTTTGCCATGGCGCACTATGCGCGCCGCATAAACCCCCCCCACCTAGTGCCCACAGGTGCCTCTGATCTCCAAGGACCCTAGGAACACCCCTGCATATAGCCGTTGGTCATAGTTTCATTGTGATACGCAAGCCCCTTCACCGTGGCAAGGTAATGATCACGAAGGGGAATTGACACATGTACATGTGTCACACAGCGTGCAGGCAGAGATGCTGTGTGTGGGGACTGACTTAGTCTTCGGGCAGGCCTGACCGTGCTTTGCAGACCAGGCATCTGTGGTCAGATGGACCCTTGACCCAACGCTGTGTGACAGAGATGACATCACTTGCCTTTCAACATCACAGTACAGTTTGGGTATCGCCTTTTTTGAGAAATAATTTCGGCCTGGTATATTCCACTGCAGTGTGTGGCTTTCCTTTTGTGTGCTGATTTTTCCATCGCAGTTTATGCTTTGTCATCATGTGTCTTCGTAAGGAAGTTGTCCCTACGTGGGTCTTGGTCTTTCCATGGCTCAATTTTCGGTGGCAGAGAGTACAGATGGCATTGCTCTCATCTGAGGCAGACACACAAAAAATTTCCACACCGCTGAGCCCTGGGATGATGGCACTTTGGTGGTGGCGGCCGACTGAGTGTTAAGTGGGGTGCCAGAATCAGAGCAGGAGGAGGAAGATATGTAACGGTTCCGTGCGGAAGCTGAGGAAGATGAGGTGTTCTGTGTTAAATAGTCAACTACGTCCTGACAATCTTGGGGGTTAATGGCACGTGCTTTCTGAACACTGTACTTTGGTCCAGGGCCTCACAAAATCATGACAGCACGACCTCAAACAGACCTGCCGGGTGGCCTGCCTCTGGCTCTACCTTTGCCTGTTTTGTCCATATTGGGGGGGATGAAGTGAAAGGTATGCAATGACTTGACTAATACAATGTGCAGTCACACATGTACTGTGAACAGGTATGCACGGACTGGTATATAAAACTGTGTGCTGTCACGCAGGTGCAATGAACAGGTATGCATGGACTGGTTTCAATGCAATGTGCAGCAGTCACACAGGTCAGGTGCAGTGAACAGGTAGGCCCGGACTGGTATTACAAATGTGCAGCTGTCTCACACACACAGGTACCATGAACAGGTATGCAGTGACTGGTATATAAAACTGTGTGCTGTCACGCAGGTGCAGTGAACATGAACAGGTATGCATGGACTGATATTACAAATGTGCAGCTGTCACACACACAGGTGAAGTGAAAAAGTAGGCACTAAATGTGCTGGGCCTGGCACAATATAGCAATTAGCAGGGGCCAGCTGCGACAGACAGGGCTGTATATGCAAGTGTCAGTGGGCCACACATAAAAAAAAAAAAACATCACAAGAACAATAGCTCTCAAAAGAGCTGTTTTGGGGTGCTTTTTAGCAACAAACATCAGCAAGGAGCAAGCTAAAAAGTCTAACAGCAGCCTAACTAAGCTGTTCCTATCTCGTCTCCAATGTCTCTCCCTTCTCTCCCTAATATCTGAGCAGACTGAGTGAGAATATGGCCAACGCTGCTGCCTTTTAAAAAGGAAGGGGGGGGGGGGGCTCCAGGAGGGAGCGTAGCCTGATTGGCTACCATGTGTCTGCTGACTGTGATGTAGAGGGTCAAAGTTTAGCCCAATGATGTAGTATAGGGGGCGGGTCGAACTTGCATAAAGTTTGCGTTCGATCGTGAACGCAAACCCGTGATGTTTGCGCGAATCAGTTCGCATGCGAACCGTTCGGGCCATCACTAATTATTCAGCTCTGCTGAGACACTAATTACTTCCTTTGTGTATGTTTGTGGTTTCCTGCAAAACATGTACTGTTGCTGGGTCTTGAGGATAGGGTTGGGGAATTGTGTGTTAAAGGACCAGTTGGGGTTCTGGAGGGAAGCTCAAAGATGCTTTGGGCGTACTATTCTTATTATAGCAAGCTCCGAACAGTGGCCGCTAATGCTCTCTCTGCAGTCCTCTCCTGCTGATATATCTTTTGTCACACAGGGAAGGGCACCAACAGCACCCAGTCCTGTGACATACATTCCATTTTTTTTTCAAAAATAGATTTTATCTACTTAATGGCCGCTCCACACCAATTGGCGTGGACACGGTGGCAGCCCCAGGACCACTCAGACTCAGAGAGCGATCAGCTCTCATAGGCTGATGTCTATGAGAGCTGATCACAGGGATTGCCTGGCGGGGGAGAGAGGGATGTTGGGGAATGTAAATTAAAGAAAAATGCCATTTTTAATAAAAAATAATAACAATAATATTTATAAAAAAAAAAAAAAAAACATGCCGACAGCGATCAGAGTTCGCCAACAGAGCCCACCAGCAGAAAGCTCTGTTGGTGGGCAGAAAAGGGTGGGTGGGATCACTTGTGTGCTTGTTTGTATGGCCCTGCAGCGAGGCCTTAAAGCTGCAGTGGCCTTATTAGTAAAAAATTGCTTGGTCACTAGGGGGTGAAGCCTGTGGTCCTTAAGCGGTTAAAGTTACGATAGGAAAAACATTTTGTTTTAAATGCTGTTAAATAACAGAAATTGTATCAACTAGGGAGGGTCAGAGATGGCAATTTCCAATTCTGAAAAAAATATGATTTCCGCCAATCCAGATTGCCAATTACGCTGCATACTAACAGTATTTTTAAGGATTTTTTAAAAATATAATAATATGTTACAGTAACTTTACAGTACAGTATACTTTGAAATACTCTAACTGGCAAAATACTTCAGAGTCGGATTTATTTCCTCAGAAATTGGATTACCAGGGTAATTTTAGACCAATAACAATACTTTAATACTACCAATTTTTTTGAGTGTTGTAACTGGATAATGCAATTTCTGCTGTTATCCCCCGCATTCTCTGATAGGTCCAATGCTACTAAGTATTTTCAAATTTTGGGGTTTTGTGATTGGCCTAAAAACTGAAATTTTAGGCAATTATCTAATTGGGCCCATGCTTCGGAGTTCTGTGATTGGCCTAAAATGTCTAAGTTGCAGTAAGGCAGCATTCTGATGGATTTCTGTTTCTGAAAGGCAATTTCCAATTACCACAATAGAAAGCTAATTTTCAATCAGAAAATTGGAAATCGGCATTCCACCAAATCTGTATACATTTCATGCATAGAACTTGCAATGCTTGCCAAGGATCACTGTACAGACGCAATATTTTTGTATAAGTATGCTTGGCAAATTTAGCTATGATGTGACCATTAAAAGGCTACATTATTACCAGCCTGCATATACCATCCTGCATGGCCCATGGACCATGGTATGGGGACCTCAGGAAGAGAGGAGTGACCTAGCCCCCCCCCCCTCTTCCCTACAACCCTTGTCCAGTCCATGAACAAGGGTATATTCCCAATCTCTAGCGCCCAGGAGGTGGTAAGGGGTGTTGATGCCTGGGGGGGGGGGGTGTTCATGGAGGGTTCATCTGTACATTTGTTTTCTAGATTGCATGGTGTACAACAGATCAATTTCTTGATTTGTAAACCCATTTTTTCCTCAATCACCTTTTTCATAATTGGGGACAATATTGAATGCATGTTTGTGAAAGATTGGTCAAATTTTTCAAATGTTGCAATCAATCAGAACAAGTGAATGTATTTCTCAAGTTGAAAAGAAATATAACAAGATGTGTTGTAAGTGGCCACCTTTATATTAATAGGCTGTGTGTTCTTCAACCCCACCATCTGCATCAATCTAGAGCACAGGAGTCAAACTCCAGTCCTTGAGGGACTTACTCATGCCAGTTTTTAGAAATGGAGAAACGTGTTCTACTTGATGAACTACACCTTTCCTAATTTAGTCCCATTATTGAATTTAAGCTGCACCAAGGTGTGAGGACCTCGGCCCTTGAGAACTAAAGGTTGACATCTGTGATCTAGAGAGTATTGTAATGTTGGGAAAGACGGTGGCCTGGAAGCTTGGTCACGATGGGGAGTGGAGCCGTACCTGTACAGGACTTAATACTCAGCACTCCTGCACTTGGGGGAGGAGTAGCAGCAGAGTAATTCATTTTGTAAGACAGCAATGTATTTTTCCCCTGGGGTTTAACTGATTTAACAAAGACCCATAATGCTATAGGATGAGTCTTGATTTTGAGAGTTGGATGTTCTTAAATATGTGATAATGCATGCAAAAATTATCATATTTGGTAGTTTTGCATAACTGTATGCTGTCTTGGCTACTTTGTTCAACCCACAAATAACTTCACAACAATCCTGTAGTGAAAAAAAAAACCTAATTTCTAAGCTTCCAGTTTTTATTTTCAGAAATTTTGACTTGTTCTTCTGAGGAAAAACAACATTCTAGTGAGCCCTGGGAATTCTTCAAGACGTATTGATAAGAGAGCCTTGCTTGTGCAATGTTATCTTATAATTAAAGAATATTGTTGTTATGTGACCTATGTCATTTGACATGTTCACAGTTCTGCTAACTGAAATCACTAGAGTCCAAAAGAATGCAATTTTCTCTGTGTTGTCATGAGGAAATTCTGCTTGGCTTCCTGTAAATTGTATCGGCTTGCCGTCACCCTCCAAGCTCTAGTTCTCTAAATTTAGCCATTAATAACAAAATGTTTCAGTTATTTAAAAAGTCATAATTTTGGTGTCAAGTAACTGACAAAACAGTGATGCCTTTTGGTTTGGTAAATACTGCACACTCCTTCTTTGAAGACCATTTTTTTCCTTCACTAATTGTTGTCACTGACATGCATTTAAAATGAGATAGATCAACTGACTCTCATCTGCCAATGAGAGAAGAAAAATGACCTTTAAGCATCGATTGCAGCTTCTTTCAATTCATTATCAGTTACTCCAGAAACAGAATGTGTTCCTTGGATTAGTATTATGAGCCTTAATTTCTCGAGGATTTCTGCACTAAGCACAAAGAGATCACTTCACTCATGTAAATAAATTATACAGTAAATGCATACTGTATATTATATGCTTAGTCTGTAAAACAGCTACATAAGATTACATAGGGAACGGATTGCACAATACTCACATATTCCAAATACAAGTGTTATGTATGAAAAAGACTGGAAACAAAATGTAGGTTTATAGTGACAGAATGATACATTCTGTTGTATGGTAAGATAGATATGGTGTGCTAAACAGAAGCAAACTTTGGCAGATCAACTACAGCAGAAAGGTTTAATTTCTCACATTTCCCTAGCTACGAAAAATAGTTCCGTGTTTTAGCAAGACTTAATTTAACAATGATTTTTTTCCTATGTTCACTAAAATGTTTGCAATAATGTTCACCATTTTCACCTGAAGAAATTTGTCACATTAATTTTCATAAAATTAATGTATGTTAAATTCGACTTTCGAGTGTAAATGCTATTGAAAATTATTTTGTAATAAGTTTGTGATTTTTTGCGCTTTTCATGAATTTACGTTGTAAAAAATATTATTTTTTGCGCTTTTTGCAAATGTTCGCAAATTAGTTTCCTTTGACCATTTTATTTTATTAAAATCGAAAATAGAATTTTTGATGCGAAAATGACTTTAGCGACAATTCACAAACAACACAGAATCCCTTACCTTATCAAAACAAACCTCAAAGTTGGGATGTTTTACACCAGTTAAAACCTTTATATATGAAATAGGTGCCAAAGCAGATGAGACAACAGCACTTTTAATGCTGTGCCCATGCATTGCATTGTATTTACAGAGGCTGGGGGAACACAGGAAAGTGGGATGGAAGTTACTTGAAAAGAAATGTAGTATAAGGAAAAAAAATGGATGGAGATGGGGGTTGTGGTATCTATTTGGGCAGAATTTTAGGTGCCAGAATCTTTGTGCCTACAAGCTCCTCTTGTGTAAATCTGGCCCTGATGCTGTGTTTTGCTATTGTGCTGTGTTTACTCATGCTTATTTATGTTTTAGAATATATTATACACAAGGTTTGCCACTGTACCCCAGCAACACAACACAACAGCAGTGACTAGAGATGGCCCGAACGGTTCGCATGCAAACGTATTCCTTCAAACTTTGGTGGTTCGCGTTCGCGGTGAACCGCGAACTATATGCGAGTTCGATCCGCCCCCTATACTACATCATTAAGGTCAACTTTGACCCTTTACATCACAGGGTAGCCAATCAGGCTACACTCCCTCCTGGAGCCCTCCCCCCCTTATAAAACGCAGGCAGCATCAGCCTTTTCACTCACTCGTGTGGATGCAATAATTAGAGAAGGGAGAGAACCTGCCGACATAGGGAAAGCTCAGTTAGGCTCTTGTGTTAAGCTTGTTAGGTTGCTCCTTCTTGCTGATACTTATTGCTAAAAAGCACTCCTCATCCTCAACAGCTCCTTTGAGAGCTAATGTTGTTCTTGTGATCTATTTTTTTTGTGTGTGTGTGTCCCACAGACACTTGTGTTGCATATACAGCCCTGTCAGTTGCTGGACCTTGGCCCCTTAGTAATTCCTACTGTGCCACTGACAGGCCCAGCACATTCAGTGACTACCTGTGTGTGGGACAGCTGCTCATTTGTAATATCAATCACTCCATGCCCACCTGTTTGGTGCACCTACCTACCTACATGAGCACACCCATTGTTAAATACCGCCAGTCACTGCACCTGTTGACAGTACCTGTGTGTGTGACAGCTGCACATTGTATTGATACCAGTCACTGCATACCTGTTCACTGCACCTGTGTGACTGCACATTGTAGTAGTCAAGTCAGTGCATACTTTCACTTCATCCCCCCCAATTTGGGCAAAACAGGCAGAGGCAGGCCACCCGGCAGGTCTGTTTGAGGTCATGCTGTCATGATTTCGTGCGGCCCTGGACCAATGTACAGTGTTCAGAAGGCGCGTGCCATCAACCCCCAAGATTGTCAGGACGTAGTTGACTATTTAACACAGAACACCTCATCTTCCTCAGCTTCCGCATGGAAGCATGACATATCTTCCTCCTCCTGCTCTGATTCTGGCACCCCACTTAACACTCAGTCAGCCGCCACCACCAAAGTGCCATCACCCCAGGGCTCAGCGGTGTGGATATTTTTTTGTGTGTCTGCCTTAGATGAGAGCAATGCCATCTGTACTCTCTGCCACCAAAAATTAAGCTGTGAAAAGACCAAGACCCATGTAGGGACAACTTCCTTACGAAGCCACATGATGACAAAGCACAAACTGCCATGGGATGACCAACTGAGGAAAAGCAGCACACAAAAGCAAAGCCACACACCGCAGTGAAAGATACCAGACCGCAATTATTTCGCAAAAAAGGTGATACCCAAACTGTACCATGATGTTGAAAGGCAAGTGGTGTCATCTCTGGCACACACAGCGTTGGGTCAAGGGTCCATCTGACCACGTGGTCTGCAAAGCACTGTCAGGCCTGTTCAAAGACTAAGTCAGTCCTCAAACACAGCATCTCTGCCTGCAAGCTGTGTGACTGCCTGCCCCAAGACTAAGTCGCTCCCCACACAGCATCTCTGCCTGCAGGCCGCTTGACTGCCTTCTTCGCCACTACCAACAGGGTCCAGAGATCCAGGTGGATTCCTGAATTTTATAATATTTTTTCTAGTGCGTGTACATGCCTGCCTAATTTTTCTGGCTGCACTGAATCTGCAATAACAAAACAAAAGGCATGTTCATGTGTCAATTCCCCTTCGTGATCGTTACCTTGCCACGGTGAAAGGGCTTGCGTATCACAATGAAGCAATGACCGCCGGCTATATGAGTGTCTCGGAGGTTCGAGCCATCCCTAGCAGTGACTGACAACCAATTAAAAAGTTCTACATTTAAAGGACACTATCGCAAAAAAAAAATAAAAAAAAATAAAAAAAAGGCAGTTAAAACATGTCAGAACTGGTTTTGGGCCAGCCCATCTCCTTATAGTGAACCTCCAGACTAAAAATCGACTCAGCAGCACTGAAAAGGCTTGGTGTATCTTTAACAGTTTTACAGCATCAGAACTTTATTTCTCTTATACAAGACTCATTTTTAGCTGCACAGAAGAAAACTGCCTGGTCAGTTTTCCCCTTATGCTGTGCAAAGCATGATGGGATTTCTGATGTTGTTGTTCTCGTTCTGCTGTTTTGGTGCAATTTTTTTTTTTTTTTACATTTTGAGTTTGACATTTGAAGCCTAGTGTGTGCAGCTGGGAGGGGTTATCAGGACACTGGACAGTTGGAACTGTGTATCATGCTCCCTGTCACCTCCTTTCAACCAAAAAGATGGCTGTCCCCATGACAGAGATGGCAGCCCCCATGAATCACAAACATTTGCCTGTTCTTTTAAAACAGGGTGGGTAAAAGATTATATTACCTATCTATTCTAATTAACATAACTAATGTAGTGTAATAACAGTATGTTTGTTTAGGCTGAAGATCCCTTTTAAGGGGGATTGTTAGGGTTTTCTTTGTTTCTAACAGCATTTCTTGAACTGCAGTTTAACTGTCAAAATAGTAAGATACCAGCCAGCCTCCCTACTCACTTGCACACTATTCTGTCAGTTAGGGCCCGTTTCCACTATCTCGAATCCGCATGCGTTGCCCGCATGCGGATTCGCACAGTCAGTACAAGTGGATGGGACTGTTTCCACTTGTGCGTTTCCCCTCACGTTTTTCTGTGCAGAAAAAATCTGCATGGTAGGGTCCTCAGAATTCGCCTGCATGTGGAATGCAGGCAAATCGCACGCAATGTATTTAATAGGGAAATTGCATGCGTTTCCCCATGCGTTTTTTGCCGCGATTTCGCATGCGATTTCGCATAGGTATTAATGTTAATTTACACAGGCAGTGACATGGTTAAATTCGCATACAGCCTTACCTATGCGAAATCGCGGCAAAAAACGCATGCGGAATCGCACCCACATGCGATTTGCCTGCGGTGATTCGCCGGCGATTCCGCAACGCTATAGTGGAAACAGGCCCTTAGACTGTTTTTCAGGAAATACTGTTGAAAACAGAGAAAACCCTAAGAATCCCCTATGAGGAGATGGACTGGGCCAAAACCTGTCGGTTCTGTCAGATTTTAAAGCAGTAGGATCAGCCATACTATGCCAGGGAAAAAAAACACATATATAAGTAGATAAATACTTGTGCTACTTGCATAACACATGTATTATACTGTCCACGTTTTGATTTCAGTGAAAGTTATATAGTAAATTACAAGAATTCTGTTCCTGGTGGGGGCCATGTCTTTTGCCCACAATTAAGGCTAACTCGTGATGTCATTTCTGCCCTTTACTTTTTTTCTTGTCTCCTCCATCGCTGAGTCACCTCAGCCTTGCTTGTAAACACAAGTGAGCAGGGGATTAGGTTTCAGATAAGAAGCTGACAGGGAAATAAAGGGAAGAGGAGGAATAGATTATAGATAAAAAGAACGCCCAGCATGCAATTCTTTGGCACGACTACTAAAGGTCCAGTGTTTCTTAAGTATGTGATTACTCCAAATCATAACAGCAGAAAAAGTTTTGAAAGTTTTGAATGCAGTATTAGCATCTTTATCACTTAATACACTTAGACCAGTTGCTGTTGAAATTAGATTTTTATGGTGACGATACCACTTTACCACTTTAACTGCCTACTTTTTCTCGCAATAGTGGTCCTTTAATGTGCTCTATTTTCTGAATATATAGCAAATATTTACTGTGAGTAACCTTTGTGTATCTTTCATTATTGTACTCTGTTTCTACTACCTGGACTCAAATAAAGGCTGTTTTGCAAAGCTGTTAGTAACACAAATGGGGTATTTACTACCAGAAACAAGCTCATAAAGTCACTATAAATTTAAAAGATTGCATTGAAAGGATGAATTTTAAAAATGAAACATGAAGTAAATGCTGTAATGCATTTATGCTTTACCGCAGCTTCAGGTCTTCGTGTATATTTTATCATTCCTCATATAAGTGCAAAGCATTTGTCTTCTGTGAATTATTATGGAGTAGTTTATCTTGTTGGACTTCAGGAGAAAGCTGTATAGTAGATGGATCAATACTACTTCAAATAACATCTAAAAAATGCCATGCCATAAGTCATAAAGAAATATAAGGGAGTTTGAAAAACAAAGCCTACACTCTAAAGAAAACATTTGTAATCTGTTCTTTTTTTTTTTTTTACTAAAGAATTCCATTCTTCTAAAGTACTGTGCAGTACAGTCAAACGTAATCCTAATTTATGGATTAAAAAATTCCATGAACATTTATAGAAATCAAGTCCAGTTGCTGGCACAAATGTTCACCTGGTCTAGTATAGGTACTTATACTTATACTGTATATACTTATAGAACTTATTTATAGATCTGTGTATGATCTTTGTATTAAGCTAGTGTAAATTGCCTAATTTTTAAACTGATTAGAAGCCCATGGTTGAGCTATTTACTGTAGCACAAACACAAGCTGAAGACCAGTGGCGTCCCAGTAGGGGTGCGGCCAGAGTTGACCGCTCTGGGTGTCAGTGAGAGAGGGGTGCCAGATTCCTCACAGCACCACCAAAACCTGCCTACAGCTACTTCCTGGTACCGGTGTCCATTGCCATGGCATCGGTACTTTTCTTTCAGTTGATGTGGCTCCTCGTCTACTCCTCTTGCCTCTGGGACCCCCCCTCCCCCGAACACCCCCCTCCCCCGCTGCTGTAGTCGATAATGTATGTTGCTGCTCCTCCCCTCATCTTCCTTCCTCCGTGTGCTGCTGAAGTTCAGTATGTGGCCTGATTCTTCCCATCTGCCCCTGCTCCGGCAGTGACAGACAGAAAGAGGGGACATTCAAAGTATACTGGACAGACAGTGAGCACTGGTGCATTAGGCTCAGCCTACTCAGCCTAGCACAAATATATGCTGATGAGGGGGGGAGAGGAGAGAACAGACAGCCAGAGAGACAGCCAGCATGTATTGCAGGGAGACGACAGAGCCAGCCCTGCAATGTCTTTCAGAGAGCATCAGAGCAGAAAGAGCTAGCCAGTCTAGGCCAATGGAGGAGGTAACATACCATGTCTCAGCCTCTGTTTCCCATAGGAATTCTCTTTTTTTCTTTTACCACCCTCTGTCTGTCTCGCCTCATGACAGTGGCGTATCTAGGTAAGATGGCTCCTATGGCAAAAACTAACATTGCGCCCCCCCCCCATCAACAGAACCCCAATCAGCAACTTCCTACCTAAAGCCCCATCTACACATTACAATTCCATGTGCGATCAATCAAATTCAATTGGATCAAATTCGACTGGATCAATTAAATCCGACATGTCCGATCAGGACTCGATCGATAGTGTGGTCAATTTGCATTGATAACTAACCCTAATCAATTGCACTATCGATCAAGTCCCGATCGGACATGTCGGATTTAATTCATTCAATTGTATTCAATCCAATCAAATATGATCGAATGCACATGGACTTGTGATGTGTAGTCTGGGCTTCACCTTGGTTGACAGGGCAATCCCTTCATGCACTCAGGAAACACATGCACACAGAGATACTAGAAATTAATAGCCACAATGCCCTTCAGATACATACATTAAGTAGCCATATCCCCAAGTACTAGAATTAAGTAGCCATGTGCCTCAAGATTAAAGAATAAAGTAGTCAGATGTCTCTCCAGATAAAATAATCACGTAGTCACATGCATCCAGGTAAAAAAAAAGTAACCATGTGTCCCAAGATAAAAGAAATCAGTAGTCACATACCCTCATCCCTGATGAAAATATTAAAGGCTACCACAGCCCAAAGGCTGTGGTAAAATCAAAGTTGCAATGTGGAGGAAAAGAAAGATACATACTTACCGCTTCCCTCGTTCCCTGCCGACGGGTCCCGCTCATCTGTTACAGCTCCCGGTACCGGCCCGACTCTCCTGACCCTTCACCCGGATATACTGCTCTGCACATGCGCAGTATATCCCTATACTCTTCGCTTCTGCCGTCGCATCGTGACGGCAGAAGTACGGACACTCCCCCGCCTCCTCCTCTCCCAGCGTGTGCGCTCCAATCTAAAGCTAGCGTGACATGCTAGCTGGAATTCGCACTGGGACAATCGATGTGGAGAGAGCGGAGGGGGAATAAGTTAAAAAAAAACACACTGCCGGCTGGAGGGAGGGAGCGAGTGAGGGAGGGAGCGAGTGAGTGGGCGGGCGAGTGGGCGGGCAGGCAGCGAGTGGGCGGCGAGCAGGCAGCGGCAGTACAGCCCAAGCATTCTGTACATAGATGCAATGACATCTATGGTACAGCAAGAAAATTATCCCCACATTTATCTCTGCATATGTGCATGTATATACATGTGTGTATATACATGTATATACATACACATATGCAAAGATAAATGTGGGGATAATTTTCTTGCTGTACCATAGATGTCATTGCATCTATGTACAGAATGCTTGGGCTGTACTGCCGCTGCCTGCTCGCCGCCCACTCGCTGCCTGCCCGCCCACTCGCCCGCCCACTCACTCGCTCCCTCCAGCCGGCAGTGTGGTTTTTTTTAACTTATTCCCCCCTCCGCTCTCTCCACATCGATTGTCCCAGTGCGAACTCCAGCTAGCATGTCACGCTAGCTTTAGATTGGAGTGCACACGCTGGGAGAGGAGGAGGCGGGGGAGTGTCCGTACTTCTGCCGTCACGATGCGACGGCAGAAGCGAAGAGTATAGGGATATACTGCGCATGCGCAGAGCAGTATATCCGGGTGAAGGGTCAGGAGAGTCGGGCCCGTACCGGGAGCTGTAACAGATGAGCGGGACCCGTCGGCAGGGAACGAGGGAAGCGGTAAGTATGTATCTTTCTTTTCCTCCACATTGCAACTTTGATTTTACCACAGCCTTTGGGCTGTGGTATCCTTTAAGTAGTCACAAGCAGCCAGAAAAAAAAAAATCAAGTAGTTACACAACTCCAGATAAAATAATTAAGTAGTCAGCTGCCTCAATATAAAATATTATTATAGTATTTATATAACGCTGCCACCTTCCACGGCGCAGTACAAAGAGTATATTGTTTTGACACTAACTGTCCTTCAGCACTCACAATCTTTTTTGTTACGAACCTCAGCTTGAATTTTTGCCCAGCCGATTAGATGCACTTCACTGCAATGCTCCTGTGGCTTTGGGCCCAAGTTGGCATCATAGTCCGCGTAGCTTTAATAAACTATACAAAGTAAAACATCCAAGCATACAACACATACTCCCATACACTTCTAAAACCTAATACTCACAAGAAAATTCCATACATTCAAACATTCATCCTCCTATTCATCCATCCCTTCCACCCCCCCTCCCCCGAAACAGGGATCTAGAGGGATATATCTTCATGCTTTCCATCTTTCTTCAATTGAGTCGTACTTTAGGGTACCAATCTAAATGAAGGGCAGGGCCAGCAAGGGAAAGTCGTCAACAAAAGAAGGTAGATATTTCCCCCAGACTGGTTAATTATTACTATCCCCCCGCATGTACAACAATTCCTCCCACATATCTTTATAGTCTTTTACTATAAGCAGTCCCCCTATTGACGCATCTTCATATGATGTCAATGTCTCACCCATGCGACTGCACCACTCTTCTATAGTCAGGGTCAAATTGCTTTTCCAGTATTTTATAATTAGGGCCTTAGCTACCAACGTTCCCATTTCTTTTAAGAGCCTCGTCACTTTATCGTCTCCTTGATTTGAGATACTGAATATTACTCCCTCTGCCGTCAAACTCTCACCTCTCGTTACACCTCCACCCATCACAAATGATTCCAAATTACCCCAAAATTCTTAAATTTTTGGGCATCCCCACCACATGTGTATTTCATCACCCAGTCCTTTTCTATATTTTATACATTTATCACTGTTTGACCTAGAGATTTTATTAAGTCTCTTTGGGGTCATATACCACCTTGCCAACACTTTATAATGCACTAACAATCTAATCCATACCAAAGTCATATGTCTATATCATAGTCTAGGGCCAATTTTTAGGGAGAAGCCAATTAACTTCTCTGTATGTTTTTGAGATGTGGGAGGAAACCCATGCAGACACGGGGAGAACATACAAACTCTGTGCAGATAGTGACCTGGCTGGGATTTGAACCAGGGACTCAGTGTTGCAAGGCAAAAGCGCTAACCACTATGCCAGCATGCTGCCTATATAAATACACGCTGCCTATATAAATACACGCTGCCTAAATAAATAGATAGCCTGGTGCCTCAAGATGAAATAAGTAGCCAACTGCACCCTATATACAAAAATTAAAGGGAACCTGAAGCGATAAATATGGCAGCCTCTTTGTACTTATTTCCTTTTGAACAATACCAGTTGCCTGGCAGCCCTGCTGAACTATTTGGCTGCAGTAGTGTCTAAATCACACCAGAAACAAGCATGCACCTAATAGTGTCAGATTTGACAATAATGTCAAAAATACCTGATCTGCTGCATGCTTGTTCAGGGTCTATGGGCTAAAAGTATTGAGGCAGAGGACCAGCAGTACAGCCAGGCCATGTGAACTGTTTAAAAGGAAATAAGGTAGCCTCCATATACTTCTCACTTCAGGTTTACTTCAAGTAGTAATGTGAGGCAGTGAAAGGTATGCCACCCTCAGTATAGGTAGTGATGTGTCCCCCCCCCCCCATAGGTAGTAAAAGGGGCCCAAGGAGATGTTTACCCCATGATAGTGAGAAATGCCCTTCCCACAATATACTAATATAGGCAGCTAGAGGTTCCCCTACTCAGTATAGGTAGTGATAAAATTTCCCCACTCACACCCACCCATCAGTGCAGCATGCAGTAAGAGATTCTCCCCCCATAGTAAATATAGACTATAGTAGACGTTCCCCCAGTATTTGTAGTGAGAGATGCCTCCTCTCCTTCCTCTCCCTCCCCTCCCCGCATTGATAGGTGTCAGTCTCCAGTAGATAGAGAGAGCTGTAACAGCCCACCCCCTTCTCCTACCCCCGCAGAGAAACCCCTAGGGCCAGGCTAATATGAGAAAGGCAGTAAGGGACAATAGTGTTGCAGATGGCAGGACAGGACACCCGCAGTGCATGAGTGAGTCATAACCGTGCAGTGACTCACTGAGCAGTGTCCGTTTCAGCTGCTACCTCCGAGTTCAGCCCCCCTGTTGCTAGCTCGTCTGGGTCCTGTACGTCATGGCACAAGTTTTAAAAGACAGCCAGCAGCCCACACACACCTAAAGCGACTCATGCACTCTTTCGCTTCTTTTCCCGCTTATCCTGAAAGGCTGCTACATTGAGCAGAGCACCATCCCAGAAGCTGACTGTAGTGGAGGGGCGGCGGTAGCTACTCAGCTCGACCTTCATGCACACTACTACTACTGAAGTGAACACATTCTGCTGCACTGTGCCCCACTGTTATTAGAAGGGTGCCCAGGGCACGTGCCATGCCTGCACCCCAGTAGATACGCCCCTGCCTCATAAACTGTTGTCCTCTGTGTCCATCCTACCACTCTCACCTCTTGGAAGTTACAGCACCATGCTTCTCTATCTTGTTCACTAGTCTGTCCTTTCAGTCAGTCAGTCAGTCAGTCCCCAGTCTGTCCTGCCACTCATTCTAGTCCGCCAATCTGCCCTGTCACTTAGTCCAGTCCCCAGTCCATCCTTGCATTTCAAATTGCACTCCCTACCTTCATGTCGGTCCTGTCAGTCCCTACCTTCCAATAAGGCTTACCAGCCCTTCCTGCTAGTTTCAGCATCAGAAACACTTCCTATATCTGCATATTGCTTTATATTGGTATGTAGCTCAACCCTCTCAGTGATGCTCATCCTAGGCTGATTAGATATGGGGTTACCTCCAGAGCATTCTGGAAGATCAGACTTAGACCGGATGAGGGTCCATACTGTGAAGAAAATACAGCAGATTTGCTCACTAAAATTTCCAGCAGATTTTCTCCCTTTACAACACAGCTCTCCTGGCTCTTAAAGGATATCCAAGATGAAAAAAATAATTATGACATTAACAATTTTATTTATCCTCTTTCTCCTAAAAATGATATTTGTAGTTACCCCATAGTTTTATTTTATATGTAAATCTAATTTTTAAGTTTTTACTGTTTCATAACCTCTTCTCAATGACACATTTACTGAAGTATGCCAGAGCTAAAATCTATCAACTATTGTCCCTTTTTATCTCTTTTCTGCTCTTGGAAGCAATTTTCTGCCAGAAAAGTGTTTTATGGCTGTATCTTCTTATCAGTGAGGTTTGTGTTATAATCCAACCTGGTCCTGACCCGAACAGAAACTGTTACTTGCATACCTGATTTTTAACTCTTTCAGGCAGAGAAAGTAAAAACGGAACATAGCCTAGTTTTTTGTGTGCTCAGCACTATACATACACATGTCTATCACATCATGTCACCTCGGATGTCCTTTAAGGTGCATACACACCTTTGATGTTTGTTGCCCGACGGGGATCAGGACCTGTGTGTATCTGATGACGTGCAATGCGGGGCGTGAGGGAGGGATCACGAGCGGCACATGCATGACATAACGTGGCTGGCAAGGGAGTGTCAAAAACAATAGTACTGGTGGTGAATCAGCATTGCTGGGGATAAGTAGATCTGTCAGTTGAAATGCTCATGGGTTGGGAGTCGGGGGTCGCCTGCTGCCTACACATACCTGATTGTTAGCCCACTTAAGCCAGGTGTGTGATAGTCATTATAGAGAAGCTTTCAGAGAAATCTACATCACAAAAGTATTATCTGAGTCCAATGTTTGAATAAGTAAACAATGCTACAGTCAACTCAGCATTTGTCACCGACAGCTATCTAAAGCAGTGCCAACACGGAAACAGGTACCCAAACAGAACATAAAACAAACATAATACATTACATATACATTAAACTGTACAAGACATAGCATAGTAATATTACAGGTTTTCCACACAGACATTATTTTCACTCACTCATTTAGAGCTTTCAGTAAACAAACATTCTGCAGATAATACCTGCCAGAACTGAAGATCTTGCCAGCCACTTGTGATAAATTTCAGATTCTAAATCAGTATGGGGAGAGGTTTTACAATGGACAAACAGTAACTTAAAGAGAGTCTGAAGCGAGAATAAATCTCGCTTCAGACCTCATAGATAGCAGGGGCATGTGTGCCCCTGATAAAACGCCGCTATCCCGCGGCTTAACGGGGGTCCCTTCACCCCCAAATCCCCTTAGTACAGCCGGGGAGCGCTTCCGCATTGGGGCAGGGCTAACCGCCGCAGCCCTGCCCCACACGCGTCTGTCAGCGCGTATCTCCTCCTCTCCCCCACCCCTCTCAGTCTTCCTTCACTGAGAGGGGCGGGGGAGAGGCGGCGATGCGCCGCTGATAGACTCGACTGGAGGCAGGGCTGCAGCCGTTAGCCCTGCCTCCAGGAAGAGAAAATCTGCGACCAAGAAGACGACCAAGGTTTGCGGGGGTGGGTTTGGGGGTGAAAGGACCCCCGTTTAGCCGCGGGATAGCGGCGTTTTAGCAGGGGCACACATGCCTCTGCTAACTATGAGCTCTGAAGCGAGATTTATTCTCGCTTCAGAGTCTCTTTAATATTTTATTAATAATTATTGTAAAAAATATAATTTATTTATTATGTTATTTTCATTATAATTCCTCTTTAATTGTCCCTTGTTGTGAGTTGTTTGTTTTGTTTTTTCGGTGAACCACAATAGAAAAAGTATATGCTTTGTGAGGCAGCTACATAATTTGTAGTAAGTCAGAATTGAATTCATAAGGTCTTTGGCGCAAAGTAAAAGCATTGCCACTACACCGTGGGCTCTGCTGATAAACTTATTCTGAAAAGTCAAAAAGTCTTCCACCTCTGGAGGACAGAATCTTTAAACAGTCCCAGAAATTCTCCCATCAGCAACAGAGCAGACTTCCTGGAAGTAGTGAGAAATTCAGCAAACACAAGGCCCTAAAGCAATGAGAAATGCAGCAAACACTAGGCCTCAAAGTAATGACCAATGCAACAATAAAGTAATGACCAATGCAGCAATCATGAGGCCTCCAAGCAATGACAAATGCAGCAATAATAAGACTTTCAACTAATGACAAATACAGCATTCATGAGACCTCCAAATAATGAAAAATGCAGCAACCATGAGGCTTGCAAGTAATGACAAAAACAATAACCATGAGGCCTCTAAATAATGACAGAGTAATAAAAAATGCACATTAATATATTTCCCACACATTAACTGGCCAGCAGTCTATAAAATTGTTGGTTGAAAAATACTGCAGCAAGTCACTGTCAGGAATGCAGGTTTTAATTTTAAATTGAAGTTCTTGGCTGGTCAGTTTTTTAGGTATAATCCCATTAAATGAAGGTGGCCAAAAGGGACAAGAAAAGATGGTGAGAGAGAGAGAGAGAGAGAGAGAGAGAGAGAGAGAGAGAGAGAGAGAGAGAGAGAGGTCAGAGAGAGACAAAGACTAAGAGGGGGTTGACAGAGACAGAGGGTGGGCAGGGAGGGAGTGAGAGAGGGTGGGCACAGAGAGACAGAGGGTGAGAAAGGGTAGGCAGAGAGAGATAGATGTTGTGCAGAGAGGAGACATGAAAGGGAGGGTGAGAGAGTTTGGGCAGTGCAATTCAAAGGATGGGCAGAGAGATGGAGGGTGGGTAGAGAGAGACAGAAGGCAAGAGAGGATGGGCAGAAAAAGGGTCCTGTTGGTCTTGGCATTGGTGGTTGGCATGGGTGCTCCCAGTGGTCGATGCACTACTTTACATCCTAGTGACAACCAGTTTACAACACCTGGGATTGCCCTACCAATGCCAAAAAAAACCCAGAACACAATGTGGGAAGGAGGGACAAGTAAAACTGAATTATTTACTGAATTCTATTACATGTCACTACTGTGTCTCTTTAAGGCAAAGTGTGTGGACAGAAGAAAAAAAAATGCCAGCTACACATAACAGCAACTATGAAGAGATAAAGAAGGAAGGGGGATGCCAGTTAGACCAGGCCATGTGAGGAGGGGGACATCCAGTTTCCAAAAGCTGACTTTCTAATGGAAGAAATTATGAATTCAAAATGGAATAAGAGATCTACAACAAGAATTTTGAATCAACATTAAACTGTTAGGACATTGTATCAGATGGAATTAAACCAAGATGATGTTTTGTTAAAATTAACTGTTCTTTTCTTTATGTTTACTGATATTAAAATAAATATCTTAGCATCTGTGATGAGGTTAGAAATCAATTATGAATGTGAGACATGGGGGTACATTTACTAAATTCCATTAATCTTAATGGGTGCAGACTAGCAGTAGAGATATTACCTTGCCCGTCAGATGCCAGCAGCATGGGATGATGGGTGGCACAGGGGAAAAGGTGGGTGCACTGTCCACATCAAGCATTCCAGTCTCCCATCAGGTTCATATTGACTGAGACCAATGGAAATAGCTGGTGAGTATCCTTCCAGCACATGTACTTTTTTTTGTTCAGTTTTATCTGAAAACGAAATTAATGTTGTTAATCCTGTCTGCTATAGTAACCCCTGGTAGTACAGCTACTGTGAACCTAGGATTTAAAGAAAAGGCTAGACATCAATTATGAATGTAAGACATTGGGGTACATTTACTAAATCCCATTAACCTTAATGGGTGCAGACAAAAGAGCAATGGAGCAGTAAAGAGAGCATACATGATTAAATGGCCCACCAGATGTCGGCAGCATGGGATGGTGGGTGACACAGGAGAAAATGTGGGTGACACAGGAGAAAAGGTGGATGGGTGAGTCACCTAGTGTTTACACCAGGCTTTTCAGTCTCCCATCAAGTCCACATTGACTGAGACCAATGGGAATAGCAGGTGAGTCTCTTTCCAGCACATTTCGTTGTTTTTTATTTTTTCAGTTTTGTCTGAAAACTAAATTAATGTAATTTATCCTGTCTGCTATAGTAACCCCTGGTTTACTCATACTGTGAACCTAGGATTTAGTGAATCATTTAGGGGAATGGGCGGATTTGGCTAGATTTACACCTCAGGGCCTTATAAGCACAGCCAATCAAACCAAGCACTTTAAAGGATACCCAAAGTGACATGTGACATGATGAGATAGACATGGGTATGTACAGTGCCTAGCACACAAATAACTATGCTGTGTTCCTTTTTTCTCTGCCTGAAAGAGTTAAATATCAGGTATTGGTATATAAGTGGCTGACTCAGTCCTGACTCAGACAGGAAGTGACTACAGTGTGACCCTCACTGATAAGGAATTCCCCTTGTTATCTCTTTCTTGCTCTCAGAAGCCATTCTCTGCTAGGAAAGTGTTCTATAGTTTGAATTTCTTATCAGTGAGGGTCACACTGTAGTCACTTCCTGTCTGAGTCAGGACTGAGTCAACCACGTACATACCTGATATTGAACTCTTTCAGACAGAGAAAGAAAAAAAAAGGAACACAACATAGTTATTATGTACTAGGCACTGTACATACACATGTCTATTTCATCATGTCACATGTCACTTCGGGTATCCTTTAAACCTGACTTAATGTATTTAAAAAAAAAATCTCCATTTGAATTTCAGGCCACTTAAGAATTTCCACACAACAGCTCTAAAAACACTTCTGTGCAAAAACAGTGACAAAATAACATTTGGAATACACATTAACTATGCGTTACCAGCTTTTTAAATAAGTAAACTGCTGTGCAAAGAAATTTGTAATTATTTTTAACATCTGGATTAATCCATTGACCAGCTAAAAACTTTAATACACCTGTCTACCAGTTCCTGTTACAAGCATTGCAAAAATGCATTTTATTGCAAATAAAAACAATGTGAGGTACCTTAAACCCTTACAAAATAATAAACTGAGTGATTTGTGTTTTTTAATCAAAAACTCAATTTCCTTTAAAATATTTAACCTAACCCAGTTTTACTCATTGTAAGGAAGCTTGTCCATGCTTGCTTGTACTCTTGCCTCAAATTTCATAAGGATACAATAAAATGCTCCCGCTTTATCTATAATTGTACACATTCAGGAATTCATTCTAATTCCATGTCCAATATGCTTTTTTGACCCTTTGGAATTAAATTAATTACAATATTTAATGCCAGCGTGCTAGAGCAATACTTATTTTCAAAAGACTGGGAAAGTTTGTTCTGTAGTAAAGTGAGCGATGTAAATTGATTGCATTTGCAGAGAGCAAAGACACTACATGGTTGATGCATAAATAGTTTCTCTTGAATTATCTCACCTTGCTTACTTTTCTTCTTAACTGCAGGGAGTTTATTCATTGATAAGTTAAGGAGCAAGGTGGTTGATTCATAAACCTTTTCTGGATGGTGGTACCATATATACTCTCAAGCAAGCCGACCTGCATATAAGCCGACTCCTCAACTTTTGCCTGAAAAAACAGTAAAAAATGTTTGACCCTCATATAAGCCGGGGGTAGGAAATGCTCGCCGCATGATCCCCCCAGTGTGTCCCAGTATAGCTAGTATAGTGCCCAGTATGGGAAGGTAGTGCCTCAGTATAGCTAGTAAAGTGCCCAGGATAGCTAGTATCGTGACCAGGGTAGCTAGTATAGTGACCATGATAGTTAGTATAGTGCCCAGGATAGCTAGTATCATGCCCAGTATAGCTTGTAAAGTGCCCAGTATAGCTTGTAAAGTGCCCAGGATAGCTAGTATAGTGACCTGGATAGCTAGTATAGTGCCCAGGATAGCTAGTATAGTGCCCAGGATAGCTAGTATCGTTCCCAGTATAGCTTGTAAAGTGCCAGGTATAGCTAGTATAGTGCCCAGGATAGCTAGTATCGTGCCCAGGATAGCTAGTATCGTGCCCAGGATAGTTCCCAGGATAGCTAGTATAGTGCCCAGGATAGCTAGTATCGTGCCCACTATAGTGCCCAGGATAGCTAGTATCGTGCCCAGGATAGCTTGTATCATGCCCAGTATAGTGCCCAAGATAGCTAGTATCGTGCCCAGGATAGTGCCCAGTATAGCTTGTAAAGTGCCCAGTATAGCTAGTATCGTGCCCAGGATAGCTAGTATCATGCCCAATATAGCTTGTAAAGTGCCTAGCATAGCTAGTATAGTGCCCAGGGTAGCTAGTATAGTGCCCAGGATAGCTAGTATCGTGCCCAGGATAGCTAGTATCGTGCCCAGGAGACTGTTTTCCCTGCCAGGGCGTAGATTTCACCTCACCACTGCCACGGGCTCTCACCACTCTCGTGGCTCCCGCCAATCTTGACGCTTTCACCCCACCACAGCTCACTCGTCCTGCCGTCGATATGACAGCAGAGCTCCAGGAGCCAGTCAGGAGCCAATTTCATTGGTCCTGTATTGCTATGGTAATGTGTGGTACGCTTGCGGCATACCACGGATTAACATAGTTAATGAGTAAGGTGAGATAATTTCAAACAGCCAAAACATATGCAGAATATCAACTAAAGATAATATATAACTGTCCACAACCTGTAGATAAATAAGTAGGTTCATTGCAGCATATCACAGCCAACTACCTACAAATAGCCCCATGTGAACTGCCTGGATTAGGACAGAGCATGCATGGTTCAGAAAAATAAAAGAGGGGCACAGTACAGATAGTGCAGCGGCTGGACATGCTGAGGGGCCACAGAGATTATGGGGAAGCACCAGGTATGACCTGTTGGCCACATCATATGCATTACATGTCTGTACTTTTTGCTGCATTTTGGTACAACCAATCTTTTGCAAGGGAAATTTCTCTGGAACAGCTGTATGAAAAATTCCAACTGTGTAAGCAATGGCATAGTCAACTATTCACGTTTTGGAACAATGAGAAATCTGGGAGTGTACTATAGGGCTTTAAAGGATAACTTAAGTGCTAACTTGACTGCCGCTGTCTCTCTACGGTGACATTTTTTTATGTCTGAGAAGTTGAATGTTGTTTCTGGAAGAAGAGGCAGAGTACTAATTGTAATTCCTCTCTGTTGTCGCCCCATTTCCATCTTTTCCCTCCCCCTGCTGTCATGTCATCTGTGACAGCTTTTCCCCCTCTTGCACGCTCCTTGTCTATGCAGCTCATCCCTGTTGCAGCACAGAAAGCATGGAGAGTGAGCTGCCTTGTGCTGCATTGCCGCATTGTACCCAATTAGTAAGGCATTGGCTGGCAAATGCCACGCTGACCCAGCCATGCAGGAGATCTCTCTGCACATGCTCATATCTAATGAGCTCTCGTGCAAGGCTGTATCTGAGAGTGCATGCGGAATGTGCATGCCGCTATGACCCGGAAGTACTTTCGGGGTCTCACCATTTTGGGGCAGGAGGATACAGTTTTAAAACATTTTTAATCCTATAAAACAGAATAATCGAACAGCGAAAATAAGAAAGATGGAGTACTGAACACTTAAGAAAAAAGATGATTTGTTTATTTAATGACAATTAATATTTGTCACAGATCTGCTTTAAATAATTTTAAACTCTTAAATTTGTATGCATGCTGCAAACAAATATAAACCAGGTATAAACACTTTGCTTGCCATAGGAAAAAATCAATAGCAAACAACACAGAATAGATGAACCATTTTGTGTTTATCCGCTGTTAATATTCTATGATCCCATGATCTTATGATTTATTACATATTGATTTCTTCTATGGAGTTCTTGGTTTTCAGCAGAGTTTAGTTTGCATTGCTCTTTTATTTTAATTTACCTTTTGCAGCTTTATATTTTATTAGACTATACTTAGGGCAAAGATTTGACCATGACTGTTACTTAAAATAACTAAGGAAATAAATAACACAGCTGAGCAGATGCATGGGAGAGATTACTTTTTCCCAGTGCTATGTGTTGATAATGAACTACGGTGTGAAATTTCTACACACTAGTTGATCTCAACTAATTAAAGCCATGAAATCAATATGTTTTTGTCATGAAAATAGTAGAGGTGAAGCCAAGGTCTGATTTATTTATTGAATCTTTTTATCTGTTGGCAGTGTGTTGACTTGAGTAATTCTTTAGAAGTCCATTGTCAGTTTTAATGCACCTTTTGCTGCAGTGAACCACTAAGTAGATTACATGCCTGATCCATACGTATGGCTTGCCAGCTACAATTTCTGTCCTTGGAGGAGAAATAGAAACATGTATATAATATATGCCTGAACTATTTTGTGGGCATATTGTAAACCCTTAAGAAAGGTACATTTCATTTGTTTACATGAACTTCCATAAATATCTCAGGGTCTTGTGTTGTTGAGTATAGAAGTATTAAGAGCTCAGTGTAAATACATCGCTTTCAAAGAAGCCTGAGTGGTTCAAGGAGAAAGGAAAGCTCACCTCTTAATAAAAGGAAAGCTCGCCTCTTAATATGGTGCATTGGCAGGCCATATTAAAGGGTTATTACGCTTAGTACAACAATTTATAACATATATCACAAAAAAACAATATTGAAACTTAATGCCATTAAAGGAAAACTGAAGTGAGTTTAAAAAAAGTTAGTTAGCGAACCTCAGTAAGAGGCTTCCCGAAACCTCCTATAGTTCACTGATTAAGCACAGGGTCCTCATAGACCTAATGTGGTGATCTTACTTGTGCATAACCAGTACAGATGTATTTTACTACACCTAAAGAGGGTGTGGGGTAGGGACATACTCCCCATAGAGGCTTTACTTTGGACTAAATAATTAATCAACCAACCAACTAACCTCTAAGAGCAGCTGGACACACATTACATTTAGGTATAAGGCATTACCAAAGAAAATTATATAATTTTAAATTAAAGGATACCAGAACTTAAGAAAATAGGAAAAATGGGAAAGCAGGCATGTAGAGGAAACTGTCCTGATGCCCACCACTCCTCCCATTCTCCTCTGCCCCCCTCCGATTCTATCCTATCTAATTGCCCCCTGGCATCCTCTTTGTCATACAGTATGCTACATCATATGCATGCGCAGTGTGTTGATGTGCAATGAAGGACGCACACAGCCGGGCCAGCAGCTGCGCACTAATGCCAGACCTGGCCAACCCAGAAGAGTCTGCCGGGGGGCATTTAGGTTGGATAGGAGGGGGACAGAGGAGAACGGGGGGGGGGAGGTTGGGTGAGCATCCGGACAGCTTCCACTACGTGCCTGCTTCCCCCTTTTTTTCCTATTTACTTTAGCTCTGGTGTAACTATAATACTAAAAACCATTAGCTCCTCCTCTTCATAACAGGTCTTACTACGTGTTAATAACATGATGGAGTAATGGACTTTCCGTACTGTATTAGTAGTAATTAAGAACGTGTTTTATCCTGTAAAAATAATATAAATTAAGAAGAATGAATTAAGAAGACTCCAAACATCTGCAGGTGGATAGACTACAATCTTTCAAATAAGACCAAGTATAACACATACGACTGATTCAAGGCTAGAATTTTTGTTCTATTAGCTTAGTGAGTCAACTTAAGTGACATTTTATTAAAGCATGAGGATATGTTCCCAGCTGTTCTCTTCAAGACTGAGTTTATATATGTGTTAGAATACATAGCCAATTTGTTATTTTGAAACACTTATCTAAAATAGCCATCTGTCCAGCTCCTCCACATGAGAATGACAAAAGCAGTCCAATGCAGTGCTAATATAGTTCAAAAGAAGAAGCTTCCACAGCTCCACTTGACTGGTAGCAAGAATTGAACTTTGAAGCTACTGAAACCAAAAGATTAGCATGACAGCAAGGAGCTGGCATTTTTTAAGAATAAAGAAAAAATAAAATGTCAGTCATTATATGTCTTTCATGCAAAGGTTTTCTTAATGACTTCCCTACCAGCAGTACAACCATCTATCAGTACTAGGCCATTTTGCTCACTTTTAGTGGAGTGACACATTTTCTGATGTTGGATTTACATAGTTTACCTGCAATCATGATATCATTAAATAGATAGATATGTTTTATTTACTATTCACATTGGAACTGCACTATTGGTAATCCAAAATGTGTTTGTGACCATTAATTCCTGACACAATATAGATTTTTATAGCAGTGGTTCTGCCATCCTTACTCCCCCCCCCCCCCCATGCTCACCGCCCTGGTGAGAGGCAAAGGTGTAGGGACAGAGGAACCGTTGCTATGAAAATCTATGTTGTCAGTAACTAATCTCCCCTAGCAAAATGTAGATTTCAAATAGCATGGCTCCAATGTAGTTAACCTAACACAATCATTTAAAAAATGCAAACTTTTGGAAAAGGTAATTTTTTTTTATCTTGATAAGACAAACATTATGATAAAAGGTCAGTTATCTTTTATTATTTTTATTTTGCTAACAATGTATGAATCTTTTAAATGTTTAGTGTAAAATGATTAGTGCTGGTTTCACACTACAAACTGGAGAAAGTGTTGCGGTGCGTCGCATCCGCAGCACCGCATCCCACCGCCAAAAACAGGCCTTCAGAAAACACTGCTTTAGTAAATGGTTTTCCCTCTCTGGCCACCAGCCAAGTAGGAAGTGATTCACGCTTGCTATCATTTCCTTCATCACCATAGACTAACATGACTTCTGGGCCGACGCAGATCACCGAAGGTCGATACGGGTCCCACACAATAATGTAGTTCTGCATTAGCATTAAATTTGTCACCTCCAGCACAGCGTACCACAACTTGTGAAGTATTAACTTCCCTTTATTAACTTTATTCTTTATTAACTTGCTGCAACGCACTGCGCCAGTTTAAAAGGGCCCTAAATTTTAATTTTTTTTAACTAAATTAATATTTTGTATACTCAAATGGCAGTAGCCTAACTCTCACATGATTCCTCCCCTCTCTACACCTATGGAAAACATGCATTAAAAGGGAACCTGCTCCTAACACAAACCAGCCTTCACTCACCGCTATTGTACACCTGAATTCAGCTACAGTGTACCCATTTCCCAGTAAAACTAGTGGTCCCAGCATACCTGGTACCGATCCTGCAGAGTGCCACTACATAGTAGCAAAACTCTGCCATCTCTATTTTGTACTAGAGTTTGGCTACAGTGTACCCAAACTCCAGTGAACTAGTGGTCCTAGCATGCCCACAGCTGTTCCTGCAGATTTCCTCTCCATGGTAGGAGAACTCTGCTGAAATTATTTTGTGTGGATGCCTCCAGTGCCCATTTTTTTTTTTCATAAGGTGCACCCCACATCCTACTTTCTAGCTATAGCCGGTAGGTCCTTATTTTAATATGGATGCCTATGATGGCACCCAAAATACCCTACCACTGTTCACACCCAAACTTTCTGTTTCACTGGAACTGTCTTTGTCTTGCCATAAGTGTAACAGCAAATGAAGGTCAATCACGGTCAATCATGTCCTAAGCAATCAAATAGTTTCTGAAATATTTGAAATGTTTGACTTTTTTCTCAACATTCTCAGGGGTGTTTTTTTTGTGTTTTTTTTTTATTCTCCAGTCCTCATGCATTGACAACACGTAAGTATTTTTGGATTTATATGGCCCTTTTAAGATTATTGTATTCAAATTGCTGAGCAAGATCACTAATAACAACAGCTGCTTGCACTATGGAGCTACCTCTAAGTATAACCTGCTGGGCATTGTGCTTGAGCACTAGATATGATAAATTCTCCCTTGATTATGCATGTGCATGTGAATAGAAAAAAAATTCATGAACCCTCTGGGCGATACAATTACATCGCCCAGGAGGGGGCACAGCACTTTTTTTAATTTTTTATTTTTTAAATCATGTAGTGAGCCCTGGGCTCGCTACATGATAGCCGCTGTGCAGCGGCATCCCCCCACCCACTCCGATCGCCTTCGGTGATCAGAGTAAGCAGGAAATCCCGTTCAGAACGGGATTTCCTGCTGGGCTTCCCCGGTCGCCATGGCGACGGGGCGGATGACGTCACCGACGTCATGGTCGTCATGACGTGAGAGGGAGTCCCGATCCACCCCTCAGCGCTGCCAGGCACTGATTGGCCAGGCTGCGCAAGGGGTCGGGGAGGGTGGGTAGCGGCGGATCAACGGCGAGCGGCGGCGATCGGAAGTTACATGCAGCTAGCAAGAAGCCTCTGGAACAGGCTTTCACAATCAGGGTTTTTGGAAACCCAGGGTTCCTTGAATACTCTGCAGGGCTTCTTTGATAGAGAGCACACTATTATGTGGCTACTGTAAAAAGAAGCATTAAATTAGGGTTCAGAATAATAATGAGTACATTAATAAAAAGCACTAGAATAAGAAGACATTATAATGAAGGGCACTGTAAAAGGGGGTAGTGACATAAACAGCCACACCAGATTTTAAAGACCATGCCACCTGCAAAATACAATTTCCTTGAGATCCAAAAATCACTTGCAAGGGTTCCTTAAGAAATGGAGACCGAGAGCCCAATATAGTGTAGTATATTATGTAAAAACAGACGAAATTTGAATCGTAAGTATCGTACTTACAAACCTGGGTTGCTCCAAGGCAACCACTGTATAGGCAGGTGGGGAGATTAGGCCTGACCCCACTCAGGACTAAGATGTCGCTCTCTGTAGACAGAAGAAAGGAGGGTGTGTCACCCTTCCACCAAGGGTGGTCAACTTGATATGTAAAATTACAGAGGCGCCAATAGGATAAAACTAGATAAAAGGTTTAAAATGGTTTTGGTGGCGGTGGTGGGCCGTCCACACATAAACAGACCAAAATGCTGTTGATTGAAGACAAATCAATTTATTCACATACTCCTGCACAAAATGCAATGCGTTTCACGGGCAACATCCCGCTTCATCAGACAATAAACAACCGGAGTATCTCACAGCTCTGAGTCCAATGATAGCTTGGCACAGAGGTGCCAAGCTATCATTGGACTCAGAGCTGTGAGATACTCTGGTTGTTTATTGCCTGATGAAGCGGGATGTTGCCCGTGAAACGCGTTGCATTTTGTGCAGGAGTATGTGAATAAATTGATTTGTCTTCAATCAACAGCATTTTGGTCTGTTTATGTGTGGACGGCCCACCACCGCCACCAAAACCATTTTAAACCTTTTATCTAGTTTTATCCTATTGGCGCCTCTGTAATTTTACATATCAAGGGTTCCTTAAGATCCCCCACAAAAATCACTTGCAGGGGTTCCTTGAGATCAAAAAAGTATTTGCAGTAGGGTTCCTCCATGGTAAAGAGATTGGCTGCTCTGTAACATGCAAAGGCTTCCCTCTACATTAATGAGTATTTAACTTTTTCTTTTCACAGATTTACTTTAAAGTCAGTGGTTTTTTTTTTGTTTGTTTTTGTTTTTTTTAATAAATATACAATTTTTGCTGTTTAGTTCCAAATGTTTTTTGAGAGGTCTTTCCAAAATGGAAATGAGATAGAAAGTTATTTTTATTATATTTACTAGTTTATGCTTTGAATCAGAGACATGCTGCCTACTCTGGGTTTAGTTAAAAGACGCTGCAGTTTATTTCAATTGAATTAGCATTTTTAGCATTGTTTGTAAAACAATTTGAGACTGTCAACCAAGAAAAGGTTCTTATTAAAGAACTGGTGTTTCTGTACCTGGCACACAGTTTTATAAATGTTGTTAAGCAACAATATAAGTTCCAGCATTTGGAAAAAAGAGTCTTTAATATGCTCAATAATTTCAACTCAATACACAGTGTAAAATTGCTAAGTGCAAAAGAATACTATTTCTTAACATTAACAAATCAGAAAAGTACTTAAAGAAAACCTGTCAAAAGCCTGGGGAATAGGAAATAAGCACATAATAAAGAAACACATAATCTTAGGTTACTTTTAGCAAAAACTGCACAATAAAATGATAATTAGTTTAGAGATAAAGGCACATTTAGGAAATAGAGTTAACATTTTCTAAAAGTCAAGGTTGGTTCAACCCTTTAAAATAAAAATCTAGTCTTGCTATAAACTTGCTATAAACATGTATTAATACGAAACAAATGTTTTTGCAATTTAATTTCATTTTGCAGCTGGCTAAAATTTTCCAAAACAAACACCTTAGAGACCATCTAATTAACAAAACAAAAGCTTGGTAAATTAGCTTTTGTCCCTAGGCTTGTGCAAAGAACTAGGGGACACAATCTGCATATGGAGGAAAAAAGTGTATGCCATGTATTTAGGAAGGGGTACTTTACAATAAAATGAGAACAATCTTACCACATGAAGTAGTTATGTTAAATTCCATATTCTTGTAGGGCTTGGATGCTTTCCTTGCATTGGAGGACATGGTGGCTATATAACTAGGTAATTCCCAGCAGTATTGATCCAGGGATTTTATCTGATTGTAATATTTTGGGTTTTTTTTTACCTTTTTCTGAATAAGCTGGAATAATAAAGGATACAAGCTAGGGTTGTACCACATTTTCTGGTTAAACTTGATGGACAGATGTTCTTATTTTTTTCAACTAAGTATGCAATAATAGACCAAATGGCATTTTAATATTTAATTTGACATGTGTGTGTTGCTTATGTTTTCAGTAATGACAGCTCAGCTACATTCTCCTTTCAGATCAGGAGCAATGTTTTGATTGTTTCCACACGCATAATCTAAATGATTGTCAAGAAACTTTGACACACCCGGTCTTGACACATTGGGCTCGATTCACAAAGCGGTGCTAACCCAGTTAGAGACTTTAGGCGTGATAACCATTGCACCATGCTGGTGAAAAGCCAGTTTAGGCGTGATAAGTTTAGGTGTGATAAGTTTAGGTGTGATAAGTTTAGGCATGCTAAGTTCAGATAAGTGTAGATAGCGTGCAAAGTCCCGCGCGCAAAGCAGCACCATTAAACTCTATGCAAAGTGCACAAGACTTTGCGAGCGCAAAACTTTTGATCAGCTGTGCACTGCGGTGCTAACGCAGTTGGTGCTTAAACTTATCATGCCTAAACTTATCACACCTAAACTTATCATGCCTAAACTTATCACAACTAAACTTATCACACCTAAACTTGTCATGCCTAAACTGAGTTTAGGCGTGATGAAGGGCTTTTCACCAGCTTGCTAACTGTTAGCACTGCTTTGTGAATCAGGCCCATTCTATTTAGGTCAGTGTGGAGCTGCTCACATTTACATTTAAATATACAAAGTAAGCAATCAGAAATGACGTCACATTTCCAATATTTAGACCTAAACTGAAGGTATTAACTGTAAGTCAAAATTTGTATTTACAAGTAAGTAAGCTCTAGGCTAGTGTTGCTTGAACAGTGGCATGTTTGGTTTATCTGAACTGGTCAAAATGTTCTGGTTTTAGAAAGTCCTAAAATGAAACACTACTGAAATGGAAAAAAAAAATATTGTGTTGTACTAAGATTCCTAAAGTACAAAAGTGATATGGCAAGGGAACAGAACACAATAAAACAATGTATATCAGTGGTGAAAGGATACTTTATGGAACTTTGGGGGGAGAGGGCCAAGCAGAGAAAAAACAAGGTTCTTTAAAACTAAATATTTGCAGATTTTCTCTTGTAGTTTGAGACTCAGCTGATGTTTGTTAAGAAAATTGCATTAGCCATGCATTGGTCTGTGCTCAGCAATAGAGATGCTCATATGGATTCCCCAGAAATTAAATTTACAAATCGGATTTCTGCAGAAATACTACATTACTGCAACTCAGTAATTTTAGCCCAATCACAGAACTCGGAATAATATTGCCAATCAGAAAATGCAGAATCAACTTCAACTTGGAAGCATTTGGCCAATCAGAGAATGCAAAAAAAAAATAAAAAAAAATTGGAAAATGGAAATCAGATTTCTGCGGAAATACTGCATTACTGCAACTCAGTAATTTTTGCCCAATCACAGCGCTCAAAAGCATAGGACCAATCAGAGAAGGCAGCATCAACTTGAATGTAGAGATGGGCCGAACGGTTCACTGCCGAACGGTTCCAGGCGAACTTTGGTGGTTCGCGTTCACCTGGACCAGGCGAACTTTTGCGGTAGTTCGATTTGCCCCATAGTGCACTATGAGGGTCAACTTTGACCCTCTGCATCACAGTCAGCAGGCACATTGTAGCCATTCCCAAGCACCCCCCCCCCCCCCCCTTATACAATGCAGGCTTGCTGGCCATGACACTCACTCGTGTGCCTGCTGCAAATAGACAGACTAGAGAGAGCTGCTGCAGATTTTTTCTCCTAGGGAAAGATTAGTTAGGCTCTTGGCTTGCTCCTGGCTGATTGTTATTGCTAAAATAGCACCCCTCAACAGCTCTTTTGAGAGCTAATATTTTCCTGATGTGTTTTTTTATGTGTGTTGCTCACTGACACTGACATTACAGGGAGTGCAGAATTATTAGGCAAATGAGTATTTTGACCACATCATCCTCTTTATGCATGTTGTCTTACTCCAAGCTGTATAGGCTTGAAAGCCTACTACCAATTAAGCATATTAGGTGATGTGCATCTCTGTGATGAGAATGGGTGTGGTCTAACGACATCAACACCCTATATCAGGTGTGCATAATTATTAGGCAACTTCCTTTCATTTGGCAAAATGGGTCAAAAGAAGGACTTGACAGGCTCAGAAAAGTCTAAAATAGTGAGATATCTTGCAGAGGGATGCAGCACTCTTAAAAATTGCAAAGCTTCTGAAGCGTGATCATCGAACAATCAAGCGTTTCATTCAAAATAGTCAACAGGGTCGCAAGAAGTGTGTGGAAAAACCAAGGCACAAAATAACTGCCCATGAACTGAGAAAAGTCAATCATGCAGCTGCCAAGATGCCACTTGCCACCAGTTTGGCCATATTTCAGAGCTGCAACATAACTGGAGTGCCCAAAAGCACAAGGTGTGCAATACTCAGAGACATGGCCAAGGTAAGAAAGGCTGAAAGACGACCACCACTGAACAAGACACACAAGCTGAAACGTCAAGACTGGGCCAAGAAATATCTCAAGACTGATTTTTCTAAGGTTTTATGGACTGATGAAATGAGAGTGAGTCTTGATGGGCCAAATGGATGGGCCGTGGCTGGATTGGTAAAGGGCAGAGAGCTCCAGTCCGACTCAGATGCCAGAAGGGTGGAGGTGGAGTACTAGTTTGGGCTGGTATCATCAAAGATGAGCTTGTGGGACCTTTTCGGGTTGAGGATGGAGTCAAGCTCAACTGCCAGACCTACTGCCAGTTTCTGGAAGACACCTTCTTCAAGCAGTGGTACAGGAAGAAGTCTGCATCCATCAAGAAAAACATGATTTTCATGCAGGACAGTGCTCCATCACACGTGTCCCAGTGCTGGGCCGAAATTACGCATTAGCGTAATTACGCATCGTAATTCACTACAAATGCACCGTAAGCGTTACGTGTAAGGTTACGGTATTACGCGTAATTAATTACGTGTAGACCGTAGGTTACGTTATTACGTGTAACAAATTACGCGTAAGACAGTAAACTCCCATTGAAATTACACAGTCTGCCGTAATTGCGTAATATTACGCTCCCGTATAATATAAAATAGCCGCCGATTTTAAGGGTTAATAGCAAAGCCCCCTTAAGTGCTAAGAGCCTCAAATGTGGAGAATATATTAAGGAGATCAGAAGGAATAAGAGGAAATTTTTTTTTTTCAAAAAGACCTTATAGTTTTTGAGAAAATCGATGTTAAAGTTTCAAAGGAAAAATATATACATTTAAAAACCCGCCGACTTTAACGGTTAATAGCAAAGCCTGCTTAAAATTTAGGAACACCAAATTCGCAGGGTATATTAAGGGGATCAGTGGGAATAAGAGGAAAAACATTTTTTTCAAAAAGACCTTATAGTTTTTGAGAAAATCGATTTTCAAGTTTCAAGGGCAAAAATGTCTTTTAAATGCGGAAAATGTCAGTTTTTTTTGCACAGGTAACAATAGTGTTTTATTTTCATAGATTCCCCCAAGTGGGAAGAGTTTTACTTACTTCGTTCTGAGTGTGGGAAATATTTAAAAAAAACGACGTGGGGTCCCCCCTCCCAGACCTCTTTAACCCCTTGCCCCCCATGCAGACTGGGATAGCCAGAATGCGGAGCACCGGCCGCGTGGGGCTCCGCACCCTGACTATACCAGCCCGCATGGTCCATGGATTGGGGGGTCTCGGAAGGGGAGGGGCAGCCAAGCTTTCCCCTCCCCCTCCGAGCCCTTGTCCAATCCAAGGACAAGGGGCTCTTCTCCACCTCCGATGGGCGGTGGAGGTGGAGGCCGCGATTTCCTGGGGGGGGGGGTTCATGGTGGCATCTGGGAGTCCCCTTTAAAAAGGGGTCCCCCAGATGCCCACCCCCCCTCCCAGGAGAAATGAGTATAGAGGTACTTGTACCCCTTACCCATTTCCTTTAAGAGTTAAAAGTAAATAAACACACAAACACATAGAAAAAGTATTTTAATTGAACAAAAAACATAACCACGAAAAAAGTCCTTTAATATTCTTAATTAACCATTAATACTTACCTGTCCCTTTAAAAGCCAGTTCCCACGCAATATCCTCGGAAATATACTAATCAGTTACAATGTAACAAAGTTCTTACAATGTAACAACTTTGTTACTTTGTAACTCCACCGCACCCGACGTCACTCGCCGCTCACCCGCCGGCCGCCGCATACACGCTAAGTCCCCGCCGGCTCCCGCCGTCCACTCCGCCCACACCTGTCACCCATATACATGCTGGCACCCATGGGTGCCAGCATGTATATAGGTGACATGTGGGAGAGGCGGGGAGGGCAGCGAGAGCCGGCGGGACTTAGCGTCCTTCACCCGACAGAGCTCTGAGCTATATAGCTCAGAGCTCTCTAAAGCATCTTTGTATTTGGGCTCCAAGGAGCCCCATTGGTCCTTAGCAGACCAATGGGGTTCCTTCTGATTTAAAGGAACCCCATTGGTCTGCTAAGGACCAATGGGGCTCCTTGGAGCCCAAATACAAAGATGCTTTAGAGAGCTCTGAGCTATATAGCTCAGAGCTCTGTCGGGTGAAGGACGCTAAGTCCCGCCGGCTCTCGCTGCCCTCCCCGCCTCTCCCACATGTCACCTATATACATGCTGGCACCCATGGGTGCCAGCATGTATATGGGTGACAGGTGTGGGCGGAGTGGATGGCGGGAGCCGGCGGGGACTTAGCGTGTATGCGGCGGCCGGCGGGTGAGCGGCGAGTGACGTCGGGTGCGGTGTAGTTACAAAGTAACAAAGTTGTTACATTGTAACAACTTTGTTACATTGTAACTGATTAGTATATTTCCGAGGATATTGCGTGGGAACTGGCTTTTAAAGGGACAGGTAAGTATTAATGGTTAATTAAGAATATTAAAGGACTTTTTTCGTGGTTATGTTTTTTGTTCAATTAAAATACTTTTTCTATGTGTTTGTGTGTTTATTTACTTTTAACTCTTAAAGGAAATGGGTAAGGGGTACAAGTACCTCTATACTCATTTCTCCTGGGAGGGGGGGTGGGCATCTGGGGGACCCCTTTTTAAAGGGGACTCCCAGATGCCACCATGAACCCCCCCCCCAGGAAATCGCGGCCTCCACCTCCACCGCCCATCGGAGGTGGAGAAGAGCCCCTTGTCCTTGGATTGGACAAGGGCTCGGAGGGGGAGGGGAAAGCTTGGCTGCCCCTCCCCTTCCGAGACCCCCCAATCCATGGACCATGCGGGCTGGTATAGTCAGGGTGCGGAGCCCCACGCGGCCGGTGCTCCGCATTCTGGCTATCCCAGTCTGCATGGGCGACAAGGGGTTAAAGAGGTCTGGGAGGGGGGACCCCACGTCGTTTTTTTTAAATATTTCCCACACTCAGAACGAAGTAAGTAAAACTCTTCCCACTTGGGGGAATCTATGAAAATAAAACACTATTGTTACCTGTGGAAAAAAAACTGACATTTTCCGCATTTAAAAGACATTTTTGCCCTTGAAACTTAACAATCGATTTTCTCAAAAACTATAAGGTCTTTTTGAAAAAAAAAAATTCCTCTTATTCCCACTGATCCCCTTAATATACCCTGTGAGTTTGGTGTTCCTAAATTTCAAGCAGGCTTTGATATTAACCGTTAAAGTCGGCAGGTTTTTAAATGTATATATTTTTCCTTTGAAACTTTAACATCGATTTTCTCAAAAACTATAAGGTCTTTTTGAAAAAAATTGTTTTCCTCTTATTCCTTCTGATCTCCTTAATATATTCTCCAAATTTGAGGCGCTTAGTAATTAAGGGGGCTTTGCTATTAACCCTTAAAGTTGGCGGCTACCTAACATTGATCCATGCGTCAACTTTTCCGCTTGGCAGCATGACCGCATTAATTGCTAGTAGGAATTTACGCATAAGCCAATAACGTAGCAACCTGAATTACGGTATTCATACGCATAATTGCGTAAGGGCTATGCGTAATTACAGACATGTACCGTAAATGAATGTCTAAGCCGTAAGCGTAATTCCGTAATGCGTAATAGCGTAAAATTACGCGTAATGATCCGTAAGCGTAGTTTTTTCCATTACGCCCAGCACTGACAGGTCCAAGTACTCCACAGCGTGGCTGGCAAGAAAGGGTATAAAAGAAGAAAAACTAATGACATGGCCTCCTTGTTCACCTGATCTGAACCCCATTGAGAACCTGTGGTCCATCATAAAATGTGAGATTTACAAGGAGGGAAAACAGAACACCTCTCTGAACAGTGTCTGGGAGGCCGTGGTTGCTGCTGCACGCAATGTTGATGGTGAACAGATCAAAACACTGACAGAATCCATGGATGGCAGGCTTTTGAGTGTCCTTGGAAAGAAAGGTGGCTATATTGGTCACTGATTTGTTTTTGTTTTGTTTTTGAATGTCAGAAATGTATATTTGTGAATGTTGAGATGTTATATTGGTTTCACTGGTAAAAATAAATAATTGAAATGGGTATATATTTGTTTTTTGTTAAGTTGCTTAATAATTATGCACAGTAATAGTCACCTGCATACACAGATATCCCCCTAAAATAGCTAAAACTAAAAACAAACTAAAAACTACTTTCAAAAATATTCAGCTTTGATAGTAATGAGTTTTTTGGGTTCATTGAGAACATGGTTGTTGTTCAATAATAAAATGATTCCTCAAAAATACAACTTGCCTAATAATTCTGCACTCCCTGTATACAGCCCTATCTGTTGCAGCTGGACCTTGGTAATTGTTATTACTGTGCCAGCCAGGCCCTGCCTAACTATCTATACTGGGACACCTACCTATGCCTACCTAACTACTGGGGCACCTACTTACCTATACGGGGACACCTACCTACCTACCTATACTAGGGGACCTACCTATGCCTACCTACCTATAGTGGGTTTTCTACCTATGCCTAGCTAACTACTGGGACACCTACCTATGCCTACCTACCTATACTGGGTCTTCTACCTATGCCTACCTAACTACTGAGGCAACTACCTATGCCTACCTACCTATACTGGGTCTCCTACCTATGCCTAGCTAACTACTGAGGCACCTACCTATGCCTACCTACCTATACTGGGTCCCCTACCTATGCCTAACTAATTACTGAGGCACCTACCTATGCCTACCTACCTATACTGGGACTCCTACCTATGCCTAGTTAACTACTGGGACACCTACCTATGCCTACCTAAGTATACTGGGTCTCCTACCTATGCCTAGCTAACTACTGAGGCACCTACCTATGCCTACCTACATACAAGAAGATAATAAGGTCGTTGCTTCATTGTGGACAGAACAAATTTGATCAGCTGGACAGTCACTGTTGTTCTATCATTGAGCTACCACAGCCCGGCGACCATATGGGCTGGAAAACTGCCATGGCCTGCACTCTGGCCATGTTGCGCATCAGTCCAGCACGGCCGTCACTACGCAAACAGCTGTTTGCGGTTCGTTACACAGTGAGTTTGGTGTGTCAGTGTGAAGCAGAACTCTAATTACACTCCCTGATTGATGTATACACATGCAAGATGTTTGAAAGCACTTTAGGCCTGCAATTTAGCATTCAATGTGATTTATGCCCTTAAAACGCTGCTTTGCGTCACATCCAGATTTTTTCCCGGGACTTTGGCCATGTATCCCACTCCGCCATGCCCCCCTCCAAGTGTTAGACCCCTTGAAACATGTTTTCCATCACTTTTGTGGCCAGCATAATTTTTTCTATTTTTCAAAGTTCGCATCCCCATTGAAGTCTATTGCGGTTCGCAAACTTTTCCACGAACCGAACCTTCCGCGAAGGTTCGCGAACGGAGTTCGCAAACCGAAAATCGGAGGTTCGGCCCATCTCTACTTGAATGTATTTGGTCAATCAGGGAATGCAACAGTGACCAAAAAAGACTACTTAGAAATCAGAAATTGTAAAAACGCATAATCGGTAATAAGCATTAGAGATGGCCCGAACCTCCGACTTTCGGTTTGCTAACCTCCTCAAAAATTTTGGTTTTCGTGAACTTCCGTGAACCGCAATAGACTTCAATGGGGAGGCGAACTTTGAAAACTAGAAAAAATTATGCTGGCCACAAAAGTGATGGAAAAGATGTTTCAAGGGGTCTAACACCTGGAGGGGGGCATGGCGGAGTGGGATACATGCCAAAAGTCCCGGGGAAAAATCTGGATTGGATGCAAAGCAGCGTTTTAAGGGCAGAAATCACATTGAATGCTAAATTCCAGGCCTAAAGTGCTTTAAAATATCTTGCATGTGTATACATCAATCAGGGAGTGTAATTAGAGTACTGCTTCACACTGACACACCAAACTCACTGTGTAATGCACCACAAACAGCTGTTTGTGTAGTGATGGCCATGCTGGACTGGTGCGCAACATGGCGAGATTGCTCTTCCTAACTCAGTGATGTCAGGTAATGTCTGACTGCCTTATCAACTTTCAATGGTTCTTTCTCTACCATTGTTAAAGCTTAAATCTATTTTTGTAAATACTTGTTCTGTTTGCTGTTCAGTACCTGCCTCGAGAATCTGTTATGGAGGGCAAGTCTTCCATTGCGAGTGACCAGGGGTAATGGCCGGGGAATCCTGGTTTGATTCCAGTCTGGAGTGGGAGCCTAAGAAATGGCTACCACCACACATCCAAGAAAGGCAGCAGGCATTGCATGCACGTCTCGAGGTAGTGACCAAAAATAACAATACAGGACTTTCGAGGCCCTGCTGTATATGTGAAATGAATCAACTTTAAATCCTTTAAAGAGGAGCTGTTAGGTATAAGGTCTCAGAGAAAATAAACACATATATCAGTAGCTAAAGATTGGCTGTACTTACATTACATATGCATTTCACTGTCCATGTTTGTACTTCACATAATTTTTATATAGTATTTGCAGAGAATGATGCTCCTGACAGCTCATGGCAGGTTCCATGTTTGTCTGTCTCCTATGAAGCCAAATGTGTCGTCATGTCCTGCCTGCTTCCTGATGATTCCACTCTCACAAACGCTGGTAATGAATAACACTACTGTGCAGTGAATATTAATTAGCCATGTGGCTAGGAACAATAGCGGACTCCTGCAGTGTACTCTGCCCGAGATTTATTAGTGCTGTGAGCTAGACTGTTACATGCTGTTGAAACTTGAGCCTCACTAGCAGCCAGGGGAGGGCCCCAGAATGCTTTGCAGTATCTGTTATTCGGCTTGCGTCCTCCTTAGGAGCCTGGGAATACGTAGCCTTGCTGTCAGCAAACATCTAAAGTAAGAGAGATTTTTAACTGCAGTATTGCCTTTTTGGCTTCCTTCTAAACTGTTTAACACAGGAGAATAGAGGTTTAAATTAGCTTTTGCAGCCTGACAGTTACTCTTTAACACAAATCTGTTATGGAGGGCAAGTCTGATGGTGCCTTCACTGCGACTCACCAGGTTGGTCATCTCCTCAAGGAGGCGAGAATCTGTTATGGAGGGCAAGTCTGCCATTGTGAGTGACTACGGCGGGTAATGGCCGGGGGATCCTGGTTCGATTTCGGTCCGGAGTGGGAGCCTAAGAAACGCCTACCAACCCCTGCACATCCAAGGAAGGCAGCAGGCATTGCATGCACGTCTCGGAGTAGTGACCAAAAATAACAATACAGGACTTTCAAGGCCCTGCTGTATATGTGAAATGAATCAACTTTAAATCCTTTAACACAAATCTGTTATGGAGGGCAAGTCTGATGGTGCCTTCACTGCGATTCACCAGGTTGGTCACCTCCTCAAGGAGGCAAGAATCTGTCTGCCATTGTGAGTGACCACGGCGGGTAATGACAGAAGTGACAGGTTTTGGACTAGTCCATCTCTTCATAGGGCTTCGCAGCAAGGCTTTTATTCTTCATAAAGATATTCCAGAAAAAGGATTTAAACAATAATGCTGGCCAGCTTCCCTGCTCCCTACATAGTTTTTGGGCAGTTGGACAGAGCAACTGCCATTCATTAAGTGCTTTTGAAAATAAATATATCCCTGAGAATCCCCTATAAAGAGATGGACTAGTCCAAAACATGTCACTTCTGTCAGATTTCTAATACCTACTGTAAGTGACAGCAACATAGGAGAAAAATAATTTATGGCTCATTTTAGTCTGGAAAAATGTACTTCTTATTTGTATATATTTGCACATATTTTTAATTTTACAGTTTTTCACTGTAGTGCCCCTTTAAGTTACCTCCTCTGTAGTTATTTTCACATGCAGTTACTTAACAGCCTGGCTTTAACTTTAGAATTCTGGAGTTATTTTTAGGATTGAAGAGTTAATATAAATAACATAGTTAAAATAAGATCTCCCCTTAACTTAAAGACAGAAGAGTTAACTTTCGGTTTGCCTGAGGAAAAATTTCTGCCGTGTTTACTGATAAAAATCCTTTTCGTGGACACGTCAGACAATGGTCGAGGTATGTGGACGACGTCCTGTTGGTGTGGTCTGGATCCAATGAACAATTTGAGCAGTTCCTGCTGTATTTGAATACAAATGAGATAAATATGCAGTTTACGGCAGAAATGAGTGATGAAGAGATCACTTTTTTGTATCTGAAATTGAGCATCCAGGATGGGAAGCTATGCAGCAAGGGGTACAGGAAATCCACAGCTACTAATGCTATTTTGCATGCGGATAGTTTTCATCCAGAACATGTAAAGAAGGCCATTCCCTATGGCCAGTATCTCAGATTGAGAAGAAATAATAGAACAGATGAGGATTTTGAAAAACAGGCGGCTGAACTTATGGGTAGATTTGTGAAGAGAGGCTACAACCTAGGACAGTTAGAGGAAGCAAGACAACGACGAGAGAATCAGATAGGGTTAACCTGTTGGCCCCGAAATCCAAGAGTCAACACAGGGGAAGATTATATTTACTTTTGACTACTCACAAATGGCAGAGAGGATTAGAAAATCTATCTTCTCCCATTGGGGCATGATCATGGGGGACCAGGATCTAGCCCATAAAATTAATGGACCACCAAGGGTAGCCTTTAGGAGGGCCCCCACGTTAAAAAACCTATTAACCAACAGTGAGTTTATCTCCCCAAAGACCACTACTTGGCTTGAAAAGACAACCGTTAAAGGCAATTATAGATGTAGCAATTGTGTGCACTGTCCCTTACTCCTTCCTTGTAAAAATATTCAAGTGGGAAGGGAAATGTTTCAGATTAGATCATTCCTATCCTGTCTGACCGGTTTTGTTGTATATATGTTGTTTTGCCCTTGTAGGCGTTTCTATATAGGCCAGACAACACGCCCTCTTAAGGTTAGGAATGGAGAACATTTGAGTGTAATTAAGTCTGGGAAAGGCTGCACCAGACTTTATACCCACATGAATGAGATTCATGGGGGCAAAGTAATGATGTGAGGTTTGTGGCATTGGAAAAGGTTGAATCATCTAAAAGAGGGGGCAATAGGGAGTTGTTGCTCCTAAGGAGAGAAACTTGCATAATATTACAGACTGATGTAATGGGCCCACTGGGTCTGAACGACAGGTTTGAACTCTCCTGTATGTTGGAAGCCATTTTTTGATACCTGAATGTCTTTGCCACTTCATTTTAGTGTTTTATGTTCCGACTCTATTCGTCTTAAAGTGTTCGGAGTGTAATTCCTAGGAGCTACGCTTTGTTCGGCTGCATTGAGGCTTTGGTGACAATATTGGGCCTATGAGACCTGAACCATGCAACACCCATTATAATTCAGGTGTCTGTGGCAATTCCACACTGGATAATTTATTCCAGGTGACATGGGTTAGATTTCTTTCCCTCCTTTTTTTTGGGTCTTATTTTGGGTCGTGGTTCTCTAGTGAAATTTACAAAGAGAACCCCTTGCTCCTTGCGCTACGTTTGGATGTGCAAGGAGCATTTGTCTGCACTGCTCCAATGTGGCCACTAAGCTGTAGTTTGAATCTTGTCTATGATCTATCTTGAAGGACTTTTTGATGAATATAGTAGACCTCCAATTGAGGGTTTCCTGACTGGCTGTCCCGGTTATTGTTGTTTTTAATGTGTGTTGTTTTATTTATTACAATGTGCACTTAACACTCTGGACAGGAGGGGGCGCCCTGGTTTCGGGAACGAAGATAGGATGGGTACGCATGATTAAGCTTACCCATTGCGTCCGTTTTGACGCATGAGTGCACGGATGGAAGGTAGACATAATGATGTTTCCATCTAGGGGCAGTTTATTATAACTTCCACATGCGACTACATGTACGCATGACGCGTGCGCATGAGCACCGTTCTTCAACCCGACACCGGAGTACCTCTCTCCTTGTCCAGTGAACTCCTTGCTGACGTCGGTGATTCCCCTGGAAGGGGCGGGGCTAATCCCCATGATATCCCGGAGGATCGCCGAACGCTCACTTTGTGGAACGCAGCGTGACCAAGCGTCCTGTTGGACACGAAATGACCGTCACCGATCCTTTCACACCCTAGGCACCCACCGGACCACTCCGATCACCATCAGTATGTATGTACTACTATGTATTTGATGTTACACTGATGTTCACTTCCCCCTTTTTTTGAATGGAACTGATCCTGAGGATTAAACGCAAGAATTTTGGATAAAAGGACAGTTGGTGCACGCTTCTGTTTCTTTATTTGCTGCTATATACATATCTTTCTTCTTAGATTTGGCGGAGCACATGTCCTAATAGTCCCTGGATTATGTTATGGGGGTTGTGACAGTGAAGAGTGGCCAATAGCTTCATAAAGTATATCTTTTTCACATACTGGACCTCACACCAAAGGGAGTGCCACACCGTCACTGCTTCTTTGAATCAAACTGAGGTAAAATGTCTCCTGAATACTACATGACTTATCACCATGGTGACAACTCTAGAAACGTTATTAAAGACAGAAGATAAGGTTAGTGAATTGAGGCCATTGTCTTGACCAGGACCACACACCTAAATGCATTGAAGCAACTGCCATGTGATTGGTTGATTAGATAACTGCATTAATGAGAAATTGAACAGGTGTTCCTAATAATACTTTAGGTGAGTGTATATTTGCTGTAGACACAGAAAATGCAACTCACTAATACAAATGATCAATATTTGTTGTTCAAATTGTGATAGGTTACCTATAAAGAGGAACTGTACTGTACTGAAAATAAGGCCATGGATAAAAATTCTTATTTTACAATATTAATTTATAAATTATTTAGTCAGTGTTTGCCCAATGCAAAACATTTCCTCACCCTGATTTACATTCTGAAATATATTACAGATAATGATGTTTTTAGTGCTGTCTGCATCTCTGTAGAATAACACCCAGCCCTAGGCCGCACATGAAGCCAGGTGATGCGACTTCCTCAGGCAGCATCAGCAGCAGGGAGGCATCCCCCCTCCATCTCCTAGGGTAACCTTTGGTGCTTCCCTCCATGCAGAACAGCAGAAGCAAGACATTAAGCCACTGGTGGATCTCCCCTTTGATGTGCCTGCAGCCGTCGGGAGTCCTCTATAGCCACTGCTCATCTACTTTCTGTTTTTGCTGCAGGAAGTAGAAGAACGGTGGCTACGGACGGCAGATCCCTGGAAGACCCAGCAGCTGCAGGCACATCAAAGGGGAAACCCGCCGACGGCTGGGCGTAAGTGCCTCGTGTTGCTGCTGTTCTGCATGGCGGATAGAACCGGAGGGGGGCTCTAGGGGAGGGAGGAGAGAAAACGGGCCTACCTCAGGCAAACAGCTCCCCCCCCCTTTCCTCTGCTATCCGAGCGATCAATCGGGTGGGGAAGGGGTGCACATCCCCAAGTTTACCTCAGGTGGCAAAAAGTCTAGAGCTGGCCCTGGTAACACCCGGTCTCCCAGTATGCTCTCAGAGGAAAATCCCCCATAACTAAAAAGCTTAGTCTATGACATGACTGGGAGGGAAGGGCTACATACTATTGTATAACAATATACAGCTATAGAAGGTGTTTCCGATGCTGAAACCATGATAACTCATGTAAAAGTGTGTGAACTCAATAGTTTATTACTTTCTACTTTATGTCATTATGGTACCTCTTTATAGGACAACTGAAGTTAGAGGTATATGGAGGCTGCCATGTTTATTTCCTTTTAAGCAATACTAGTTACCTGGCTGTCTTGTTGATCCTCTACATCTAATACTTTTAGGGCCCATTTCCACTTGTGCAGTGGGAATCGCTGTGAAAAAAATTTGCATGCGGATATAAATTTTGCTTGCGGTTGTATGCGAATTTTCATGCAGTTCCTGTGTGCTTTTCCATTGTTTCTATGCGAAATCGTATGCAAATTTGCATGAAAATTTGCATACCAAACTTGCATGCAAATTTCCTATTAAATACATTGTATGCGAATTGCATAGTGGTATGTGGTATGCAAATTTTGATGGCTCTGCTGTGCAGATTTTTTCTGCACAGAAAAATGCTCAGAAATCCTGACAAGTGGAAACAGTCCCATCCACTTGTATTGTCTATGTGAATCTGCATGCAGGAAACACATGCAGATTCGCTCTAGTGGAAATGGGCCCTTAGACATAGACCCTGAAAAAGCATGTAGCAGATTAGGTGTTTCTGACATTATTATCAGAACTGAAAAGATTAGCTGCAAGCTTGTTTCTGGTGTTATTCAGACACTACTGCAGCCAAATAGATCAGCAGGGCTGCCAGGCAGTGGGTACTGTTTAAAAGGGAATACATAAGGCAGCCTCCATATTCCTCTTGTTACAGTTGTCCTTTAAGGCAAAGCTGCACTGAACTCAAATCTACTATATTGCATGTGTGAGTTTATTACAGAGTTCTCAATTCGATGCTGTACCTAAATTATTAGTAGTACATATGTTATTAAAGTTAAATTAAACGGAGGAAGCAGAAAAAAATGGTGCTGGCAGCTAGTGGATGAAAAGGGCGCCACCATAGATTCTAATGCATTTACCGTTAATATGGCACTCAAAACAGAAAAAGGGTGTCCAATAAATATAGTTAACATTAGAACATTAAAGTTTTTCAAATATGTTATCATTTTAGAAGCTTGCAATGTTATAGTTTTTGTCATATTATTTTGTTTGTATGTACAGATTTTACACTATCAAATATATTAACGTTTCTGTGTGTCAAGGTGTTTCTGCAGGGGGAGTGGTTAGGGTTAGGCACCACCAGGGGTGGTGGTTAGGGTTAGGCACCACCTGGGTGAAGTTAGGGTTATGTAACACTGGGGGGCATGGTTAGGGTTAAGCACCACCTGGGGGGTTAAGGTTAGGCACCACCTGGGGGTCTGTTAGGCTTAGTCACCACCGGGGGGATAGTTGTTAGGGTTAGGCATCACCAGGGGAGTGGTTAAGATCAGGCACCACCAGAGGAGGGTTCTGTGTGAGAATAGGGTTGGGTTAAGCTGTATTGTTGAATTATGTAATTATTTTTAACGTTATTATCTTTTGCTTATTATCTCCCCTCTGTTTTAAAATGGTAACCAATTTTGTTAATTATGTTTATCATTATTGAGATTTCGTTATCCACTGATGCCAATTTGTTATCCAGACGGGCCCTTTTTTTTACTGGTGCCCTTTTTTCCTCCACCCTGAACTGAACAATAGAAAGGCAGCCATTGCTGGCACTTTTAAAAGTATAATCTCCATTTATTTCATACTGGCACATAGATGAAATGTAGCTAATCTATTGAAAGAAACAAAATGTGCTTTTGAGTCGTCTTTTGCTAACTTTCTCACTATAGGTTGGGATAAAAGTGAACAGAACTAAAAAAAATGGCGATCATTCTGAAGCACATAACAGTACAATTACGTGACATTTTAAAATGTTGTACATAACCATTGCTACATATGTTTGAATAGCCTATTGAGACAAAGAAGTGTATAGCATTAGTTATGTTCACAAAGCCTTGTGTTATTTAAAGAACAGTCTAAGTGGCAATAAGGACTAAATAAAGTGCCATACCAATTAAGTTAATCATTTGCACTATGACTGCATTCAGACAAATAAATCACTTTTTTTTAAATGTAAAGATGTGGCTTTCTTTAGTTGAAGCTTACTATTGTTATATAATATGACTAGTGTACTTCTACATTTAACTCTTGTGTAATAATAATAATAATCTGAACATTTATATAGCGCTTTTCTCCTGTCGGACTCAAAGCGCTCAAGAGCTGCAGCCACTGGGACACGCTCATCCTTACTGAATAGGTACTTGACCTAGCCAGGATTCTGGTCTCCCATGTCAAAGGCAGAACCCTTAACCAGTACACTATCCAGCCACACTCCTTGCGTAGCCAAGCAAACTCCAAATTACACCTCTAGAGGCCAAGACAGTCTTAATACTTTTTGTTTTTGCATCAAGAAATATACATTATAGAGTGAATATGCAATAAAAAAACTAATTTTGAATTAATATTTACAGAAATGATCCACCCTAAAAACCATGGACTTATGAAAGATTGTGAGTTCAATCAGGTGCTATGGACACAATGCGCCTGATCCTATTCAATGTTCCTCTTAAAGTGAATCCGAAAAACTAACTATAAAAAGTAACTTGTCTATATTTCTTATCTAACGTTTAGATGGTTTACACAGCAAATCTAGCTGCAAACAGTTTTAATAGAATATGATTATTTATTCCTGTGATACATTGACAGGAGCCATGTTGTTTGTAAACATTACACAGAGGCAAGCTTATCTGTATCTTGAGCCATCAGCCTAATCCCCTCTCCTCCTCCCTCCTCCTCTCTGCCTCTGAAATCAATGGCTAGTAATACCTCCCCCTCCTCCTGCCCAGACTGAGCTCCCATGAGCCCTTGGTACTGCCAAGACTCTCTGAAACCTGTGGGCGTGGCTTTTTTAGTTTATAGGGAAATAGAGTATTAAAAAAAAAACAAAAAAGTATTTGGCTTGAGGAATATATATATTGCAGCATTTATTTCATTAAATTGGATGTATCACATGTTTTTAAATTACATGTAGGCTTTATGTGAAAATCTTGGACAGCTTTTTACATTCAATACTAATACCGCTGAAAGGCTTCATGCTACAATTCCATGTATAAATAATTTGATCCTGGTCCTGAGGCATTTCCTTATAGCATTTAAACAGCCTCTTTAGTCTCTCTGTGCTATTTTGCCCTTAAATTAATTCTTCAATTTACAAGTCAATAACCTAAACTTCCAATGTGTCACATATTTCAATCACACCACCGCCTCGTGGAATTTATAACTCACAGAAGAGGAAAAAACCAAGGCAATTGCCTATTGATGGGCCACTCTTTACTTGATTAATCCCACTGCCTTAATCATATCCAATTCATATGCCAATCAATATTGTCATATTTACAGCCTAGACTACAGCTTTGTTTAGCCTGCCTTACGCAGGAGATATTGCATTTCATTTCACGCTGCAGTCTCATACATATTTCTTTGACCATCTAGACGTAAAAGTCAGCATAACTATTATAACTATTGCTCCCTGCTTGGCACTAACATAGAAAAGCATGAAAGATCATTGAAGCCATTCCTGCCACAGTGAACTAAGAATTGCAATTAAAAATACTTTACTTTTAAGAGGTAATTGTTTTATTGCTAATATTAAATATTTAAGTAGCTAGGTTTTTCTTTCCCACATATCTGGTGTTTCCTTTTAGAAGCAAAAGTAGCTAAATGTTCTGTTGTTACCATTAGAAACTTAATTCTTGGCTTGATTATATTTACGAAGTTCTGTAAATGTTTAAAAAGTGACTGTGCTTTCTGAAAATATTGCCTTTGCCACTTTTATTTCTGAAATTATGAACCAAAACACCGTTCTTTTACATCACCATTTACATCAATAATTTTGTCATGTTGAGACGAGATGAATTAAAAACAAGTATTTTGTGCTTTGCTATTGATTGTTTGTTTTATTATGTTTTACAATGCCCTTTTATAATGCCTTATCATCCCTTACTGTACAGTAGTGGTAAAGCTCCATCGATCAGACAGTTCCTCATGCAGAATGCAGTTTGAAAACAAGACCTGTGACCTTCCAAGCAACACAAAGGACACATGTTGAATGAACTTTATTCACTGAGAATGACAGAAGTCACACATGGACTCAGTTGTGGTACACATGGAGTTGGCAGTAGTGCAGTTAACGAATGTTAAAAACAGACATTTAGACTTTTTAGACACACATGATTTTGCAGAGTTTTTAGATATGTGGGCCAGAGTTCAGGGCTAGAGTTTCAGACATACAGCTAGGGTCCAGACAAGTCGGAGTCTGCAATGCAAAGGGTACATGAGAGGCAAGTGTAAGTGTGGGGGCTAAGATTCAGTAGGTGAGGCTAGAGTTCAATTCTAGGCCTGGTCAATGAGCCATGAAAATAATTTGCAGTGCTTTTGCAAGATGTCCTCTGTCCTGCTTTCACAATGGAGTACACAAGTGCCTTACAATCACGTTCTCATAATGATGCATTTTGCTTCACCGTCTTCTAAAATTGGTTCTCCAATCATTGGCTTGTAGCATGGATCAAGGAATGTGGCAATCCAATATTCATAATTGCTTTTGATATTCAATATTTGAGGGTACTTCTGAAAGCAATGTGAGGGCATTTAAGTCCCTATGGCTGATGACAACTAGTATTCAAATTAGTGTGGCTCAGGAATCACCCCAGTGCCTTCTGCCTCCTCTTCTCATCCACACACTATTTCATAGTGGAAGTAAGGTCAGAAATATAGGGGAATTCTGCTGGTGGTGCACTATAATATTTAACTGCACCCCACCTAGATTTGGGCCTACAGCCGTGTGGGAAATTGACATCAGGCAAATCCTTTCTCAGGATTTGTATCCAGCTAGTGGATAGTCTCTAGTGATGATTGTAGTCTGCTAATTATGGTTACGTGAAACTTGCTATATATGTTAAGGGGAATAATGAGAGCAAGTCTAAAATATCTTTTTCAAAAATACCTTAGTAGCAAAAAAAATTGCCAACACTTCTGTGAACCAGGACACAGCATGCACGATCTAAAAGTACTTGTACTTGAGGGTAACTTCAAAAATGAACAATCAAGAAAAATTTCTGAGTACAAATTTATGAAAATGTTCAAGACATTACCAGAAGGTTTAAATTGTGGAACAGGATTCATGACACCTTATGTAACATAATTGTCTTGGCTTCAAGATCTTCATAAACCTGCTGGATGTCATGTATGCATGCACTAACTCACTGGCTCTAGCCTGCTGATCACCTGACACCTAACAGATAAACAGTAACCAACACGACTGCCATCTACGTGTTTACTATTTACCTGCATCAGTGTTTTACTTCAGATAACATCTGGTAATATGCCTGAAGAAGGGGATTAGATCCCAGAAAGCTTGCATAATTTAACTCTATCAGTTAGCCATTAAAAGGTATTATTTTTTACAAAACGTTTTTTCTACCTATATCAAAAATACCTTGTAATTTTTGAGAAAATTGATTTTAAAAATTCAACGGAAAAATGATTTTTAAACTCGGTAAAATTACATGTTTAAAAACCATTTTTCCTTTGAATTAAAATTGTAGCATATCATGTATGGTAGCTTTGCTATTAACCACTAAAGCCAGGATGAAATTAGGTGGAATAATGCATATTTGCAAAACTATAGTTTGTGATTACTGTTAAAAACAAAATTACATTTTTTTTCTGAAACTTTGCATTACAATTTTTGCATTATAATTGCGACTTACGAGGTAAAATTATGATTATGTGAAACTTGTGTTAATCACTAATACTCTCACTGTAAGAGTAGGATACAATTGCATCCAATGCTAGCATAGGTATCTTTGAATGAGATTGTCTAGCTCAGAGGCATGCCTGAATGTCTCAGAATATGTGGAACCAACAATATGGGCTAGTTCACAGTGCTCACTGGTCAGCTGCTTCGCTGAATAATTCTGCATGTCAACTCACTGTCCATACAATTCTATGCACCTGTTCCCAGTATTGCATTGTAACGGATCACGTCGTTCTAACATACTGCATGCAGGCTTTGTATTAAGGTCTATATCCAATCTCCATAACAATTCACATTCATTATAACGTTTGCATTATGTAACAGACCACTATGTTATGCAATAGACTAGCTGTTATTTGGAGACATATTGTATATCTTCTGGATGTAACTGTAGTCCCTTTAAATTTTGCTCTGTTTGTATCCACCCTCTCAAGCTCCTCACCTATTAGTTATCTCCTCACATGTTAGTTATCAGCTTTAGGTTAGGAACATAGATACATAGATACATAGTTAGTTATGTTGAAAAAAGACATCTGTCCATCAACACACTAAGCAGAAATGCTAGTGTTGCAGAAAACACTAACATTTTTGCTGTTAATGAAAGTCTACAGGCTGCATGTAAAAATGAACCTATGTTCAATATCAACTGTCTGTTGCCATGTCACTTTAACACCTGTGTAATCATATTGTGTGTTTTAAGGGATCTCTGTGTGTAAAAAAAAAAACCTAAAGAAAATTAATAAATTCCCAAAATGCAGAAGAGGTGGTTGACTGGCTCACTTGGCACTCCACCTCTTCTCTCTCTTCTGCTGCCAATGTTCCCTCACTATCCTCCTCCTCTGCTGTTGTCAACTGTAACCCCCCCCCCCACACACACACACACACACACACCACCACCACCACCACTACCACCACCACCACCACCACCACCACAAGGCTTCACCAGGCAGTACTATTTAAAATAAACATTGATGTAACAAAATTCTAAAGTCTTTTTTTGTATAGTTGGGATCTCAGGTGGTAGCAATACCCATACCATTTACATTAATCAGATCATCCCATGTGATTATGTTAAGGATATAAAACTTGTGTTAGTTAAAATAAAATCATCCTTAAGTATATATGTATAGTTACATAGTTAGTTTCCTTGTGTGAGAAAACGCGGAAAAGCCGCCGCGTGTACTGACAGCAAGGCGGCTGGCTCCGCGTCCAGCGCGGCGGTTTGTACGCAGCAGCATGCGTCTGATAATATGATAGATCGCGGAAAAGCCGCCGCATGTACTGGCAGCAAGGCGGCTGTTTCCGCGTCCAACACGCTGGTTTGCACGCAGCAGTGTATGTCTGGTGTGGCTGGCTCTGTTAGTGCACCTGGATGGAGAGCTACATGCGCGGCCGCCAGAAGTCAGGACCTTTATGCCAGCTGGAGATGGATCAGCTGATCAGGACGATCAGCTGATTCCTGCTGGACTGCTGGTTGGCTGAGTGGCTCGGGCGGGGCGGTAGAGTCCTGCAACTATATATACAGCTTGCTTGCCAGTTGCTGGTTGTCTGCCATTGCGAACACTTACGTGGAAGCATTCAGACCATAGTCAGATCCTACAGTGTGTTAGAACCAGGAGGACCTGGGAATTCACACTGAGCCAGATTACTTTTGTTTATCATTGTATTATTATTCAGACTAGTTCCAGGGTGCTGAGACCACAGACCTCGCATCCAAGACTAGGGAACTGTATTATCATTTGTGTTATACTCCAGACTAGTTCCAGGGTGCTGAGACCACGGACCTCGCATCCAAGACTAGGGAACTGTATTATCATTTGTGTTATACTCCAGACTAGTTCCAGGGTGCTGAGACCACGGACCTCACATCCAAGACTAGGGAACTGTTGTAATGATCGGTGTAACACAGAGAGGATCTGATTACCGGTGATCTGCAGTATCACCGAGAATGCAGATATATACCCGATTATTGATGATCTGCAGTATCACCGATAATCAGATATATCTCTAACCTCTGGACACCTGAGTAATATGAGTGTTTGGTGCAACTGTATACTTTGAGGAGAGCACCCGCGTAGAGGGTGCTAGGCAGTACGAGATACTGCTTAGAGAACAGGTTCCTTCCACTGGTCTGATGCTCCCCAAGGGGCGGAGCCAGGCTGAGAGTGGGAAGGATCAGAGAATGAGTGACACCAAGGTGAAGTGTCACTGACAGGACTGGGAACTATCTCCCAACAGGGAAGATAGTTCTCGAGGTCGGACAGGCCAGGTCGTTAACACACAGACAGATAAAGTACAGAGACAGGAGACAGATGTGGAATCCTAAGACTAGCAGAGTTTGGCAACAGAGTATCAGATGTAGCGAAGTACCTAATCAGAGATCAGAAGAGTGGTCAGGAAAGCAGAAGGTCATAACAAATAATCAACAATGCCTAGACTTGGGTGTGAGCTCCTAGATCATCAACACCCCGGAACTGGTCTAGATAATAATACAGATGGTAACAGGATTCCTAGACTAAGGTGTGAGCTCCTTGGTCATCAACACCTTGGAAACTGATCTAGATAATAACACAGATACTGACAGAAGGTCTGAGTGCTACCACGTAGTGATCACAATTCCAGACACCAGAGAAATGACCAGCACCCAGTATATATACCCCAGCGCTCTCCAGCGCCACCCCTAAGTGCTGGACCAATGAAAACTGCTGGAATTGTTAGCTGACCGGCTTGGTCAGCTGACGCCCTTCTGACTGTCATAAAGGCTCTGCCTCTCCGCGCACGCGTCCTCCTGAACCTGTGTGGACTATCAGTCCCAGCCACACCAGACATGTGTTGTAATGTTTCTGCTGTGTTGGATGCGAAACCAGCCGCACCGCTGTCCAAGCATGCGGCGGTTCCTCCGCGTTCAGCAGTACTGTCAGAATTATGCCTATGCGTGCCAACATCCGCGTCTGACGCGGAATCCGCCGCCTTGTTCAGAAGGCATGCGGCGGTTTCATCGCGCTCCGTCATGCCAGTGGATGCAGACCCACGCGCGCAACCTGCTGCGTTGGACGCGGAATCAGCTGCCTTGCTCTGAGTACTCGCGGCGGCTTTTCCGCGTTTTCTCACAACTGTATTATCATTTGTGTTATACTCCAGACTAGTTCCAGGGTGCTGAGACCACGGACCTCGCATCCAAGACTAGGGAACTGTGTTATCATTTGTGTTATGCTCCAGACTAGTTCCAGGGTGCTGAGACCACGGACCTCGCACCCAAGACTAGGGAACTGTATTATCATTTGTGTTATTCTTCAGACCTGCTTGTGACGCCCATCTTCCAGGGGTCACTAGCCACCGGGTCTTCTTGCTACTCAGCCTGGGACTCCACCCCCTTGGATGTCTCAGGCTGCTGCAAGATCTCTGCACTTCCAAAGGTAGGTATTTCTCATACTGCCAAGGACCACCTGCTCCTCGGGTGGTCCTCACTCAAAGTTATTACTGTTGCACCAAACACTCACACTATATAGGTGTCCAGAGGTTAGCAATATATCTGTATTATCAGTGATTCTGCAGATCATCAATAATCAGGTATATATCTGCATTCTTGGTGATACTGCAGATCACCAATAATCAGATTCTCTCTGCGTGCTGACACCAATCGTTACACCTTGGGGGGGAAAAAGACATCCATCAAGTCCAACCATAAAAAGAAAATGCCCTACACTCTCACATATTCCACTTGATCCAGGGGAAGAGAAAAAAAAGGCTTGGCCAATTAACCTTTAGTTACAGATTGCCCAGTAAGCGTATGGTGAACCAGAAGATATTTGTAATTATTCAGGTTGGAGTGAGCTTTGAGGTGTCCCACAGTGCATCACTGTTGAATAAGCAAATCATCTAAAACAAAAGGAGATGATTTGCATTTTTAGCAGTGATGCAATGTGGGACACCTCAAAGTTCACTCCAACCTGAACAATCGCAAATATCTTATGTTTTAAAAAGAATGTAATGCCTGGCAGATATCCTGCTTTCTTTCAGTCGCTATGTCCCAATCTATTACAGTGGCTCTGAGCCCAGCCCACGTCTTCACCTATAGACCAGCCCCTGCTTGAACAGGACACTATGTCTCCTGACTTCGGTTACCCCCCCAGGTCTTAATGTGCAAGATATAGCAACTGAGGCAGAAAATGCCAGCGTACCACCAGAGCAAACAAGACTATGCAACTGGGTGATATTAGGCAGTAGAGCAGAATGCTTTGTGGAGGAGGTTACACAGATCACACCAGGAGCTATGGACAAAGAAGCAAAGTTGCTCAGAGCGACCACAGCTCTAAACTTCCGATAACCACCACAAATAACTAGACACAATGATTGCTCAGGGCGACCACGGCCCTGAGCTTCTGATGTCCAGCACACAAAACAGACCCTAGACAGACCAACGGAATGCTTGTTAGCAAACAATACACACTGGCTGTTCATGGCAACTACAGCCCTGAGTCTCTAAAGTCCAACACACTGAGCTACAAAGGCAGACAACAGAGAGACAGACTGAATCCAATTGCTATCCCAGCGATAGCAAACATCCACACTAACAAGGACAAGGCAAACAAGTAGGAGCGTAACTAATAGCAACCACAGCTTATAGTTACGTCCACAGAAACAAGACTTACAAGGACAGACAGACAGAAGGATTGTTTGCCCAGCAATAGCAAACATCCACACTGGTAAGGACAAGTCAAACAGGTTACATAGGTAGTAGCATAACTAATAGCAATTGCTGCTACTGTCACGCCCACAAGAACAGAACAAGCAGGAATACAACCAGTCACCAACGTGGTGAAGGCAGTCTCCAAACTATCAAGATGGGTAAGACTTCACTGTACTCCCGCAGGTGCAGTGAACGTCCAGGCAGGCAAGGCAAGAATGCAATACAATGAAAACACTTTTACACCATGAACTCAACAATCAACTATGGCTAAGCTGAACCTATGTCAAGCCAGGTCTGAGAGGAGAGGCAGGTTTTTCTATGGACATCAGCTAATGAGAGCAGACATGCAAATTCCCACACAGCTGAATGGTAATTGTTCAATCCTGTGTTACACTGATTGAGGGCTGCAAGCGGCCTGTGAATGGAAAGGACTCATTACAAATGCATGCCAGATTATACAACCACATGCATGTAAGAAAGCCACAGCTGTTTGGCTGCCGTTCAACTGCTCCACTGCAACCAACAGGAGGGATCCTTATAGGCAAACTTCTGTTTTTTATAGCAATTTAGTAGGGAGTTTTTTTTTTACTCTATTTCAGCCGATAACACACGCCTAGGAGTTCTGTTTCACCATTAGCTGGTTGGGCAATGTGTAACTTTGTTTCAAGTCCTACCCTACAGAGCCATATTAAACCATATCATGTTCATATTCAGCAGTTCGTATCCATATACAGCACTGATGCACTGTAAGATACCTCAAAGCTCAATCCAACTTGAATAATTGCAGATTCTTTCTGTTTTAAGAAGGCAAACTTCTGTTTTTCATAACATTAAAGTATGGAGGCTTTATGATCACTTTCAGCCCCTTACACACTCCTAGGAGTTCTGGTTCACCATGAGCTTGCTGGGTAATCTGTAACTCTGGGTGTTTCAAGTCCTACCCCACAGATCCACATTAATCCATGCCATACACTTATGAGGATCAACCAATCCATAACAGTCTGTATGTATGTTTTGGATTAGTTTGGTTCTATAATATAAACAAGCTGAAACAGCATTGCATTCCAGTGGATGTGGAGGTGTGTATAGCTATCAGGGACAAACAAGATAGGACTTATATATTCAGCAGTGATGCCCTGTGGGATACTTCAAAGCTCACTCCCACCTGAATAACTGCAAATACCTTCTGCTTTAAAAAGGCAAACTTCTGTTTTGCGTGTCATTATTGTAAGAAGGCTTTTTGATCTATTTCTGTCCCATACAAACTTCTAATAGTTCTGTTTAACCATGAGCTTGCTGGGCAATCTTTAACTCTGGGTGTTTCAAGTCCTACCCCATAGAGCCACATTAACACATGCCGTGCCCTGACAAATATCAACCAATCCAAAACAGTCTGTATGCATGTTGGATTAGTTTGGCTCTGTAATATAAACACGCTGACACACCATTGCATCCCAGCAGATCTGGAGGTGTGTTTAGCTATCTGGGACAAACAAACAAACCAACAGAAGATTGGTATATTCAGCAGTGATGCACTGAAGGACACCTCAAAGCTCACTGCAACCAGAATAATTACAAATACCTTCTGTTTTAAGAAGGCAAACTTCTGCTTTCCAATTAACCTTTAACCTCCTTAGCGGTATGCAAAAGTAGTACAGAGGCGCCAACAGGGTAAAAACAATATTTCTTTAAAATGGTTAAAATGAAGTAGGTAGCGGTGGACTTACCCCTCCAAAACAGACACAAAAATTGCTGTTTTAAGTGTTCACAGAGGCGCCAGGCTGTGTACCGGACCGCATTGGTGATATGCTCCTATTTATTGCCTAAGGAAGTGGGATATACCCGCGAAACGCATTGCACCTTGTTCGGAGTATGTAAATAAACTGATTTTTGCTTAAAACAGCAATTTTTGTGTCTGTTTTGAAGGGGTAAGTCCACCACTACCTACTTCATTTTAACCATTTTAAAGAAATATTGTTTTTACCCTGTTGGCGCCTCTGTACTACTTTTGCAGATGTTTCCACCCCTGGTGGAGGGGAATTCTTCTTTTTTCCCGATCTACAGAGAGCGACTTCTTAATCCTGAGTGGGGACAGGTCTAATCTCCTCACCTGCCTTCATAGTGGTTACCTGGACGGTAACCCTTGTTTGTGAGTATAACCTACCTATACTTACCTTCCATACCCAATTTACAGTACATACTATACTATACTGGGCTCTCGGCGTCTTCCCTTATATTCTCCTTAGCGGTATGGATGACTTAATACGTCCATTACCGCCGGAGGTCGCCGCTCAGGCCCCGCTGGGCCAATTTGAATATTTTTTTTTTAAACACGCAGCAAGCACTTTGCTTGCTGTGTGTCTCACCTGATCGCCGCCGTCCACTGCCGATTCGCCGCCGCCCACCGCGATGCAGGGCCCCCCCCAGGCAAGACCCCATGCGCTGCCTGGCCAATCAGTGCCAGGCAGCGCTGAGGGGTGGATCGGGTCTCCCTGTGACGTCACGACGTCGATGACGTCACAATGTGCGACGGGGGAAGCCCTAAAGGAAATCCTGTTTCAGAACGGGATTTCCTTATGGCTTACAGCGCCGGCGGCGATCGGAGGGGTGGGAGGGATGCGGAAGGGAGGGGGCATCATGTAGCTAGCGCTAGGCTAGCTACATGATTGAAAAAAAAAAATTAAAAAATAGCGCTGCGCTGCCCCCTGGCGATCTTTAATAGAACGCCAGGGAGGTTAAAGGGGAAAAAACATTCCCTACTCCAGGTGGCAGTCAGATAACATCCCTGGATTAACTTTGCCTGGAATTGCCTAGTAATTATACCTAAGGATGTCCTTCAAAGCGAGGAAAGCATCCAAGCCCCTTTAAATGCTTTTAAGTTGTCTAATGTCTATAATGTACAGTATCTCATAGGAATGGTTAAATATATGATAATGAGTATCCTACAGTATAGTTCTTTAATTTGCTGTATGGAACATGCAAGTTGTTTTCTTGCCAATTATTCAACTCATGATATTTACCCAGGAAATGTTTTTTGGTTTTATTATCCTTCTTACATTTAGTATTCAGAAGGAAATGGATTTCTTAGATTGGTGTGTTAATGAATTATGCTGTACAAACAACCAGCTTTTTGTAGTTTAATTCTCTTCATCTAACTGTTCATATTTAAATTATTTTTATTATTGTCGTTGACTTTTATCTTGAATAACTATAGAGCCTGTGTTCAGAGTCACAACTGTGAAGCATGTGACCTCAACTACATGATATCTGTTTCTTAAATTGAACTCATAAAAGATCAGTCATGAAATGCATTTGTCATCAGAACATATTTATACCAAACAAAGTTTTTGAAATAGATGCTTTACATTCATAGCCAACATTCCTGCGTTCACTTTGGTACATGAATCCTGTTTCTATTACACTGCTTTTTACCTACTGCTTGGTTATCCATATTGCAGTAAATGGACACTATCAGCAATAAATACGAATACATACAGTATTTTTATTGCAAACTGTTCTTGGACCTTGTAGGATAAAAGTCATTAAAAAGTTAAAAATTGTTCCGGTTGCGGCGGTGGACCAGCCAACCATAAACAGACTCATGTACTGTCAAAATTCAAAAAATGTACAATTTATTCAATTGCTCCCAATGAAAGTCGCAACGCGTTTCGCGGGCAAGGACCCGCTTCCTCAGGCAATAAATAACAGGAGCAATACACAGCATGTAGTCAAGTAGTTGCTTGGCACCTTTACATAGATTTCCTCCTATCCACAGAGAGTGACGTCTTATTCCTAAGTGGGGACAGGCTTGTTCTCCCCACCTGCCTTTACAGTGGTTGCCTTGGAGGTAACCCTGGTTTGTGAGTATAATACTTACACTTCATATTACACCCCCTGCCTTTCTAATATATACTACACTATATTGGGCTCTCGGCCTTCTACCTTTATGTTATTGGACCTTATGTGTGCCATTTTTGCTACTCCCCAATGTTTTTTTCCATTTTTTTTCAACATTCGATTTTTATTGGTTTTAACATGTCACACAGGTAAATATTTTACAGTATTCTTATGGTTACAAAATTTCAGTAACAAGCAATGAGTACAGTTGAAGGACAAATAATCAAGACATTAATAGTAAGATATTAAGAGAATATAGCAATATCTGCATGGGTGTTAGCCCTATAAGAATATCAGTATATAAACTAATAACCTGCAATACATTTCTTTTCAATGTATCTGTCACGAGAGTGTACTACAATGAACTGGAAGATGAAGTTCCAATCTCGCTCATTAACTTGGCCACCATGGCTGAGCAAGATACAAACTTCCCAGACCAATTGATGGGTGGCTCCCAGAGTAAGCCACCCTAAGTGCGTACATATCTAATCGCCGCTAGGAGACTTAGGCGCAGGAAACAGCTGGTATAGCTTATCCTGCTGCTGCACATTGGAATTGGGCCAATAACGGGTACGCCCAATCACTTGACTTCTGATTGATTACGGCAATGATTCGATTTGATCAATCGGCCATAGTCATGTACCATTAATAGGCTTTAGTGACTGGCAAATTTTAGGCTGGGCATTATGTCTCTTACTGCTCAGTAAGTACATATGATTAAATTTAATGCATTAAAAAGGCTTACGGTACTCTTTAAGATTTATATTATGTTTTGGGGGAATTGGCCAATAATGGGCATGACCAATCATTTCTGATTGGTATCGGATTTGATCGGTCATCCATGGGATTGTACAATTAATGGGCACCTTTAAAAAAATAAATAACGGTTTGCTAACTAAGCTGTCATATAGTATTTTTAGATTTTTGCCTGGACAATGGGAAGGTATTTAGTTGGAAGCATCTTTCATAAACAGTAATCCTCTGAACAGCTGTAGAGTGTATATCAAAGCATAAAGAATGCATAAAGAATGCATATATATATATATATATATATATATATATATATATATATATATATATATATATATATATATATATATATATATATATATATATATATATATACATATATATTCACTTTTTTATTTCACAAAATAAAGATCGCTTTTTGTACTAAATAGTCCAACATTGTAATATGTAATGTTTTTGTTTTATGATTTGCAGCTTATATATTCAGATTTCCTTTGTAGTGTTCTCGTCTCACAGATCTCCATGGAAACCAGACAATAAAAGCAAGGCTATTATAAAATAAGAAATATTACAGCAAGTTCACAATTACAGCTGAATAGAATGTAACAGACTTGTACATCTGCAACAATGCTTTATTAAATGAAAATTATTCAAGGCAAAAAATGATGGTCTGAAGACATATCAATAACATTTCTACTAAGCCTTCCAATTGGCTTATGGAGTGGCATATGGTGAGGTTTAATTGAAACAGTCGAAAGTAGAGAAAAATATTCCAGTATGTTTAAGTTTCAATTATTTTTTCACAAATTTGAGTAAATGGAACTTCTAAAACACAACTTTACCAAAAATATTTATTTTATTCAATGAATCCCAACTTTAGAGTGAACATCGTTAAAGGGAACCTAAACTGAAAGGGACATGGATGTTTCCTTTTAAACAATACCAGTTGCCTGGCAGTCCTGCTGATCTCTTTAGTTGCAGTAGAGGCTGAATCACAGACCTGAAACAAGCATGCAGCTAATCCAGTCTGACTTCAGTCAGAGCACCTGATCTGCATGCTTGTTCAGGGGCTGTGGCTGAAAGTATTAGAGACACAGGATCAGCAGGAAAGTCAGGCAACTGGTATTATTTTAAAAGGAAAAATCCATATCCTTCTCAGTTTAGGTTCCCTTTAAGAACATGTTCTGCATTACTGTTGCTGTCAATGCAACCATTAGGGAAAAATGCATGTATTACTCTTCGGTCTGGACAAGAAGTAGGTAAATCTTATGGAAAAATAAAACCAAAAAAATGAAGTTATTTTTTTTTTTGTTATGTTTTTTCAAAGAGTGGGATAAAGGTACAGCCTCCAAAAATGGGTTTGCTACTATTTCCTCATGTTACATAGTTACATAGTTATTTTGGTTGAAAAAAGACATACGTCCATCGAGTTCAACAAGAACTGTCTTCATTTATATCTCATCTCATTTTCTTACCTTGCTATTCTATTTGATTTTTCTCCCTCACTATGGAGCATCAAATTTACATTCACTGGGCTGATGCAGGTTTAGAGTGAAAGTGTTTTTGCATGCAATGAGCATGTAGTAGAGGTCCCATTGGCACATACTGGGGATTGCTGCTGCACTTGCAATTTGTTCAGCAATCTCCATGGTGTTTTTTTTTTCTGGGAAATTTGGGGTGCATTTGAAAGTGCTGCACAATACTGTACATTGTTTCTAATTTTATTTTTATATATAAAAAAAACCTTTATAAATAAAGCTTAATGTACTTACAGTGTCTCCTGATGTCCAGCCTCTGGTGTGTAGTACAGCCCCCTAGCACAAGAGGTCATTGGCCCTTCTCTATATCCAATTAGAGAATGGGCAGATGACCTTGTGTGCTGGTGGAAGGGCTATGCACCAGAAGTCGGACATTAAGAGACCTGGTAAGTATATTAAACTTTATTTAAAAGGCTATATAAGTCGCTGCAAAATCACTTTTACTAAGTGATTCAAAAGCAATTCTGCAGCACTCCTGACTCTTGTATTGGAGCACAATTGCTGCAAAAATGCTGCAGGACCTGCAATTGCAATTAGGCCTCATCGGGTTCCTCGTCCTTGACTTACATTGACAGAATGCTTTTTGGAATTGCTGGTAATTGTCGACAATCCAAAAATGCTGTCCAAAATACTCATGTGGTTCCCAAGACTAAGAGCCATATTCACTAAAGATCAGTAACATATAAATTACCGAATGCCCCTTTACAAAAATGAGGGTGCATGATCAAGCTAGGAACATAAGAGGGGAGGGCCCAGCTAAAGGCTTATATTCTTAACCTCCCTGCCGTTATAAAAAATTGCTGCGCATGGCAGGGAGGGTGTTTTTTGGCATTATTTTTTTTTTTTAGCATGTAGCTAGCCTAGCACTAGCTACATGCTTCCCCCCTCCCTGCGGCGTCCCCCCGAATGCGCCGATCGCCGCCGGCGCATATACCCATCCGGAAATCCCGTTCTGAACGGGATTTCCAGGAGGGCTTCCCCCGTCGCCATGGCGACGGGCGCGATGACGTCACCGACGTCATCGACGTCGTGACGTCAGAGGGAGTCCCGAACCACCCCTCGACGTTGCCTGGCACTGATTGGCCAGGCAGCGCACGGGTCTCGGGGGGGGGGGGCACCCTCTGATGCGGCGGGTTGCGGCAAATTGGCGCGAAGCGGTGGCGATCGTAAGTTACACGCAGCTAGCAAAGTGCTAGCTGCGTGTAACAAAAAAAAATTATGCAAATCGGCCCAGCAGGGCCTGAGAAATCCTCCGCGGCAGGTTACCCCGAGCTGAGCTCGGGATAACCGGCAGGGAGGTTAAGAGTGGGGGTAGAAGTACATTAGGTGTGTTTGCTGAGAGGGTGCTCAGAAGGATGTATTAGAGTTCACGAGTAGGTGGATAAGGGAGTCTGAACAGGGGAGTTTTGAGAGCTTGTTTGAAGAAGTTAAAGGACGATTATAGTGAAAGGTATATAGAGGTTGCCATATTTATTCCACCTTAAGTAATACCAGTTGACTGGCAGCCCTGCTGATCTATTTGGATGCAATAGTGTCTGAATAACACCAGAAACAAGCATGTAGCTAATCTTGTCAGTTCCAACATTAATGTCGGAAACACCTGATGTGCTACATGCTTGTTCAGGGTCTATGGCTAAAAGTATTAGAGGCTCAGCAGGACAGCCAGGCAACTGGTATTGCACAAAAGGAAAATAAAAACATGGCAGCCTCCCTACAGTTGTCCTTTAAAGTAGTCTTCAGAGAGTGGGGACAGCACTAGAGAAGTCTTGCTGTCATGTGTGGGGATGAGATGTGCTTGGAGCTGACAGGCACAGGGCATTAGAGGATAAGAGGGTGTGAGAGGGAATGTGCCTGTGGACGAGATTGGAGATGTAGATCGGGCAGGTCATGGTGGCTGATTTATAGGTCAAGCACAGAATTTCAAAGCTGATCCTGTAATGGATGGGGAGCCACTTTTAATTGTTACTTTAAAAAGAATCCAAAATGTGACATGCTTTATGGGACGCAGCCCACTTCCACAGGAAAAAAGGGAGTATCTTTTTTCAGATCTTTGTGTGCTAGGCAATTAAAAGTCTTTTTCTAAAATGGGCTATTTTGCTCATAACTTTTGAGGTAAGTACTGTATATGTTATACTTGTTGGCACCTCTGTTACATTAATTTTGTTCCTGATTATCGACCCTTTGGTGGAGGGGTGCTACCCATTTCTTCATTACAGAGAACAACTTCTTAACCAGAGTGGGGTCACTGTACAGAGAGAGCAGTACATTTACAAAACACTCAAAACATTTTGGGATTAGAAGAGATTACACTTATTTTCTTGTCTCAAAACATGGTATTAGGAAAGTCAGCAGCTCATAGTGTTGTTATCTTGATTTGTAATTTCCCCTGCTCTACCTCTCTCAGACTCATCCTTATCAATTTCCTGTTTGATAGCATCCTTTAGTGATCTCCATTTCATTTTCAGTTTGTCAACTGCAAAAGATAAAAATGCATGAAAATGTTAATACGTATATTCATATTTGTTTTTTTGTTTTTGTTTTTTTTTTACAGATTTTTGGCTTACTGAAACTTTCTATGCCTCTTTGAATTTCATTTTTCGATTGGGCAAGACAACCATTTGCAACATAGGGATGAATGCCACATATATGTCCAAATGCCTGATAACAAAATGTGGCAGGACATTTCAGATACATTCTGGAGAACGTGCAATTTTCTCAACTGTGTCAGTGCTATTGGTGGGAAACTTATTAGGCTTGTGATGCCCCCAACAAATGGCACCAAGTACTAAGTACTTTTCCATTGTCTTAATGGCTGTTACTGACCGGTTCATCTATTTTGACGTTTGCGCCTAAGGGAGTGCAAGTGATTCCTTTGTGTTTAGATATCGTAATTTCTACTATAGTTTAGAAACCCTGAACCCTGGGCAAATTCCAGACCATTACCTAAAACAACCCCACCATCATTCCTTATGTTTTTGTGGCTGATGAGACCTTTGCACTGCCTACTCATATAATGAGGCTATTTGGATGCAGAAGGTTAACAGATAAGCAAACTGTTGCCTAACTCCTGCAATAAGAATGGTGGAATGCTCTTTTTGAATTCTAACTAATAAGTAGTAAGTGATTCATAGTGCAATAAATTTAAAGACTGATACCGCCGTAGCAATGGTCAAAGCTAAATACATTTTACACAATTACCTGCATTACCATGAACCCTGCAACATTGAGGATTTTGATCACACTCCACTTCAGGATGTGAAAACAGGGGACCTAGGACAATCTGCAAATCAGGCACTACATTATAGAGACGAGCTAGCCAGTTATTGTATCTCTCTGCAAGGTGATATGTTCAGTGATGAAGGTTATATTTAACATTTAGGTTCCTTTGAACTGTATAATCCACATTGTTATTATGGCTGTTATATTGTGATTATGCACTGTTCTGCATTTTTTTCCTTCAGTAAAATTCTATGTTTACTATTCAGTGACTTGTCTAACATTTATTGAATTAAAATTGCATTTTATTTTTTCTATGCCAAACAATGTGACAACTCTCCCCAATCCTGTCCCATTGGTGTACCGCATATATTTGGGACACAGCCACAGGGAGAACCCTGAATTCATTACAGTGCACAAAGTGACAGATTTAATTGGTTGAAATGTCCATATACTATACAATCTTGATTTCACGACTAACCAATAAAATCTTTATACCCATCACTAGGTATGGTATACTGACAGTACCTCTTTACCTCTTTGTTTCAAAAACCTAACAATCTTACAATCTGGTAACGTCTCTTCAAAATGATTTATCATATAAAAAGGTGCTATGCAATATTAGTGAGGGTACTTGCACCACCTGTAACTGGGGAAGAGGGACAATGACAACCATAATACTGCTATATGGGAACATATGCAATATTTACAGCTGGCAAGGATGATATGATTGGTGTTATGGATCCTTTAGCATAAACTATAGTGATTATACACATTACCTACTTTTTTGCATTTGCTGTTTTGTTGACATATCACTCCAATTGGTAGGACGTTATCTCTTCCCAGTTTTCTTGCAACATGATGGTCCTTATAGTCTTTGTGACTGTTATCATAAAGAACAAAGTAGTTCAGCACATGCATATTAGAGCGTGCAAACCCAGGGAGTAACAAATGTGCAATATAATAGTTGGAGAAAAAAAAAAAGAAACCGTTGTACTGCATATATTATCAAGTTCAACAATTTTATTTTTACATAAATGGTACAAATCTAAAAGCTGTACGAAAAATAAATTAGCAAAACATACCTACTACACAAAGCATAGAGGTAGCTAAACATATCATCCCTGTTTTACACCAATGACTCCTTCTGGACAACCACATGCAACTAGAGGAGAAAGAAATCTAGAGGACCCAGGGACAAAACTGTGGTATGGAAACTGTGCTGTGCCAAAGTTTTGTGCAAGCAGATAATACATATACTGAAATGCATCAAAGTTAATAAAAGGGCAATCAAGTAAATGGCAATCACCTAAACAATGAACACCGTGAATGAAGGATGCTATTGAACCATGTATAATTCATGCTATCAATGCTAGATATGCATGGTGGCACAATGGTGGAAAGAAATGTGACCCAGCATAATTACCAAACCCAGGTCCTGAATAGGGATGGGAGCAGAAAAGGACCTTTTCTTAACGCTTAATATATTTAAAAAAGGTTGCCTACTATGTGTGTTGGGAGTTTTGCAGATACTTACTGAACCTCCCGTGCCCTGGCGTCTCCCTCCGTTCTCCGGTAATTGGCCACGTTCTTTACTTCCTGGTTAATGGGGTCGGTATCCTCCGACCCAGACATACTATGCTGCACATGCACAGTATGTTTGCTTGAGCACCTTGCAACTGCGTGAGCATGCTTATGTCATATGGGGTCATCGGGGTCCAAGGCACCCAAATAGACTAGCTGGGCATGCACAGCGTAGTATGTCTAGGTCAGAGGGCACCGACCGCGCGGGACAACGGAGGGTGATGCTGGGGCACAGGAGATGCAGTAAGCATCTGCACAATTCCACACACACACAGTAGTCATCCTTTTTCTAAAAATATATTTGGCACTAAGGTATCCTTTACCATCACAATGGGGGTCATTATAAGGCCTCTTGCACACTGCACTCCGCTTTTTAATCAGTTTTTACATCCGATTCCGATTCAGATTTGCAGTTTGTTCCCTGCACACTGCAAATCGGAATCTGAATCGGATGTAAAAACTGATTAAAAAGCGGAATCTGAATCGGAATCACTTGCAGTGTGCAAGAGGTCTTAGAGCTACATTACCCTTTTATGAACCATTTTTTTCACGTATAATTACCTTAAGAAAAAAGCCAGAAAAACAGAAAAAGAATAATAAAGCTTTTAAAACAACAGCTATGCTGACAAAGTTGGCATCAAACTGTATATATTGCACAATGAAAAATTGAGATATGTCAAATCCTGCTTAAAATACAAATGTATGATTGAATCAATGAACACTGGAAGGGGTACATTCAGCTAAACTGTAACTGAAATCTTGATTCAGCAAATTTAGTAAGTTAAAAACCGTAGTAAAATCCATCTGCAGGGGAGAAATACCAACAGCTAGGCCAGGGGAAATAAACATAATATAAATCACTCTCAAGTGTGAGTTTATTGAAACAATTATCAGTTATGTAAAATTAAAATGAGACATCAAATTAAAAGGTGTAATTTTCTGAACAGGATGCTGACAGTGTACACATAAATAATACCAAAAAAGGCAGTAATTTGGGGCTTTAGGTAAATTGCATTCAGCATTTCTATTTATTTGAGAAAAAAACTATAAAGAAAATATGTGAGCTCAGATCATCATTTAGTCCTAAAAATACTAGAACATTTTATTTGTATAACTAGTGAATTTCAATTTGCAAAAGAGCTTATTTACACCTATTAGAGCAGATGAAAACAAATCCAAAGTAATAAGATGTAGGCTTGGGAAATCTCTTTTGAGAAAATGAAAATGATTTTCCAATGGGAATGCTTGTATCTTTCATCTTTCAATCCACCAATTTGCTGTTTACCAGATTAAATGTCACTCCAGATACAACTGTCATGGAATTATGCTCAGTTTACTGTATGTTTTTGTCTCTGTTCCTCCCCTCTCAGGAGTATTCAGTAGTACCTCAGGAACAAACAAACGCCAACCATAGCCTAAGAGATCCTATAACAATGGAATTGCTTTTACTGCTAAGTCCTGTTGTCAATAAACAGGGTTGCAACATAAAAACAAATAACTTGCAAATTTGGGATAACTAGTCCACCTAAGAAATGTAGAGGTAGAAAATAGAAAAACGAGGAGCAGAAAGGGGGAGATAGCAGAGGAGCCCAAGTGATAGGAAGGAGAGGAAATAGAGAGAAGGTGGAGGGTACGGTGTAGGTGAGCCATCTTCAGACCCATGCATAGGTAGGGTGAAAAAAGGGGGGGAAACACCCTGGATAAAAACAAAAAACACACAGAGACACCAGGAACCCCGACGGTGCAGTAAGTCATGACAATAAGAACGTGTTGTAGAGTCAAAGAAATGTTCTCACAAAGGAAGGTTGCAGACAGGCAACCAACCACTGTGGGCAGGTGGAGATACATAAACCCGACTCCACTCAGATAACCAGCCAGGCTGGATGCCATCACTCTCTTGTGCAAAAAGTTTTAGATGGTTGCAAAGGTGGTGTTAGGACACATAGAATACCCCTCCCGAAAGAGGCTTGGTAACACAAAGGGGGAGAAAGAGGTGCCCAGGATATGATAAAACTATATTTAAAACAACTAAAATGAAAACAAAAATTGGAGGTGGCTTACCTCAATGATTACATGTTCACTTGGCAAAACGTTTCATGGATCTCAGCCCACTTCCTTAGGCTGAATACAGTACCAAAAGAAAATCAAGCCATCATTAGAGATGCCTCAAACGCAGGCTTGATTTTCTTCTGGCACTGTATTCAGCCTGAGGAAGTGGGCCAAGACCCACAAAACACGTTGTCAAGTGCACATTAAACGTACACTACAAATTATTTGAATGTGTCATCATTGAGGTAAGCCACCTCAAACTTTTTTTTCATTTTAGCTGCTTTTAACATAGTTTTATCATACCCTGGGTGCTTCTTTCTCCCCCTTTATCTTCAGCCCACCTCCAGGCCCGAAAAAGAAAGGAGAATAGAGTAGAGAAAGGAAGGAGCTAGAAAGGAAAACAAAAGAAAAGAAAACAGGACAGAGCAAAAAAAAGGAGAGAGAAAGGAGGAATCCCCATAACGTCAAATATTCAAGATAAAGGAGCAGCATCACATCCCAGTAGACATTTTGCATCAAAGAAAAAATCTCAATACCACAATAAAATAGAATAAACCAGTGACAGTAGAACCTTGCCACTTTGAGACACTAACGAGTAAAGCTACAACAAGGATTGGGACAGTGCAAGGATTGGGACAGTGCAATATGAAGGCCATGTTCAAACTCTGAGTGTGCCCAGCAGCCTACACACTACACCCAGCAGCCACTAGTCTTGGAGACCTAGATTTCCACTACACCAAACATAGTTGTAACATAGCCCGTGCAGAAGAACCTCCCAATATCCTAAAATTTGGACCCGACCCCACTAGACTTGTCAGGGACAGCAAAGGATAGGTAAATATTTCAGTATCAATCAAAGCATACTATAGAAGAGCCTGATGGCTCATCTATAGCCATATGACTGGTAGGGGATATCTTGGGACCTATGTTAAAGCTGTGTAACCATCAAGCCCCCCTCCTGGGCTGGAAGTTGTAGGTACAGATCAGTGGGAGATAGCATTCTTAAAGGGATCAGATGTTTTATAATCCAGCCAAATGGACTAAGTGGAAGTAAAGGTGTACTCTTTGCCGGTGTCAGTAGAGGCCAAGTCCTCCATGTGCATAATGTCATCCACCACCTTCACCCAAGAAACCATAGAAGGGGAGAGAAGCTCTTCCAATATCTAGCAATAACCCTTCTAGCAGCGGATAGAAGGTGTCCCAGCAGATCTTTCTTCAGAATTATCACTTGACCCGAGATCATTGATAATAAAGCTACATCCAGACTAATGGGTAATGTGGTACCACACATGTCCTTATAAATGTGAAACATTTTATCCCAAAATTCTTTAAGTAGCGTGCAAGACCACTAAATGTGCGGTTGATTTCCTACCTCAGAATAAGCAAGAAGTTTTGAATCAGGATGACTTATTGCTTTTACTGATGGCTAACTCGGTTTAATACTCTACTGCTACTACCTCAGAATGACAATTCCAGCAAAGATCAGGTACTGAAGATAGCATCCTGCATAGAATCTGAGGGCACCTGTACAAGTTAGTGAGTACATTATAATTCCTCTCCTGTAAATGGGTGGAGACTGAGAGAGCATGTGCTAGTTTGAATGTCTTAGATCACTGATCTGCGGAAAAGGACAACCCCAAAATTTTCTCCCACTGCGTACAAAAGAGAGGAACCACATCCAGTCCTTTTTCCCTCATCAGCTTATAAGGAAATGAACCCAAACCACATGTATGGGTTTTGACTGACCAGAGTACAGAGCTTCAAAACTGGTGAGGGCATGAGCCAGGTTGTTCCTATCACCCAGACACTTCTAAAAAGTAGTGAACTGCTTCCAAATAAACCAGTCATTGCTCAGAGAGAGCCCCATGTCTAGAATGCAAAAACCACAGGGTGAATCAGATAAAATATGTCTGATCTGAGGCCTGGAGCTCCTGGCAAGTAGTGATGTAGTGAACATCAAATTTTTGGTTCATGAACACGAACATGAATTTACCACAAGTGGACACGGACCTGCAGCTTGTGCTGGGCTCCATAGACTTTAATGCCAGGTGAATGTCTAAAACTGGCCACTGACTTTAGTGGTTAATAACAAAGCCCCCTACGGCAAAGTAAATACGATAAAATGACAGATAATGTATATAAATTATATATACATATATATATATATATATATGTTCAGAGTATGGGAAATATAAAACAACGGATGTGGGGTCGCCACTCCAGAGCCTCTTTAACCTTTTGTCCCCATGCAGGCTGGGATAGTCAGAATGCAGAGTCCTGGCCATTTGGGGCTTCACACCCTGAGCTATACCAGCCCGCATGGTCCATGGTGTTGGGGGGGGGTTCATAGACAAGGGGCTCTTTCCCACCTCCGGTGACCCAGGAGGAGGTGGAGGCCAGCAATGCCTGAGGGAGCTCATGGTGGCATCTGGGAGTCACAAGACTCCTGCCCTCTCCCCTCTCCCCTCTCCCCAGGAGAAATGAGTATAGGGGTACATAGTACCCCTTACCCATTTCCAAGGGTTAAATGAAATAAACACACAAAAAACAGAAAAGTCCTTTATTGTTCTTAATTAGCTAAAAATACTCACTTGTACCTTTAAAAAATGTTCCCACGTCAATGTCCTCACAAATAGTCCCATGCCAATATCCTTTAATGTTGCAACCTTGATTGAAGATCTCCGTGCACCCGCCAACACACACACTGCCACTCCCCGCACAGTTCTAGCTATACTAAGTAAGTACGGCTAAAGCCAAAGCATCTTTGAGCCTGGCTCCTCCTATTCCCTGTTGGTCTGTTAATAGACCAATGGGGAGCCTTGGAGCCAAATTTAAAGAGCTTTGGCTCTTTCTATACTTAGTATAGCTAGACCTCTGCTAGTCCTCCCTCTTGCGGTTCCCACTCTCCTCCTTGCCCACCACACCTATAGCGCCAACACCCTGGAGCAACAATAACACCCTGATGGTGCACTTGTTCCCACTTTACTTCTTAACATACCATGCACATTTGGTGTTTCTAGCACAATCAGTGATGTTGCTATTTACAGCTAAATTTGGCGGCCATTTAAAGAGTAACTGTCAGGCTGCAGAAGCTAATTTAAACCTCTATTCTCCTGTGTTAAACAGTTTAGAAGGAAGCTCAAAAGCCATTAGTGAAGATAAACATTTCAGTTACCTTTGATGTGTGCTTATCAGCAAGTCTGTTATAGACCCATAAAGACGCAAGCCGCAGCTAAACTGCAAAGCATTCTGGGGCCCTCCCCTCGGCTGCTAATGAGACGTTACAGAAGCTTGTAATCCGTCTAGCTGTGTAGCACTGATAAATCTCGGGGCAGAGTACTCTGCAGGAGTCAGCTATTGTTCCTAGCCACATGGCTCATTAATATTCACTGCACACCGTGTTGTTCAAGAACGAGCTTATCTGTGATCAGGAATCAGGCAGGACATGACGACACATTTGACAGAAAAACATGGAGCCTGCCATGAGCTGTCAGGAGCATCTATCTCTGCATATACTATATACAAATTCTGTGAAGTACAAACGTGGACAGTGAAATGCATATGTAATGTAAGTACAGCCAATCTTTAGCTACTGATATATGTGTTTATTTTCTCTGAGACCTTATACCTAACAGCTCCTCTTTAAACATTTCCAACACACATCCATAAGAACTTTAAAATTGATTTCCTCAAAAACTATAAGGTCTTTTTATTTTTTTCCTCGTTACCACTGTCGTCTTTAACATACCCTGCTAATTTGGTGTTTCTAGAATGTATGGGGTCTTTGCTATTAACTGCTAAAGTCAGCGGCCAGTGACTTTAATGTAAAAAATGTGAACGCAAATTTTTAATAAAGAAAAATTGAAAACGCGAACATAAACGTAGGTGAACAGCCCAAGTTCACCAGGAACTGTCCACCGGTGAGCAACTCGGGTCATCTCTACTGGCAAGGGATAGAACAGAGTTACTCTCGAAACCAGATGGAAAAGCAGGGTTATCAAACAGGGGTGAGAGAGGTCGAGGAAGAGAGGAGAGCTTGAACTTTAGCTTTATTCTACTCCAGATTGATATAACCTGCCTCTCCAAGTAGGGAATATACTGGGGAGATGGAATTTGATCTGAGGTAATCCAAGGTTGGGCCTTTAGGGATAGAGTGAAAAGGGTTTCTTCTGAGTATGACTCCTTTATACTTTTATCTATAAACATCCAGTCTACGAATCCTCGCCAATATTGAAGCTTCATGGTATAAATTGAGGCCTGGTAGGCCAAGACACATCCCCATCCTTAGATCGAGTCAACAGAGAATGGCTCAGTCTGGGGTGAGTAGAGACCCATATAAAATACCATGTGGGTCAAGGTGTTGGAGGCTCACAGGGGAGAGACTTGTATGAGGCCCCAGGGGTTCTGGAACCTAGCCAGGACACCCTACCATGAAACAAAATGAAGCACATGAAGGCACTTATCAGATACTTGACCAGAGCTACAAGTTCTGGGGGGAGGGGGGGTGATGGCTGGTATAATAAAGCATGCAGACTTTTTCCTGCTGTGCTGTCTCTCACAAAGATCCCCTAACTCCCTACTTTTTCCCTCTCCCCTGTTTGAAGTGAATAATTATGAGAAGATATGTCACCTCCCTCCCCATCTGCAGTGCTAAGACTGTTCGCAAAGGTATGTAAAGTCTACACTTGTAACTCCTCTTGACATCTGTACATGTGATTCCACTATTTGGGGAGGGATCACACTTGCTCAAATTGTCTGCACTTTGCTATGATGTGAAATTACATGTGCAAATGTAAATAATGCTTTCCTTTTGGCATTCGCAGTCATGCATTAAAATGTCTATCCACGTGCAGGAACAAAAACTGTTTTTATTTTTTTTGCACACCACGTGCGATTCCTTTTGCCGACAGTCAAGTAGGAATTGCATTTGGGAAATGGCATGCATTTTGCCCCAATGTGAGATTGTATACACAAATGCATGCAATGCTTTCTTATGGACTTTTACGGTCAAGTGTTTCAATGTGAGTGGGGTTTTTTGGCGTGCTGGGGGAAAAAATACTAGTTTTGTTGCTTTTTTTCCATACCGCATGTGATTCCTATTGCTGACAGTCAGCTGCTGTCAACTCATGTGTGAGAGCTTATTCACAGTGCGATGTTGCGTTACAATGTGACATGAAAGTCGCAAAGCAGCATTACAACGCAAAGCAAAAAAAAAAAAAGGTGGTATCGCACATTAATGATGCGTTACCGTGGCATACAGTAGGTACAGTAAAGCATGTAGGCAATGAAAAATATGCTTTCCTGTACCTGGTAACATGTGCATTTAGAGGTAAGGCACTGCAAGCAGTGAGTTACCATAACACTACATGTTACAATGCGACGCTAATGTCGCACTGTGAATGTCTTATAGGCTTAACATTGCAGTGCGGTAAGCTGCGTTATAAAGACGCGTACACATGCCATACCAAACGACGGGTTTGTCAGACATTTAGCCGACAGTAGCATGCGTGTACGCGCTGTCGGCAGACTGGTAAGGCTGTTTCTGAAAGATCCGCTGAGCGGATCGTTCAGAAATAGCCTTACGATCCACTGAGCGGATCGTTCAGAAACAGCCTTATCAGTCTGCCAACAGCGCGTACACACGTGCTACTGTCGAGCCGAAGGTCCGCCCAGCGGGAGGGTCTGACGGACCTGTCATTTGCAGTGGTATGGCTTTTACGTGCTTTTAGACTTTGTAACGCAGCTCCGCAACATCCCACTGTGAATGTAGCATGAACCCTGCCTCAGATGCTGTCAGCTGACACATGTAGAAAATGCAAGGTATCGTCCACAGAAAACCACTGCTACTCAGGTGTGAGCCCCACCTTACTGTAAAAATGTGTGTAAAATTGAGCAGCATGTTCAGATGTCAGTGAGATACAAATAATTCTAATTTAATGCAGTTGATGCATGATTTTGTAAATTTTTCAAGGGGAATATATTTGCATACAGAATTTTCATAATCCTCGATCAAGTCATAATTATTTGCATCTCATTGACCATACCTTCATTTCACTTCTCAAATATCACTGTGTGTCTCCTACATGATATATTTAACTGACATTATCATAACAAACCAACAATTTATACAGGAAAATCATGATGATTATTAACAAGATTGCCCCAACTTTCGCATCCCACTATATATATATATTATACACATACACACCTAAATACATATTAGAGGTAATTTATAACAGACTATTGCGGCCAGAGATGTATCATATACCCTGTAAGACAGCAGCATGAGAATGTTGTGCTTGATTTTAAACTAAACGTCACATGTTCAGCAGAGCAGAGCACAAATCAAATTCATATTTCTCTCCTGCACAGCAAGAACATGAAAAGTGAAAGTGGTTCTGACCCCACTTTAGCAATGTAATGTGTGTGAATTAAAGATCTCAATGTGCAGCCAATCTCCTGGTCAAGTGAGGAGTGACAGTTCTACGTCCAAAGAGTGACCTCAGTCAGATCATGGACATCTTATGAAGAGAGACATGTTTATATAAAACAGTAGGAAAAAAATAATCAGAGTTTCTGAAACTTTTATTGAGACATTGTTTATAGCAATAGCATCCTTTGTGTTTTAAATGCCTTCCCCTTTCCCCTGAGCCCTTGTTCCATCCAGTATAGTTTAGATAGGTATATGCCCCCAGTATAGATTAGATAGGTATATGCCCCAGTATAGATTAGATGGGTATATGCCCCAGTATAAGTTAGATAGGTGTATGCCCCAGTATAGATTAGATAGGTTTATGTCCCTAGTATAGATTAGATAAGTATATGCCCCCCCAGTATAGATTATATAGTTATATGCCCCGGTATAGATTAGATAGGTATATGTCCCCCAGTATAATTAGATAGGTATATGCCCCAGTATAGATTAGATAGGTATATGCCCCAGTATAGGTTAGATAGGTATATGCCCCAGTATATATTAGATAGGTATATGCCCCAGTATAGATTAGATAGGTATATGCCCCAGTATAGGTTAGATAGGTAGGCGGGGGAGCGGGTAGAGAGGAGTTTCCACTTACCTGACTTCATCCTGCAAGCAGCTTCTATCTTCAGCCTCTCCCGGCGCGTGTCGCATCGCTAAGAGCTCCCCCTGTGATGACATGTGGTCACATCATCACAGGGGGCGCTGTTACCATAGCGACAGACACCGGCCGGGACAGGAAGTACATAGAAGCTGCGCAGGATTCAGGCAGGTAATTGGAAAGTAACTTCTCTCTCCCGGCAGCTCTGCCCAGTGCCTGTACACCCGCCGCCTGCCCGCCAGCAGAAAGCAAGGCCCCCCACAGCGTGAGGCCCCAAGCGGGGGCTTGGCTTGCTTGTATGCTTCCGGCACCTCTGGACCCGGGAGTGTGGTGGCATTTCCGCGGGTCTTCGGAAATCTTCAATCAAGGTCGCAAGTTAGAGGATATTGGCGTGGGACCTTTTCCAAGGATATTGGCATGGGAATATACAGGTATTTTTGGTTAATTAAGTTTAATAAAGGACTTTTTTCATTGTTGTGTTTTTATTTCATTTAACCCTTTATGGAAATGGGTAAGGGGTACTTTGAACCCCTATACTCATTTCTCCTGGGAAGAAGGCGTCACCCCACCACCTCCTGGGGCACCGAAGGTGGGAATGAGACCCTTGTCCCTGGATTGGACAAGGGCTCGGGGGGGGGGGGAAAGGGGAAGTCTTGGCCACACATCTCCCCCGGAACCCCCCATACCATGGACCATGCGGCTGGTATAACTTAGGGTGCGAAGCCCCAGTCAGCTGGGTGACAAGGGGTTAAATATGCTAGGTAGAGGGGAGGACGCCACATCATTTTTTTTTACATTTCCCACACTCTGCAAAAAAAAATATAGGAAGAGAATTTTTTCCCACTATCTTTTTAACATATCCTGCAAATTTGGTATTTCTTCCATGCTATTAACCTCTAAAGTCGTCGGGTTTTGTTTCATTAGGAACTGAAATTTACCGCATTTAACATTATACTTTTTTCCTTTGAAATTTTAAAATTGATTTTCTCAAAAAGTATAAGGTCTTTTTGAAAAAAAAAATCCCCTTCTCCCTCTTTTCTTTTTAACATAACCTGCAAATTTGATGTTTCTGGCATTTAAGGGGGCTTTGCTATTAACCGCTAAAGTCGGAGGCCATTTAATTTTCCCACGGTCAGAATTGATTTTCTCAAAATCTGTAAGGTCTTTTTGAATTTTTTTCCTCTTGTAGTCACTGTCCCTCTCCACATATCCTGCAAATTTGGTGTTTCTAGCACGTAAGGAGGCTTTACTTTAACCGGTAAAGTCGGTGGCTGCCCGCCTGCCATTAAAGTCTATGGAGCCCACTACGAACAGTGTGTTCATGAACTTTTACGAAAATTTGTGTTCGATGTTCGCGAACCGAAAATTTGATGTTCGCTACATCTCTACTGTGTGAGCGTTCAGGTCTGGATGGGGGAATTAGACAGGCTAAACTCTCTATTTACATACTGGGTGCATTTCTCTGGTTTCTTTCTGTCCTGAGCAAGAATTCTTGTCCACTTAAAATGAACGTCCCACCCCAGCGATGATGTCACACTGCACCGCTGCTGATTGGCCGCTGGCCCGCTGGGATCTAGGAGGAAGATCAGAGGAGATGGGTATCCTGGTGGCCGGCAAAAGAGTCCTAGAGTCCTGCACAGCATTGCCAATCACCATGCGGGAACCAGGTAAGCTGTAGCACTATGCATGCTCGCAGCATTTATACCTACCCCGAGCTACGATCTGGATTACTGCCGGGGAGCTAGAAAAAAAAGAACCTTAAAGTGGATCTGAGATGAACTTTTACTCATTGCATAAGTGTGTTCCTTTCCTATTGTTTATAGGGCATTCCTGAAGCCAAATACTTTTTTGTTTTTGTTTTAATACTCTAATTCCCTATAAACTGAAGAAGCCTCACCCACAGGTTTTGCAGAGAGCCTTGGCAATAGCAGGGGCTCATAGGAGCTCAGTCTGGGCAGGAGGAGGGGGAGGTATTACTAGCCATAGATTTCAGAGGCAGAGGGGAGGAGGGAGGAGGAGGGGGGATTAGGTTTTTTGAGAGACTGAGTGCTGTGTGTAATGTTTACAAACAACATGGTCTGCTGTCATTGTATCACAGGAAGAAATAATCGTATTCTATTAAAGCTGTTTTCAGCTAGTTTTGCTGTGTAAACTATCTAAACTTTAGATAAGATGTATAGACAAGTTACTTGTTATAGTTAGTTTTTCATCTCGGATCTGCTTTAAGACTCTAGCATTGCAAAGCAGGAGTGCCAACAACTTAAAAATTATGCCACTCCTTCAATCAGAAGAAAAAGAACATTGTAATTGACAAGTGTAGATGTATTAACTACTTTGCATTTCTATATTTTTACCCCTTAAGATTCCTGACAATTTTGGCATTTCTGCTGTGCCACTATTGATACAGCAATAACTTCTTATCATTTATGACACCAAAGAAATACATATATTTTTTTTCAGGACAACTTAGGATTTCTTTGGTTAATAGCAGTGGCTTATGGACTCTGCCCCTGACACAGGAAACTTGGGCTTAAATCTCGGCTCTGCCGGTTCAGTAAGCTGCACTAGCTGCACCTATTCAGTTAGGAGTTTCTTGGGCAAGTCTCCCTAACACTACTACTGCCCACTGAGTGCGCTTTTGTGGCTGACTCGCAAGCGCTTTGCGTCTGACAGGAGAAAGGCACAATACAAATACTGGAATTATTATTAATAATACTTTTTTACAAGTACTGTTTCATTTTACAGGCATTTTATCAGTGAAAATTAGACATCGATGCAAATTTTTCTTTATGTTTCAGCCTTCCTATTTTTCCCATCACATGTGTCACAGATGTACAACACTTCAAAATACATGATTTGGCTCATCTCAGTTAAAATGATACTATAAATGCCATATTTCATGACTAGTTGGGCATGTAGCATACCATTATCACCAGTCTGTGCATCTGTAGCAACTGGATACAATTGCTATGTAGAGTTGGGCCGAACCTCTGATTTTAGGTTCGCGAACTTCCGCGGAAGGTTCGGTTCGCGTTAAAGTTCGCGAACCGCAATAGACTTCAATGGGGATGCGAACTTTGAAAAAAAAATAATTATGCTGGCCACAAAAGTGATGGAAAAGATGTTTCAAGGGGTCTAACACCTGGAGGGGGGCATGGCGGAGTGGGATACACACCAAAAGTCCCCAGGAAAAATCTGGATTTGACGCAAAGCAGCGTTTTAAGGGCAGAAATCACATTGAATGCTAAATGACAGGCCTAAAGTGCTTTCAAACATCTTGCATGTGTATACATCAATCAGGTAGTGTAATTAAGGTACTGCTTCACACTGACACACCAAACTCACCGTGTAACGCAGCGCAAACAGCTGTTTGTGTAGTGACGGCCGTGCTGGACTGGTGCGCACCATGGCGAGAGTGCAGGTTTTGGTGGCTTTACAGCCCATATGGTCGCCTGGCTGATGTAGCTGAATGACAGAACAGTGACTGTCCAGCTGATCAAATTTGGTCTGACCACAATGAGACAACTAAACAGAACAGGTATGCAGTGGCGGGTTCACAGAACAGGTATGCAGTGGCAGGTTCACTGAACACAACAGGTATGCAGTGGCGGGTTCACTGAACAGGTATACAGTGGCGGGTCCACTGAACAGAACAGGTATGCAGTGGCGGGTTCACTAAACAGAACAGGTATACAGTGGCGGGTTCACTAAACAGAACAGGTATACAGTGGCGGGTTCACAGAACAGGTATGCAGTGGCAGGTTCACTGAACACAACAGGTATGCAGTGGCGGGTTCACTGTACAGGTATACAGTGGCGGGTCCACTGAACAGAACAGGTATGCAGTGGCGGGTTCACTAAACAGAACAGGTATACAGTGGCGGGTTCACTAAACAGAAAAGGTATACAGTGGCGGGTTCACAGAACAGGTATGCAGTGGCAGGTTCACTGAACACAACAGGTATGCAGTGGCGGGTTCACTGAACAGGTATACAGTGGCGGGTCCACTGAACAGAACAGGTATGCAGTGGCAGGTTCACTAAACAGAACAGGTATACAGTGGCGGGTTCACTAAACAGAACAGGTATGCAGTGGCGGGTTCACAGAACAGGTATGCAGTGGCAGGTTCACTGAACACAACAGGTATGCAGTGGCGGGTTCACTGAACAGGTATACAGTGGCGGGTCCACTGAACAGAACAGGTATGCAGTGGCGGGTTCACTAAACAGAACAGTTATACAGTGGCGGGTTCACTAAACAGAACAGGTATACAGTGGCGGGTTCACAGAACAGGTATGCAGTGGCAGGTTCACTGAACACAACAGGTATGCAGTGGCGGGTTCACTGAACAGGTATACAGTGGCGGGTCCACTGAACAGAACAGGTATGCAGTGGCGGGTTCACTAAACAGAACAGGTATACAGTGGCGGGTTCACTAAACAGAACAGGTATACAGTGGCGGGTTCACAGAACAGGTATGCAGTGGCAGGTTCACTGAACACAACAGGTATGCAGTGGCGGGTTCACTGAACAGGTATACAGTGGCGGGTCCACTGAACAGAACAGGTATGCAGTGGCAGGTTCACTAAACAGAAAAGGTATACAGTGGCGGGTTCACTAAACAGAACAGGTATACAGTGGCGGGTTCACAGAACAGGTATGCAGTGGCGGGTTCACTAAACAGAACAGGTATACAATGGTGGGTTCACTAAACAGAACAGGTATACAGTGGCGGGTTCACAGAACAGGTATGCAGTGGCAGGTTCACTGAACACAACAGGTATGCAGTGGCGGGTTCACTGAACAGGTATACAGTGGCGGGTCCACTGAACAGAACAGGTATGCAGTGGCGGGTTCACTAAACAGAACAGGTATACAGTGGCGGGTTCACTAAACAGAACAGGTATACAGTGGCGGGTTCACAGAACAGGTATGCAGTGGCAGGTTCACTGAACACAACAGGTATGCAGTGGCGGGTTCACTGTACAGGTATACAGTGGCGGGTCCACTGAACAGAACAGGTATGCAGTGGCGGGTTCACTAAACAGAACAGGTATACAGTGGCGGGTTCACTAAACAGAAAAGGTATACAGTGGCGGGTTCACAGAACAGGTATGCAGTGGCAGGTTCACTGAACACAACAGGTATGCAGTGGCGGGTTCACTGAACAGGTATACAGTGGCGGGTCCACTGAACAGAACAGGTATGCAGTGGCAGGTTCACTAAACAGAACAGGTATACAGTGGCGGGTTCACTAAACAGAACAGGTATGCAGTGGCGGGTTCACAGAACAGGTATGCAGTGGCAGGTTCACTGAACACAACAGGTATGCAGTGGCGGGTTCACTGAACAGGTATACAGTGGCGGGTCCACTGAACAGAACAGGTATGCAGTGGCGGGTTCACTAAACAGAACAGTTATACAGTGGCGGGTTCACTAAACAGAACAGGTATACAGTGGCGGGTTCACAGAACAGGTATGCAGTGGCAGGTTCACTGAACACAACAGGTATGCAGTGGCGGGTTCACTGAACAGGTATACAGTGGCGGGTCCACTGAACAGAACAGGTATGCAGTGGCGGGTTCACTAAACAGAACAGGTATACAGTGGCGGGTTCACTAAACAGAACAGGTATACAGTGGCGGGTTCACAGAACAGGTATGCAGTGGCAGGTTCACTGAACACAACAGGTATGCAGTGGCGGGTTCACTGTACAGGTATACAGTGGCGGGTCCACTGAACAGAACAGGTATGCAGTGGCGGGTTCACTAAACAGAACAGGTATACAGTGGCGGGTTCACTAAACAGAAAAGGTATACAGTGGCGGGTTCACAGAACAGGTATGCAGTGGCAGGTTCACTGAACACAACAGGTATGCAGTGGCGGGTTCACTGAACAGGTATACAGTGGCGGGTCCACTGAACAGAACAGGTATGCAGTGGCAGGTTCACTAAACAGAACAGGTATACAGTGGCGGGTTCACTAAACAGAACAGGTATGCAGTGGCGGGTTCACAGAACAGGTATGCAGTGGCAGGTTCACTGAACACAACAGGTATGCAGTGGCGGGTTCACTGAACAGGTATACAGTGGCGGGTCCACTGAACAGAACAGGTATGCAGTGGCGGGTTCACTAAACAGAACAGTTATACAGTGGCGGGTTCACTAAACAGAACAGGTATACAGTGGCGGGTTCACAGAACAGGTATGCAGTGGCAGGTTCACTGAACACAACAGGTATGCAGTGGCAGGTTCACTGAACAGGTATACAGTGGCGGGTCCACTGAACAGAACAGGTATGCAGTGGCGGGTTCACTGAACAGGTATACAGTGGCGGGTCCACTGAACAGAACAGGTATGCAGTGGCGGGTTCACTGAACAGGTATACAGTGGTGGGTTCACAGAACAGGTATGCAGTGGTGGGTTCACAGCACAGGTATGCAGTGGTGGGTTCAATGAACAGGTATACAGTGGCGGGTCCACTGAACAGAACAGGTATGCAGTGGCAGGTTCACTGAACAGGTATGCAGTGGTGGGTTCACAGCACAGGTATGCAGTGGTGGGTTCACAGCACAGGTATGCAGTGGTGGGTTCACAGCACAGGTATGCAGTGGTGGGTTCACAGAACAGGTATGCAGCCAGACAGGAACAAGTTAAGCCTAACTAATCTTTCCCTGAGAGACAGTCTGCAGCAGCTCGCCCTACTCTCACTAACGCAGGCAGCACACGAGTGACCGTAATGGCCGCCGCTGCCTGCCTTATATAAGGGGGGGTGGGGCTCCAGGGGCTAGTGTAGCCTAATTGGCTACACTGGGCCTGCTGACTGTGATGTAGAGGGTCAAAGTTGACCCTCCATGTGCATTATGGGGCGAACCGAACTTCCGCAAAGGTTTGCCTGCGGGACGCGAACGCGAACCACGGAAGTTCGCATGGAACCGTTCGCAGGCGAACCGTTCGGCCCAACTCTATTGCTATGGCACATAGGGGTTGATTCACAAAGGTTAATTATTTTTCACCTTAACTGTAAGGAGTGCTATTGCAGGAGATAAACAAATGAGAGATAATTCATGAGATAAATAGATAAGGAACGCTAAACCATGAGTTATGTCAAATAAGGAGAGCTAAACCATGAAATATGTCAAATAAGGAGCGCTAAACCACGAGTTAAGTTAGATAAGGAGAGCTAAACCATGAGTTAAGTAATTTAAGGAGAGATACATTGTCAGTTAATAAATACAGTGAAATAATTTACCTGAAAACTTTGTGAATTAGGCCCATAGTTTGTGGATGTCAATGCTGTACAGACATTGCTGGGCAACAGTGTTGGGTCCCCAAATCACCACCCTAACGATTACAGGTGTCCACGAATCTTAAGGCCAAGTATAATGTAGGTGATACAAGGGGTTATGGGTAAGTAGAAGTTAAAGGTTAACCACAGAAGAAAACAATTACATTATTTAATGGGACACTGTCACTGTGAGCATACAGGGGCTGAAGTTTCAATCATCTTGCTAGTTAGTAGCTAGTATGTGATTTTGTACCCCAGGTTCAGGTACATTTTAAAATATGCCTTTAAAGGTGCTTCTCCTTCACTTTTTTAAATACATGTTGACCAGTGTCTGCAGATGCCCTGGTGTTTAAATGTTGATACCATGTTGAGTGAGAACAAAACTGCTGGCATCATTTCTAAATGTGTACCTTTTATTCTAAATAGAGATGAAGAGTGGAGTAATACATATATTTATTTGAGGCCAAGTTCACAGTGGTGCACTGTGATGCAGTGTAATAATCGCTTTGTAACGCAGCTTACCATACTGCAATGCACCATCCATGCAATGTTCACAGTGCGGTGGGTACATTGCAATGTTATGGTTTGCAGTATGGGAACGCATTGAATGCAGTTAAAAACTTCACTGTATCCGACGCAACACATAGATAATATGCAGCATTACTGTCTCGATCTGTTGCGTTGCATTCCTGCTGTCACAATGGCCACTGTGAACCTAGCTTTAGGTTTTTTTTGATTAGCATATGTGTATTATGCAATTTAGATTTTGAGTTTTAAAGGATACCAGAGCTGAAAAGATGAGAAACGGGGGGAGTAAGCATGTACGGTGAGCTGTCCCGGTGCCCATTGATCCCCCGTTCTCCTCAGTTCCCCTCTTTTGCTTGCTAAATGCCCCGCTTTAACCTCTTCCGGGTCCCCGCAGTCGGGCATCAGTGCGCAGGTGCTGGCCCAGTTGCACGCTTCTTACAGCGCGTGACCGTGGCCATGAACACTCTGCGCATGCTCATGACATCATGATTACGCTATGTGCACAGCGCTCCCAGCCACGGTTGTGCAATGTAGGACGCCAGTGGAAGAGGTTGCCAGGGGGGCATTTAGCACAAGCAAAGGAGGAGGAACAAGGGGAGCGGTGGGCATCAGGACAGCTCACCAAACCTGCCTGCCCCCTTGTTTCCCATCATATGTTCAGCTCTGGTATCCTTTAAATTGTTCCTTTAATGAATAGGGTTGCCAGTGATAATAATTTTTTTCCCTTTTCCTTTTGACCATTTGGTCATATCTGGAAAGCAAATGTAAGGCTTGCAGCTTGACAGGCATGGAGGCAAGTTTGATGCTTAAACTATTTTCCATGTAGAAAAAAAAAAAAACTGTGGTAAACATTGGACTTCTCATAAAAGAATCTAGTGAACCGTCGCATTTGTCCTTGTAGCGAAAGTGTCACATCCCATTGCTTCTTTTATAAAGTTTAGCAATGTAGCCATAATATCTGCTTTTCCATAGTTACGAAACATTCTTTGCTTTCAGTGGCAAACTAGGGATGACAGTTATGGACAAAAATGAAAAAAAAAAAAATAGAAAACACTTTCAATATTTTTTGCTCTTAGACTTGCAAAGTACTGCATTCTCCACAGTTATCACTGTTTATTTGCCTAATGCATTATTTAAATGCTAATCCCTTATAGCACAACAAATGTTCTTGTTTTGACCAAAATATTACCTGCATAGCTGCTTGCTTTGCACGACACTTACAAACATGTCTAAATTGATTCAATGTTAAGTAAAGTTCACTGTTTAAATTAAATTCAAAATGCTCACAGTTAAATCGCTCTTCACTTGATCCACTGTTATTTGCAAGGATCTCTTCACATTATATCGCCTACACAGAAAACACTTCAGGAGTTTTCAGTCAGATATACAAAATGTGATGTTTCCATCCAAAATATACAAAGCTAAAGGATGTCATATAGTCTACAATGTAACTTCTTTTACTGAGTATCACCAGAATTAACTTATGTCCTTTTCTTGGCCAAGGCATTAATTCAACCAAATGCTTTATGCTTATGATTGTTATAAACAGTGGCCTTACATTTTTATACATTATAAACAGAAAATAATTGGTGCCAAGTGGGACATTGAAATTTCCGCTTTTCCGATTGGAAATTCGTATTTCCTGGCAGAAAACAGAAATCAGAATTCTGCAAAAATCCAATTTACCGCAACTCTGTAATTTTAGCCTAATTACAGAACTCAGAAGCATTGGACAAATCAGAGAATGCAAATGTACAATGTTAAACCAATCACAAAACTGATTTTCCGATTTCCATTTTTCTATTATTATTTTTTTTTTTTTTGCAATCTCTGAAATCGTAAAAACGTAAAATGAGAAAAACAAAGATTGGAAAAATGGAAAATCTGAATTTCCACGGAATCGGAAATGGGCATTTTTGACCATCCCGATTGGGACAGGATCAACAACAAATATAGCTTAATCAAATTGGTAACAAGTGTAATGCTCGTACAACCATGTTGAAAGTACTCAGCTGCTCCTGATCTTATCTGAGCTGTATCCCGGCCAGTCTAAAGGTGGCCATACATCTAGCGATTTGGCTGTATGATTTTTGCATAAACATGACAGCGTATGAAAATAGTAACCAGAACATTGGACAACACCAGTACAATTATGATTAAAACCTTACATGGAAACATTGTACCTGGTTCTTCCCATTTTGCTAGATGCAGAATATACTTGCCCATTTGCTCTACAAATTCATTTCCTACAGTTACTTTCTTTTACTGTATGTGGCACAAATTCCAAAAAGGTAGAATCTACATGAATTTGGCTTGGAGTGTTGTATCACGGCTACTAACTTGTGCAAACTAAGATTTTGAGAGACCCATACCATATTTGGTAAATAACCCATTTAATGTATGGTTACCAGGATTACCAACATCATTTGGATTTTAAAAGGAACTTGGGTTGGGCTAGCTAAATTGGCTCAAATGAGTGGTTCTCCAGTAGTGTTGGGCGAACACCTGGATGTTCGGGTTCGGGAAAGTTCGCCGAACATGGCCGCAATGTTCGGCATGTTCGGGCCGAACCCCGAACTCCCCGAACATCCCGCTTTTAGGGGCCCTATGGGGTCGCAGGCATAAGGGGGGAGCATGCCCCGATCGCGGGGGGGGGGGTCGGAAATTCCCCCCACCCCCTCCGCTAGCGCTCCCCCCTCTGCCCGCTTCCCCATACAAAAATTTCAAGAAGTACCTGTGTCCGGTGGTAGTGGGCGGCTGGCAGTGGGCGGCACTATGAAGTGACTGACTGAGGAGGAGGAGTCCGGAGAGTGACGCTTTGAGGGAGGCCGGGCAGTGGGCGGATCAGCAGTAGTACGGTACTACTGCTGAACCGCCCGCTGCCCGGCCTCCCTCAACGCGTCACTCTCCGGACTCCTCCTCCTCAGTCAGTCCCTTCATAGTGCCGCCCACTGCCAGCCAGGCAGCCACCCACTACCACCGGACACAGGTACTTCTTGAAATTTTTGTATGGGGAAGCGGGCAGAGGGGGGAGCGCTAGCGGAGGGGGTGGGGGGAATTTCCGACCCCCCCCCCCGCGATCGGGGCATGCTCCCCCCTTATGCCTGCGACCCCATAGGGGGGCAGTATTCGGCCGAACAGGGCCCTGTTCGGCCGAACAGGAGCCCTGTTCGGCCCTGTTCGGCGGCCATTAGAAGTTCGGGTCGAACCCGAACTTAAAAGGCCGAACACCATCAGGTGTTCGGCCGAACTCGAACATCACCCGAACAGGGTGATGTTCTGCAGAACCCGAACAGTGGCGAACACTGTTCGCCCAACACTATTCTCCAGGTCTTGACAGGGTTTAGTTTTATTAAACCAAACCTTTAACCTCTTCCTAGTCTGGTGAAGTCCAAATTGACATTAATTACCCCTAATTAGCAAAATTATCAGGGTTAGGGTTTTCAGCCAAGATGGCTACCGTATATAGTACAGGAAAATTGAGTGGTTAAAAATGTCATTAAATGTTTGACAAATTAATATAGTAATGTATAATGGGATCACTGTAGCTGATGGTTTTTGGCCCAGCCATACTGGACATATTTGTAATTTATAAGTTTCTAATCCTTGTGATTTGTCTTGAGAGTAAAGACAGAGCTAGAGATAGCCTAAACGGTTCGCCGGCGAACGGTTCCCGGCGAACTTTCGGGGTCCGCGATCGCGGAGAACTACAAACTTTTCTGGAAGTTCGATTCGCCCCCATAGTGCATCATGAGGGTCAACTTTGACCCTCTACATCACAGTCAGCAGGCACATTGTAGCTAATCAGGCTACACCCCCTCCTGGAGCCACTCCCCCCTTATAAAAGGCAGGCAGCGTCAGGCTTTGGACTCACTCATGTGCCTGCATTAATTAGAGAAGGGAAAGCTGCTGCAGACTCTCATAGGGAAAGATTAGTTAGGCTCTTGTAGGCTTCTTAGCTTGCTCCTTGCTGATTCTTATTGCTAAAAAAGCACCCCTCAACAGCTCTTTTGAGAGCTAATCTTGTTCTTGTAATCTATTTGTGTGTGTGTGTGTGTCACTGACACTTGTGTTGCATAGACAGCCTTGGCAATTCCTACTGTGTGTGCCACTGCCAGCCAGGCCCAGCACATTCAGTGACTACCTGTGTGTGTGACAGGTGCACATTGTAATACCCATCACTGCATATACCTACCTGTTGTTCACTTCAGTCAGTGCACCCACCTACCTACGTGAGCGCACGCAGTGTCACTGTGCCTGTCTGGTACCTTACAAACACTGGTTCGCACGACAGCCGGGGGCCCCAGCCTCTCTCACTTGCCGGGGCCCCCAAACCACCATGCGATACCCAGAGGGAAATGTGGGCGAGCCCTGGCTCTTTCACCTCCAGGGACTCCACCCCCATCACCTCCAAACTGAATGCAAACTGCGACACACACAAATGCTTACTACCAGTTCAGGCATTTTCCTATCTCTATCTGGCCAGCATGCGCCAGTCATCCAATCAGGTGCACTGTCATACACCCTTTGCCTGCCATACCGATCTAGCAGGATCTGCACAAATTAGCATTCAGGTGGGAGGCTTGGTTGGACGTAATCATTGATTACATCTTTTACAGGGACCGCCGTGTGTAGGCATCTCCCACACAGTCCCCTCCCTAACCACTCACCTGTCAACCGCATCCTGGTAGCTGCAAAAACAGAAATTTAAAATCACAAACACTGGTTCGCATGACAGCCAGGGGCCCCAGCCTCTCTCACTTGCCAGGGCCCCCAAACCACCATGCGATACCCAGAGGGAAATGTGGGCGAGCCCTGGCTCTCTCACCTCCAGGGACTTCACCCCCATCACCTCCAAACTGAATGCAAACTGCAACACACACAAATGCTTACTACCAGTTCAGGCATTTTCCTACCTCTGGAGTTTTTTCTAAGTGTTCTGTGTTTGTTTGTTACCAAAAAAAACTCCAGTTTTAAAAGAAGTGCATTGAGGTCTATGAGAAAAAACAATAACAATTAGTGTGATAATTTATCATAGACAATTTGTATAAACCATTATATAATTGACTATTCTTTGAAGGACATAGAGAATTCTCTATTCTTTAAAAAAAAAAATCTTCTTTTCCGTAGTAGCAGCGGCAGCGGCAGCAGCAGCAGCATATATTACTGACATGTACAGAGTACATACTCATGTCCCTATCTAACTGTCCTCCAGAGGAGCATACAATCTAAACCCTACCTTAATCACAGTCGAATGTCCCTGCAGTAATAAAAAACAGTTCTGTGAGGGATTATTTACTTATCAATATGTTGTTTGAATTCAGTAAGAAACCACAGTGCCATAGGGAAGCTCATGCAAACATGGTGAGCTGACCTAAATGTACACCTGGTGCTATAGCACAGTGTTATCTATTACACTAGGGTGACAGTGAAATAAAGAGAATTTCTACAAGATAAGGATAGGGGTTGGGGATCAGGTTAGTCCAATACCAGGAATTCATCAAATTTACAGAGCTTTATAATGATGTATAATATCTAGGTATGGTTGGAATTGCTTAATTCTGAATCCAACAGAATTCCTTATTCTGCCTGGTAAGTCTAATTTCCAGATGGTATTCTGCAGAATTCTGACGAAATTCTATGATTTACATTAGAGTAAATGGTAGTAAGAAGATTTACGCACCCCATAGGCTCTAATGCAAATATTGTTAATACAGCCTCCAAAGCAGAAATGTGGGCACCCAATAAATATTGTCTTCCACATTAGAACATTAAAGTTTTTGAAATATGTTATCGTTTTGAAACTTGCAATGTTATAGTTTTCGTAATATTATTTTGTTTGTATGTAAGTATTGTATCAAATATTTTATCATTTGTATGTGCAGACTTTACATTTGAAAGGGTGTTTGTGCTGGGAAATGTTATGGTTACGCACCCCCTGAGGGGGGGGGGGGGGGGGGTTGGGGGCTTAGGGTTAAGCAACACTGGGGGGTTAGGGTTAGCCATCAGTAGTGGAGCATTCTGCATTAGAGTAGGGTTAGGTGTTAAGCTGTAGTAGCATGTCAGTAAGATTGTCTACTGTTTTATTACTGTTATTAACAATTTTCATTTGTCAATATTATTACAATAATATACACCATCTACACTTTAAAAAATAATATCAGTAGATATTAACAATATTTTTATTAACCAAACCGCACCTTTTTTCCTCACATCCCTATTTTCATGCAAGCGAGTAAATACCATCAACTTCTTTGGTTAACTGCAAAACCCGTATAAATGTAATCTTCTCCAAATTTGCCAGCTATCTTCGGGAGAATACTGGGAACAACTATTAAAAAATAAAAAACAAAAGACCTAGTTGTAGTTTTTTTTAATATACTGTATATATAAGCTGGCCCGCATATAAGACGAGGTACCAACTTTTCCCTCAAAAATCAGGAAAAAGTTATTGAATCGCGTATAAGCCCCCTCCCTTATTCCCTAGCTCCCTCATCTAGCTTGATGTGCTCCCAGTATGATAGAAAACCGCATATAACCTCATAGAAAACCTCATAGAAAACCTTAATTTGACTAACCAAATGCCTCCATATAAACATGCTTGTACAGACTGCATGTTCTTTCTGATAAAGGGACAGAGAAATAAGTGCTCTCTCAACGGGAAGGAGAGAAGAAACAATCAGAAAACAAACCCTCTATTGCCCCAAGCAGGTTTCTGCTGGATCAGGTCGGATCCCAATCTGCATCACTGAAATGCAGTCTTGAAGAATGCTGGCTTTTTCAAAACATTCATGATAGACTTTCACTTGTGTGGAGTAATCCCCAGACAGCATGGAAGTGACCTGCATTTAATGTGATCCATATTGCAGAAAGCATCAATGAGCACACGTGTTTGTTTATATGAAACAATAATGTCACAAATGTAAAGATTAGTGCAGCAAGCCTGCACTCATCCATGTTTCCTTTCCAGCCCAGCTGATGCCCCCCAACCCCTCTCCATGTCCATGCCCCCCATTTGCATGATGAGATCTAGTGGCAAGCAATAAGAGATCTGACCTGAGCCCCAACAATGGTCATTAGTACAGCTAGGTTAGAGTGGAGCCGAGTAGCAGCATCACTTGCAGTGCCCGGAGATACCCTTCTTATCCTCTGCAATGGTTATAAGTGCAGCTGCAGTAGAGAGGAGCCGAGTATCAGCGTCTCTTGCAATGCCCGGGAATTCCCTTCTTTGATGCTCTCTCTGTTTCAAGATGCCACTAGATGGTGTCATAGATCTGAGACACTGATTAGAGGGTCAGAAAAGAAGGGAATCCCTGGGCACGTGACTCTGCTACTTGGCTCTGCTCTACCGCAGCTTCACTAATTACCATTGTGGGGAGAAGAGCGGAGAGTCCGGGCACTGCAAGTGACGCTGCTACTCGGCACCGCTCTACAGCAGCTGCTCTAATCTCCGTTGCTGGGGCTCAGGTCAGACTTCTTATTGTTCATCTCTAGTCCTCACCATGCTGCAATGTGAATGGGGAACACAGACACAGGGGGGACGGGCACTGCAGGGGGGGCATGGTAAAGCACCACACAAGTGAAGGATTGTTCATTACAAATAGCCACGAGGTACTCGGAGGACACAGATCACTCTGTGAGCAGATGTGGATGTGACTCGCATACAAGCCGAGACCCCCACTTTTGGGCCACTTTTTTGAGAGTCAAACATTTGGCTTGTATGCGAGTATATAGGGTAATCAATTTTCAAAGAAAAAATGTTTTTTAAAGTCAGCAAAATTACATTCTGCAGCAGAATTCCGCATTCTGAAAATGTCATTTTCCTGACTTTAAATTTTTTTTTTCTGTAAGGTATTTTTGGAAAACCATTTTAAGATGTTTCTTTATGGTCCCTGGTTGCTGCCAATCATAAATGACAAGCTCTGTCAAACTGACAAATGCAGTCTAAACATTTGGGTATTGAAGCAGTGCATATCCAAAGCTTTATGTCATGTTGGCATTGCTACCAACATTTCCGCTATTGTGACCTTATGATTCAATAACTGAATGCTGCGTAAGATATTTCTCCATTAAACTACGGAAGGTATTGTTCATTGTTGCCGAACGTATTACTCCATATGCTGGAAAACAAAAATTTGCTTTCTTAAAACATATTTACAATAATTCAGGCTGGATTTAGCTCAGACATTTCTCCCAGTGTATCACTGCTAAAATATGCAAGTTACCCATTGTTGTCCCTGTGGGCTAAACACACCTCCAGATATGCTGGAGGTGTGGCTAGCTCACAGGGACAACAATGGGTAATTTGCATATTTCAGCAGAGATGCACTGGGAGAACTCTCGGAGCTAAGTCCAACCTGAATTATTGCAAATACTTTCTGTTTTAAGAAAGCATTTTTTTGTTTTCCATTGGTATTTTAGTAAGTGGGCTTTTTCATCTGAGTTCTGGTTCACCATGAGCTTGCTGGGTAGTTTGTAACTCCATATGCTGGAGGATCCTTTCTTTATGGAAAAAAGCCCACACTGATAGCCTTACATTCAAAAAAGCTTATTTTTAGTGATTATCATAATCTGCTAATTATGACTACACAAAATGTAATATATATTTTGCCATTACAGCCATGTGCAATTACGATTTACACATTCAATTGATTTTTTTGTAATCCATTCAGATTTTTGAGTAAATTGTGCGTGTTTTTTTGCTGACTGTAGTGGTTAATCACAAAAAAACCCCATATATGATATTGTCACCAAGATTGCTATGTATGGAAAGGGGAATAGTCAAAAAAATATTTTATCAGAAAGACCTTGTAAAGGAATCCCTTCCAAACCTCCAGTAACCAAAAAAACAAATAAAAAATAAAATAACAGTTTTTGTTTTTTTCAAATGCATAAATCGTTGCCTTAGTGAGCTTTCCATGTATGTTATTAGAGTATATTACTGTTATTTTAGTAAATAAGGGCTTGTAATTATTGGCCGGATGCAAAAAAAAACATAACAGAAAAAATACACCTTTATTTCCAAATATATTGTCGCCATACATTGTACTAGGAACATAATTTATATTTGTGATAACTGGGAGTAATGAGCAAATAAAATGGGTGGATTTTATCTATGGTAGCATTGCTAACTTTAAACTATAAGGGATGGAACTGAAGAAATAGTGTATTTTTTTTCTTGTTTTTCCTTATAAAATGGGTATAAAATTAAGCAATTACTGAAAAAACAAATACACCCACAAAAAGCCTAATTTTCCACAAAAGCTCTGCTCTGTTTCATAGTTTAAAATACATAATGTAGTTTGTAAACTACAAATATTAGAGAATGGTACAATGCTTTAAAAATAAAGCTGCATACATGAAAATAAATATATCACTTTTTTTTTCGTGGCTACAATGTTCTATTAATTATCCTATTACACTTACAATTCATTATAGCATGTTTATTTTTTCACTTCAGTATCACTTTAACCAGTTACATCCTACGAGTGTACCATATGCAGTCCATACCTTCAGATAACAACACACTGACTTAAGCATGATATTCTGTCTCTCTGTCATTGATCAGTCAGGTCACATTATGTTTCCAATCAGTTGCGTAGCAATAGGGGGTGCAGAGGTAGTGACCGCATTGGGGCCCTTGGGTCAGAGGGGCCCACTAGGGGCCCTCCTTCATCCACCTTATTGGCTGTTTGTTGGTGCTATGCTGATAATGAACATCTCTATATTTGCATTGTATAATTGTAATCCTTAACAAGATATTTTCTTACTCTGTTATACTTTTCTGACACTGCAGCTGTCCTTGATAAGTTTTGGAGCTCCATATTATTAGAGTGCTTGGGGCCCCATATAAAGTTTGAACCAGGGCCCCAAGCTCCTTAGTTACACCACTGTTTCCAATGAGACTATTTAAGGCTGGCGTCAAGGACCTGAACATTTTGTTTTATTGTAGCATTGTTTATAGTATTTTTAAATATATTTCAAGTAAGTATTATACAGAGATCTGTTTAATATTTTGGTGATATTTAATATAGTAGTAGCACTAGTAAAGTACTTTTTATTATTATTTTTATTATTATTATTATTATTATTTATTGTATTTATAAAGCGCCAACATATTACGCAGCACTGACTTCTAAATAAGTGAGTTGACAGGCTATCAATTTGTGATACTACATATATGTGAATGTTATATTGATTGTTATGTATATATTGCACTTTAGCACTAGGCACTTTAGCACTTTTTAGTTACCCCTGACGAAGCCCCCTTTTTTGAGGGGGTGAAACACGTACGATATTTGATGTAGGAGCGTATTTTTTTGTTTTGTTTACATAACAGTGTGATTTGCTTAGCTATCCTCTCAACTTAGGTAGGGTTATTATATGATTTGTTCACAACCCACTGTCAGTTCACTTCACATTGATGTTAAGACGATGTTAATTTTATCCTAATTTTTAATTTTATCCAATTAAGGTTATCTACGGTTATCCATTGTAATCAGGTATGTGTATTGCTCTAAGTATTTATGTGCATTGCATTGATGCCTGTTGATGTACCTTTACATGCACTTCTATGCAATGTAACATATTTTTTATTTACTGTTCATCATTGGAACAAAACAAGTTCAATAACTTTTATTTTTGCATTTTATCAAATGTGCAGCCCAATGCAAAGCAGCACATCTGTTGTCAACTGACCCTAAAGGGAAACAGTTTTCAGTTTCAAATAACATCATTTACATTTCCCAGCTGCTTTTTTTTCATTTACTTGTCCACATTTTATTCTGTTTAAGACAGGAAATTAAAGTTGAAAAAAATCCAGTGATCAGATTCAGAGTGAAGCATTTTGTTCATGCAAACAATATTTTAGATGCATGATGTAGCTTCACACTGAAGATGTGTTTGTCAGTTAGGAACATCTAATTGCAGGAAGTGTTATTGGTTATGAATTGTCACCCATATGGCATATGAAAAACATTTTGGTTCCCACACACATTTCATACACATAATAGAGCTTTTTTTTCTGAAAAGTGTTTTGAATAATTCAATAAAGATTCTCTAATTTGCTACATGAGAGAATCCTAATGTGGATATAAATCATGCGGTATATGGAAATAACACCTCAGAAAGAGTACTGATCAAACTGTGTAAAGTTTTCGGTCTTCAATGTACGATGCTTGAAATATTGGATTGTGCTAAATATATTGTATAATTGTATGCAGATAAAGGATGTGGTGACTTACAGCAAAGACTCTGTTATGACAGTGTTATGAGTATGATATCATGGTACACACATCTAATTCTTATTGGCCAATCACTGGCCAATTTGACCACCTACATTTTGTATGAGAGCCAACAGAATCAGCATACTATTTTTATTTATTTTAGTATTTGTACAGTGCTGACATATTACGCAGCACTGTATGGAGTATATTGTTTTTTTACTAACCATCCCTCAGAGGGGCTCACAATCTATTCCTACCATAGTCATATGTCTTGGTATGTATTGTGTAGTGCATGTAGAGCCAATTTAGAGGGAAGCCAATTAACTAATCTGTATGTTTTTTGGGTGTGGGAGGAAACCGGAATGTTCCTGAAAGAAACCCACACAGACACAAGAGGAACATACAAACTTATTGCAGATGTTGACCTGGGTGAGATTTGAACCAGCACTGCAAGGCAAGAGTGCTAACCACTACGCCACCATGAACATATACTATGAACATTTTGTGTGGATAGGCTCTCATATTACGTGGAAGTGGTAAAATTGCTAATCAAAAGTGGATGTGTGTACGAGGCTTAACCTCTTTGGGGGTATCCATGAGTTAGGCTCAGGGTGGAAAAAAGCAGCCAGGAGCAGTAATCACGAGCCTGACTCAGGGTAGCTGCTGGGAGGCTTGTGCAGAGCATAGCGTGCAGCAGGCATTTTAACTCCCCTCCCCTGGGATCCACATGCCATCAGCCATTCTCCTTCCTGTCCTTGGAGGCTCTTCATTAGGGATTATAAATTCCGTGATTCTAGCTGGAATTTGGTGATTCTGGTTCCGATGCGACGGAACGGAATTGCTATAGCACTAAAGTGGAATTTCCACGGAAAAAATGAAATTCCGCTGAATTTTACGGAATTCAATTTTTTTCCCCACCGAACTGATTTCTGCCTAATAAACAGAATTTCTACTTTATAGACTCCTCTCCTCCCTCGGGTCTCGTCTTCCAGGGAATTGTAGAATTTCAAAAACCAGCTTACATACCATGGCTGGGAATTGAGCCCAGGTCTAGTGCTTGGTATGCTTGGTAGGTAGCTCTCTTCACCACTATACCACCACCAACACTACATGCTGAAGCCAGCCTAGCATGTACCATTATGATATATCCAAGAGAAAAATGAGCTTGCTTAGGGAATTGTAGGATTTCAAAAGCCAACTCACATACATTGGTCAGGCCCAGGAATTGAAGCCAGGCATAGCTGGCCTTTGACCTGAGCGACCGGAGCGGTTGCTCAGGGCACCGGCTTCCAAGGGGGCACCTATAGCTGGTTGCCTATACTGAGGGCACCTACACCTGGCTACCTATACTGGGGGCACCTATGCCTGGCTACCTATAGGGGGGGTGGAGACCTTCAACTGACTTCCTATACTGGGGGCACCTATGCCTGGCAACCTATATTGAGGGCACCTGCACATGAGATCCTATACTGGGGGCACCTATACCTGGCTACCTATCTATACCGAGTCTGAGGACATTTTTTGGGGGGCGCACTGCGGCTATAATGAGTGGTGCTCATGCTAGGCTGGCTTCTGCATGTAGTGTTGGTGGTGGTATAGTGGTGAAGAGAGCTACCTACCAAGCACTAGACCTGGGTTCAATTCCCGGCCAAGGTATGTAAGCTGGCTTTTGAAATCCTACAATTCCTTGAAAGACGAGGAGGGAGTGAGGGAGGAAGGAGAAGAAGGACTAAGGGAACAGTTAATAGGGTTTATGGGCTACTATATAGCATAAACAAGGTTCCATTTGCGGTTATTTTAATTTTTCGCAAAAATCTGGCAGAATTTTCATAGCGACGGAATTCAGCGCTGGTGGAATCCGCGAATTCCGGCCGAACGGAATTTGCTCTTTCCGATCATCCCTACTCTTCATCCCTCTAGTGAGATTGTCATCTGTTTTCATCACCTGGAGGATGGAGGAAGAACTGCAGCACTGCTGGATCTCAGGGAGGTGAGAAAGTTCAGGGTCAGCTGCAGGCTCTTTAGCAGCATAATTTTTTTTCCCAGTTTAGGGTCTAAAAGCCTGCAAAAAAATTACACAGCTTTTAGACCCTAAAATCCAGAAATAATTATACCGCCAGGGAGGTAAAGACTGATTTCACCATTTTACCTTTCAGGAATATATTTGTCATGTTATTTAAGGTCCCTTTCCCACATGTGGTGTTGCGTCACGGTACTCTCTTGGCCACAGCTCGGGGTAGTGGCCATTGTGGTGTGATGCGACAGAAGTGCTTCGGGCGCTGTATGGTAATGCAGAAGCTGTAGTGCATTACCCTGTGAATCCCAGAAGTCCTGTGTTGTTTTATAATGCACGGTGTGACTTTTCAAGGCCATTGCTGGTGCTGGATGATTGCAATGCCATAGTGTGCAACTGGCCTCAAGTGGACCTGAACTCTTGCACAGCAGACAATAAAAAGTCTTCATAGTTGCAAAGAAATTCACTGCTGTGTGTTCTTGCTGTGTGTTTAGGGAGATCAACCTGTCTAATAAGCTGTTATCAGCAATTGTGAATTAGGGCTTTGAGCTGTGACTGAGCTGTGCCACAACTCTGTGATAAGTGAATGCTGAATCTTAACCCTTTCTGTGCTCCCAGGAATGTAGAGAAAGTATTTTTTTTTAGGATGTGCATAAATTGTAATGAAGAATTTCCCCCCTAAAGGTCATCCTGCCGGGACTTGTCTTTTAAAGCAAAGAGGAAGTTGTGAGTTTAGTTCCACTTTAAACATATGCTCCACCCATACCTGACAAAATTGAAGACAGAATTTACAGTTCCAGGTGCCTTCTTTCACAGACAAATTGTAATATCTAAGCGCTCTGATTACCAAGATATTAGATGGTATTTTTAGATGTGTGTCTGGAGATCAGTTTTAATGACTTTAGGCAGCTGACATAATCTACTATCAATCAGACCCAGACAAAGCAGAGGGCTGTTTCTCAAGGGGCAGTGAGTGTAAATAAACAGTAAAATTAGCTGTGTTTGAATGACAAATCTTCACTGTAATAACAGTTTGAGTGGCAACACAGATTTTTACTAATGCCTATTTGTAACAGCAGCACTGTAATACATTTGGAGAGCAGTAAATAATTTAAACTGTACAAGTGAAGCTAAAAACCTGGACTGGATTTTGTTTATTGTCTTTTATTAGATGATGAAAGTCTGCAACTCTCACCTGGACTAGAACATTAGTGGAATTCCTGAATGATTATTCATATACATGCACAGAGAGAACTTTTCTTTTAGACAATCCAGGCTCTTCTGGATTTATTAACCATTTCAGCCCGTGGGTTGTTATTTACCTTATAGACGAGAGACATTTTTAGAATTCATTCCCCAATAACAACTATTATTGTTTTTTTCTGCCATCAATTAGGCTTTCTTTGGGTGGTACATTATGCTAAGAATTATTTTATTCTAAATACATTTTAATGGGAATAATAAAAAAAAATGGACAAAAATATTTCCCAGTTTTTGGCCATTTTAGTTTTAAAATTAAACATTCTTCTGTGGATAAAACCACACATTTTATTTGCCCATTTGTCCTGGTTATTGCAACATTTAAATTAATCCCTAGCACAATGTATGGTGACAATATTGTATTTGGAAATTAAGGTTCATTTTTTTTCAGTTTTACATCCATCCCTATGTACAAGCCCATGATTAAGAAATGATATACCTTCTTGTCATACATATTTAAAAAAATCAGTCCTTAATGTCTGTAGGTATATTTTTACTATTTGGTCACAAGTTGTCCTCACACAGGACTTCCTATATGTGTACAATAACTACACTACATAGGAAGCAACACATTACTATGTAACTAAGGCCTGAAGGGGGGATTAATGAATGGGAAAATTCATTAATCTAATGATCGGAGGTGGTAAGCAACGAAAATTGGAGAGTGGGGGGAAGTGCGGCGGTTGTATTTAAGAATAATCAAAAACAGTGATTATTCTCGGCAGGGCTGGTTTAACCTTTGATGGAGCCCTGGGGCAAAGGTAATCCTGGGCCCCCCATCCCTCAGAAAAATGACAGGCACTGACCAGATGCGAGACCCCCACCCCAGCCCCCCCTTTGCGTGCAGAACCCCAACCTCCCTCCTAATTAATCCGCGCTAACAAATGTATCCTCTAGTGGGACCCCAGCACGAGAGCCGCATTTGTACTTTACCTGTCTTGGCTGCTGTGCTGGAGCCACTAGCCCGTCTTCATTCTACTTCCTGTGTGACCCGGCGCATCATATCATGTGCAACATGCACCGGGTACAGGAAATAGAATGAAGAAAGGCAAGAGGCTCCAGCACAGCAGCCGAGACAGGTAAAGTACAAATGCTGCTCTCATGCTGGGGCCCCGCTAGAGGATACATTTGTTAGCGCAGATTAATTAGGAGGGAGGTCGGGGTTCTGCCCATGTGGGGAAAAGGGGTGGCAGCGCGACCACAGTGTTGAGGTAGGGGGAGGCTGGGGCCCCAGCAGTGCTCGGAGCCCTGGGGAAATTGCCTTAATGGAAGTGCCATCTCTGATTCACAGCAGACAAGAACGGATTGGCTCAGGGGACTTTTGTCCCCTGCAGCCAATCCCCCCTGTTGCAGGGAACATCACAATCACAGTGAGCACACGCAGTGTCACTGTGCCTGTCCGGTACCTGTCTGTGTGTGACTGACAGGTGCACATTGTAATACCCATCACTGCATACCTACATGTTGTTCACAGTGCACCCACCCACCTACGTGAGCACACACAGTGTGATATACCACTCCGTGCATACCTGTTAACTACACCTGTGTGACTGCACATTGTATTAGTCAAGGCAGTGCATACCTTTCACTTCATCCCCCCGATATGGACAAAACAGGTAGAGGCAGAGGTAGAGGTAGACCCAGAGGAAGGCCACCCGGCAGATCTGTGTGAGGTCGTGTTGATGTGATTTCATGCGGCCCTGGCCCAAAGTACAGTGCTCAGAAGAAGGCACGTCCCATCAACTCCCAAGATTGTCAGGACATGGTTGACTATTTAACACAAAACGCCTCATCTTCCGCAGCCACCAGCGCTACTACAAGCACCACATCCACTGCATTTGACACTTCACAGGAGTTAATTGGTGGGGAATTAACTGATGCACAGCCATTATTGTTACAACCAGATGAAGGTGCTAAGCAAGTTACACCACCTCTGCTGTTGGTACAGTTTTGGAGGTGTCTGAGGCAAGCAAAGCTGGGCAGGATGATTATGATGATGACGATGATACGGACACCATGTGGGATCCTAAGAGACAAGATGACCAAGTGGACAGTTCAGAGGGGGAGCCAGAGAGGAGAAGGAGGAGACGAGTTGCTGAAAGAAGCAGGGGGAGCTCATCATCAGAAACAGCTGGTGGCAGTGTCCGGCGCCAGCCAACATGCCCTTCGATGTTAGCTGCTAAAACCACCATAGTGCCATCACCCCAGGGGGGCACAGCGGTTTGAAAACATTTTAATGTGTCGTCCATAGATCAGAGCAATGCCATCTGTTCTCTCTGCCTCCAAAAACTGAGCCGTGGAAAGGCCAACACCCCCTTTCCTTCTGCAGTGTGTACCCACGTAGGGACAACTGCCTTACAAAGGCACATTCATTAAAGGCACAAACTGCAATAGGAAGAGCACCTGAGCAAAAGCAGCACACAAAAGCAAAGCCACCCTCCTTCTCCTCTTCCTCCTTCAGGTGCAGCATCTTCAGCCGCTTTCTCCCTTGCACCTTTATAGCCACCCTCCTCCACTCCGCCTCTGCCCTTGAGCGGATCCTGCTCCTCTGCCCACAGCAGCCAGGTGTCCGTGAAGGAAATCTTTGAGCGGAAGAAGAACATTTCTGCCAGTCACCCCCTTGCCCGGCGTCTGACAGCTGGCTTGCAATAAAAGAATCATGAAGGGCACACCATCACAGATCAGTCTGGTGCTTGACACTGGGGCATAGACTGTGTCTTAAGTGAAACTATGAATCAGATGTATCAGCACACCGGGTTTTTTGATAATTCACGCTCTTTTATTGAGCCATGCATTCCCACAAGGGTGTATAGGACTTACCTGACGTCACTGGGGAAGAGCAAGAGGAGATGGAGAGTACGTCTAGATCCAACTTTGTGCAGATGGCGTCTTTCATGCTGTCCAGCCTGTTGAGGGACCCCCGTATAAAAAAACTCAAGGGGAATGAGCTGTACTGGGTGGCCACGCTACTAGACCCTCGGTATAGGCACAAAGTGGCGGACCTGTTACCAAGTCACCTGAAGGCAGAAAGGATGCAGCACATGCAGAACAAGCTGGCAAGTATGCTTTACAATGCGTATAAGGGTGATGTCACAGCACAACGCAATAAAGGTACCACTGCCAGTAATCCTTCTCCCATGTCCACGCAGGCAAGGACAGGACGCTCCGGCGATCTCATGGTGATGTTGGACATGCGGACATTCTTTAGTCAAACGCCTCACCTTAGCCTTTCCGGATCCACCCTCCACCAACGCCTGGACCGGCAGGTAGCTGACTACCTGGCCTTAAGTGTGGATGTAGACACTGTGAGCAGCGATGAACCCTTGGACTACTGGGTGCGCAGGCTTGACCTGTGGCCAGAGCTGTCCCAATTTGCCATCCAAGTTCTGTCTTGCCCTGCCTCAAGTGTCCTGTCAGAAAGGACCTTCAGCGCAGCTGGATGCATTGTCACTGAGAAGAGAAGTTGCCTAAGTCAAAAAAGTTTTCAGTACCTAACCTTTATCAAAATTAATGAGGCATGGATCCCGGAGGGCTACTGCCCACCCGAAGATTAAGTCAGTCCCCGCACACAGCATCTCTGCATGCATGCCATGTGACTGCCTGCCCCATGACTAAGACATTCCCCACACAGCATCTCTGCCTGCAGGCCGCTTGACTGCCTTCTCTGCCACCACCAACAGGGTCCAAGACTCCAGGCGGATTCCTGAATTTTTAAGGCTGCTGCTAGCAGCAGCCACTATAATATTTTTTCTGGTGCGTGTACATGCCTGCCTAATTTTTCTGGCTGCACTGCGGCTGCAACAACAAAACAAAAGGCATGTACATGTGTCAATTCCCCTTCGTGATTGTTACCTTGCCGCAGTGAAGGGGCTTGCGTATCACAATGAAGCAATGACCGACGGCTATATGAGTGTCTCGCGGGGTGGCACACCAAAGATAATAAGGTCATTGCTTCATTGTGGACAGACCAAATTCGATCAGCTGGGACAGTCATTGTTGTTCTGTCATTGAGCTACCTCAGCCTGGCGATCATATGGGCTTGGAAACCGCTATCGCCTGCACTCTCGCCATGGTGTGCACCAGTCCAGCACGGCCATCACAACACACATGTTTTAAAGCACTTTAGGAATCCAGTTTAGCATGCAATCTGAGTTCTGTCCTTAAAACGCTGTTTTGCTTCAAATCAAGATTTTTCCCTGGGTCTTTTGGCGTGTATCCCACTCCCCATGCAAAAACTCAGATATTAGACCCCTTGAAACATCTTCTCCATCACTTTTGTGGCCAGCATAAATGTTTCTAGTTTTCAAAGTTCGCCTCCCCATTGAAGTCTATTGCATTTCGCAAAAGTTTGCATGTTCGTGAACGGTTGCGGAGGTTCGCAAACGCGGTTCGTGAACTGAAAATCAGAGGTTCGGGCCATCTCTAAAGACTGGTGGTATTAACAATGCGTGCACTCACGTAGGTAGGTGGGTGCACTGAACAACAGTTAGGTATATGCAGTGATGGGTATTACAAATGTGCACCTGTCACACACACGTACCGTGAACAAGTGCAATGACTGGTGGTATTAACAATGCGTGTGTTCACGAAGGTAGATACTTAGGTGCACTGAACAGTGAACAGTTGCAGTGATTGGGATGGGATTACAAATGTGCAGCTGCCTGTCACTAGAGTTGGGCCGAACCTCCGATTTTCGGTTCGCGAACTTCCGCGGAAGGTTCGGTTCGCGTTAAAGTTCGCGAACCGCAATAGACTTCAATGGGGATGCGAACTTTGAAAAAAAAAAATAATTATGCTGGCCACAAAAGTGATGGAAAAGATGTTTCAAGGGGTCTAACACCTGGAGGGGGGCATGGCGGAGTGGGATACACGCCAAAAGTCCCCGGGAAAAATCTGGATTTGACGCAAAGCAGCGTTTTAAGGGCAGAAATCACATTGAATGCTAAATGACAGGCCTAAAGTGCTTTAAAACATCTTGCATGTGTATACATCAATCAGGTAGTGTAATTAAGGTACTGCTTCACACTGACACACCAAACTGTTCACTGAACAGAACAGGTATGCAGTGGCGTGTTCACTAAACAGGTATACAGTGGCGGGTCCACTGAACAGAACAGGTATACAGTGGCGGGTTCACTGAACAGGTATACAGTGGCGGGTCCACTGAACAGAACAGGTATACAGTGGCGGGTTCACAGAACAGGTATGCAGTGGCAGGTTCACTGAACACAACAGGTATGCAGTGGCGGGTTCACTAAACAGGTATACAGTGGCGGGTCCACTGAACAGAACAGGTATACAGTGGCGGGTCCACTGAACAGAACAGGTATACAGTGGCGGGTTCACAGAACAGGTATGCAGTGGCAGGTTCACTGAACACAACAGGTATGCAGTGGCGTGTTCACTAAACAGGTATACAGTGGCGGGTCCACTGAACAGAACAGGTATACAGTGGCGGGTTCACAGAACAGGTATACAGTGGCGGGTCCACTGAACAGAACAGGTATACAGTGGCGGGTTCACAGAAGAGGTATGCAGTGGCAGGATCACTGAACAGGTATGCAGTGGCAGGATCACTGAACAGGTATGCAGTGGCAGGATCACTGAACAGGTATGCAGTGGCAGGATCACTGAACAGGTATGCAGTGGCAGGATCACTGAACAGGTATGCAGTGGCAGGATCACTGAACAGGTATGCAGTGGCAGGATCACAGTACAGGTATGCAGTGGGCTGAGGGCTCACTGAACAGAACAGGTATGCAGTGGCAGGATCACTAAACAGGTATGGAGTGGCAGGATCACAGTACAGGTATGCAGTGGGCTGAGGGCTCACTGAACAGAACAGGTATGCAGTGGCAGGATCACTGAACAGGTATGCAGTGGCAGGATCACAGTACAGGTATGCAGTGGGCTGAGGGCTCACTGAACAGAACAGGTATGCAGCCAGGAAGAAGTTAAGCCTAACTAATCTTTCCCTATATGAGAGACTGCAGCAGCTCGCCCTACTCTCACTAATGCAGGCACACGAGTGGCCGTAATGGCCGCCGCTGCCTGCCTTATATAAGGGGGGGTGGGGCTCCAGGGGCTAGTGTAGCCTAATTGGCTACACTGGGCCTGCTGACTGTGATGTAGAGGGTCAAAGTTGACCCTCAGGTGCATTATGGGGCGAACCGAACTTCTTCCGCAAAACGTTCGCGCGAACCACGTTCGCCGGCGAACCGTTCGGCCCAACTCTACCTGTCACACACACAGGTAGTCACTGAATCACTAATTGTGCTGGGCCTGGCAGTGGCACAGTAGGAATGAAGGGGCCAAAGACCAGCTGCGGCTGACTGACAGGGCTGCATATATTGCAAGTGGGCCACACAAAAAAAAAACAAAAATAGATCACAAGAACAAGATTAGCTCTCAAAAGAGCTGCTGAGTGGGTTTTTTTTAGCAATAAGAATCAGCAAGGAGCAAGCTAACAAGCCTACAAGAGCCTAACTAAGCTTTCCCTACAGCTCTCTGTGCAGCAGCTCTCCCTTCTCTAATTACTACAGTCACACGAGTGAGTGAAAAGGCTGACACTGCCTGCCTTTTATAACGGGGGGGGGGGGGGGGGAGGGCCTCCAGGAGGGAGTGTAGCCTGATTGGCTACAATGTGCCTGCTGACTGTGATCTACAGGGTCAAAGTTGATCCTAATGATGCACTATAGGAGATGGGTCGAACCGCCATAAAGTTTGCGTTCGTTAGCGAACGCGAACCACCAAAGTTCATGCGAATAAGTTTGCGGTCTTGTATTAGTTCTACTAATTCTACTGTAAGCTTTCAACTAATGCAGTTATCTGCTATAATAATAGACTGCTGTTATTTACTATATTAAACTGTGTCCTTTTGTAAAAAAAAAAATAATATGCATCCATCTTTAAATGAGAACCATAGACATAAAGTTGTAAAAAGTATATTTGCAGATTTGTTTTTAATAAGCAACATATAACCGATGGATATAACTTTATAACTTGTACCAGTGAGTATCTATTTTTCATGTTCCAATGCTGCACAATCCTGCTACAATTCATTTGTTCCTTGGATAGCACAAATCAGGATTCAGTATTCCTGTGCGACTAAATCTTACTGAAAGTTACAATAACTGGAGTTTATATATCGGTTTTGACACATAGAAATGCTGTCGGCCTTTAGAGGACAGATTATGTTGTTCTGCTGGTTTTCTCTGACTGTCACCGCTATATGTGTGAATTGTTGTTTTGCTGTTACCAGATTTTAGGAATTCCGAGAGGTGGGATTTCAATCAAAATGTGTAGCTTTGCTCTGTAAAAAGTCAAAGTTGAATTGCCTGATGTTTATCCGCAAAAATTAAAAAAAATGTAAATGCTTTCTAGATTAGGAAATATTTTGTATCAAAACAGTTCCGCAACCCAGAGAAAATATTTTGCTGCAAGCACTCTGTTGTCTAGGCAGGATGTTATAATTCTATTTGATAACACTATTGTTAAAAACTGACCTTTTCTGCCAGCGATACGAAGAACCTAGCAACAATAGTGTAGGAGTTGCAGATAAAAGCTTATTGCTGTCTTTCCTCGCTGCATCACTAGGATCTAATTTTCTCTGTCATTCATGCTGTCAGTTTTCATCTATACTAGATGCAGGAGGAACTGCAAACTGTACACCTGATTTAAGTTGTCTCCATGACAAACATCACTGAAGATCATGACTGACCCTTAAAAAAAGTGTCCTGGATAAGTTGAATATTGAGAAATGTAATGTAGAAATAATTTGGAACCCTAACCTATGTAAAATATGAGATTAGTTTTGCAGAATCTTAAAGAGTACCCAGGGTGGTTCTTTGAGGGTCAGATGGGACACAGAGGCATGTTATCTGTGTCCCCGCTCCGTCGCTGTCTGCCCCCCCCCCCCCCCCCAAACACCACCACTGTACTATAGCCCCCCAAAATTAGCAACAATATTTGTCGCTATTAGGGGTGCTCGGATACTCCTTTTCAGAATCCGAATTGATCCGGATCTGGATATCCAGATATCCGGATCCGAATACGAACTTTTTGGTATCCGCGTAAACTCGGATATCCGAACCCAATATCCTGGATATCCGGCCGAATTCGGATATCCGGATAGAAAACCGGAAGTGACCTGAAAATGGCTTACAATGCTTCCAAAAGTCTCTTCAAATGGCAAAAAACCCTTTCCGGGATTTTTGCCATTGAAGGTGATTTTAACTTCTGCTCGCTCGGATATCTGAACTAACTATCCGCCCGGATTTCGGATTTCAGATGGGAAATCCGAGTTTGTCGGATAGTGCTATTCGGATTTTAAAAAATATTCGAATTGCTATTCAAAGTTTGGATAGTGGAAAAAGTTTGGATTATCTGGGTAGTTCAGATACCCGAATATTGGATGAGCACCACTGGTCACTATCTCGGTTTATACCTATGTTTCCAGGTCATTTTAACTAGAGTTCAGGGTCTATTCCAAGGGGATGACCTCACTGTGGTGAAAAAGTCCAGTACTAAATATTTGACAGCAACCTGTTTATGTGAGCTAAAATCCTCAATAGTTTAGATTACTGCAGCATCTGTTTGTATGCAATGTGTGTATTTAGCCTGTTAGACATGGTGCACTCCTGACTACAAGGCTAGCTGCTCCCAGCCCGCATTCAAGCTTGAATGTCAATTTTTGGTTCAATGAGAAACTAGGGTCATAAACGCATATGACGTACACACTTTTTCATTGGTTGTGGTTTTTGGTCTGTTACGGAGTTCTGTTTGCAGCTCTATTATGAACGACACAGGATTGCGTGTGTGTATCTGTCCGTGAGTTTGAGCGAAGTTTAAAGATGCAGGATTTGTGTGTCTGAATGTTGCGTGGGATTGCAAGATGTCCTGCAGGGTAAATCATATGTTGAAAATGTCAATGTGTTTGCATTGTTTTTTGTCAAAGGTTTGCATTAAGATCAATGTCTGTCAGGTTCCAGTTTCCAAGATGGTGACACAGCTCAGGGAAGGGCCTCCCCAACATTTGAGACAAGAGAAGTTCATGTAGGTGGAGGGGGGGTGCTGAAAGAGCCCACGGAAGGGCACGCCCTCAATGCCCATAGAAGCTGGCAAGCTAGCGTCATGTCAGTGAGGGTGGGGGCCAGGAATAGAGATGGGCCAAACGGTTCGCCCTCAAACGTTTCCAGGCAAACTTTGGGTGGTTCACGTTCACCGGCGAAGGCGAACTTTTGCGGAAGTTCGGTTCGCCCCCATAATGCTCCATTACGGTTAACTTTGACCCTCTACATCACAGTCAGCAGGCACATTGTCACCAATCAGACTACACTCACTCCTGGAGCCCCCCCCCCTTTATAAAGGCAAGCTTCTCCGGCCATTTTACACTCATCTGCCTACAGTAATTAGTGAAGGGACAGCTGCTGACAGACTCTGCTAGGGAAAGCTTAGTTAGGCTCTTGTAGGCTTGTTAGCTTGCTCCTGGCTGATTGCTATTCCTTATATAGCACCCCACAACAGCTTCCCTCCTTCCTTCCTCCTCAGGAGGAGGATCTTGTCTTCCAGGGATTTGTAGGATGTCAAAAGCACGCTCACATACATTGGCCAGGAATCAAACCCAGGTCAATTGCTTGGAGGGCAGCTATGCTCACCACTATACCACCAACACTACAGGCTGAAGCCAGCCTAGCTGGCCTGGGAAGGATGAAAAGCTAGGTGGCCATGCAACCATTCCTGCTAACCTAAAGCTTACTTGGGCTTGATTCACAAAGCGGTGCTAACTGTTAGCACGCCTGTGAAAACCTCCTTAGCACGTCTAAACGAGCTTTACGTGCGTAAAACTTTATGCGCGTAAAACTTTATGCTCGCACTGCATAGAGCGCGCAAAGTTAGCGCGCAATCTGATTGAGAAATCCGGTGCTAACCTACTTAGTACCCTGGTTAGCATGTCTAAAGACTTTAGACGTGCTAAGTAGGTTAGCACCGCTTTGTGAATCAAGCCCCTTGTGTCTTACAACACATTGGCTTAAGACTTTACCTAATCCAATGCTCCAATATGGGGAAGCTTCTCTGTTTGCTGTTTTGTTTTTTTTTAAAGTGTGGTGTCACAGTTCACTCATCTCTTCAACTACAAGAAAGGCCCAGGAGTAGTCTTAGCTACCGTAATATCTATGTTACGGCAGGGCCCTTATTACACTTTCTCTTACAGGGCTATGGAAACCGTTTTGAACATGCGATAAAGCGAGGTGCAAAAATGAAATCAAGCCTGGCAGAGGTTGGTTTCGATCCATCAACCTTTGGGTTATGGGCCCAGCACACTTCCACTGCGCCACTCTGCAGTTTGCTTACATCTGTACACAATCTTCAACCTTAAGAAGGGTACCAAGTTTAAGAATGGTACATTAGTTGAAATAGTTACACTACAATCTATGTTACAGCAAGGCCCTAATGACACTTTCTCTTAAGGGGCTATGGCTGCCATAGCCCCTTAAGAGAAAGTCTCATTAGGGCCTTGCTGTAACATAGATTGTAGTGTAACTATTTCAACTAATGTACCCTTCTTAAACTTGAAGATTGTATACAAATGTAAGCAGACTTTTGACGTGTATCCCACTCAACCATGTCTCTGTCCAGGTATTAGACCGCTTGAAAAATCTTTTCCATCATTTTTCTGGCCAACATATTTTTTTTTAAATTTCCAAGTTCGCCTCTCCATTGAAGTCTATTGCGGTTTGCGAAAGTTCACTCGAACCGAACTTTCGTGGTAGGTTCGCGAACCTAAAATCGGAGATTCGGCCCATCTCTAGACAGAGATCCAGGGATCAGTGCTGTGCAAATGGTGCACCTTGCACGGAACAGCTGATCTGGAGATCCATAGAGGAGACAAAGACACTCTACAGAGTATCTGATTCCAGAATATTTTCCCAGAGTCTGGTCATGGAGAAACGAATGCCAGAATATGTGAAACAGGCAGTTGCTATGAGACAATAATAGTTACTGAATCATAGGAAGTGTCTTCAAGCAAGGTACATGGAGACACATAGACACATAGATGTCAGATATTCCCCTGAGAATGATTTGCAAGAGCGGATCAGGGTGGTATCTGAAGAGGGTTACTTAATGGATTATTCCTTTAAGTGAAGCACCATAAACAGCGGTGCAACATGAGTTTCCAATAGAAAATGGGGGGAACAGTACATAAGGGTGTACAGGAGGTGGAAAAAAAGGAGTTGACCAATCCAGGTGTCCGTCGCCACGGCTGCAGAGCGGTAAACGTTTTTTTTTCGGGCTTTGTCGTGGACAGTGCCAGAGATTGACAAAGAGGTCGATGTTGGGCTGTTTGTGTGTTTTTTCTTGTCCACTGATTGGTCAAATATATTTTTTTTCCAGCTCCTACCAAGTTTAGCACGAAGAACCAAACTGAAAGCAGTTCAAGGGGCAATTAAAAAGATGCAAGGAGTTGCCATTTACAGGGTGACAGTGTATCAGCAGAATGTTTGCCCTAGGACTACCTACCTAGTGGGCATTCAGTGATTCTCATGCAGGCATATGAAGCTGGCATAGCCCTGAACCCTGTGTAGTTAAAGTGCAAAGCACACCTTCCTACAGGGAGGTAGCCATTTTTGGGGCAAGTATAGAGGTAGTAGAATTGGCAAACATTGGTCAGAGGGTACAACAAACAGGACTTCTAGCAGAACTGGTTGCAAGTCAGACCTGGTTGCGATCGATGAAGTTCTTGGTAAGTAAACGAAAATGGGTAAGAGCATTGCAAGCTCAGCTGAAAAGAAGTCTGCATGGAACGCATACGATTCTACAGACCGTTTGCTTTGCCGAGGTTATATAAGATTGCTGATGAACCCATCTATATATTTGTTTAACAAATAAACTCTTAAACCTTTGACGATGTCTAAGAAGTTCTTTCTCCTATGCTGTTTGCTGTGATGAGTGTCAAGTTATCACACTTCCTGTGATATGGTGCCGAACGGTTAATGTTGTTGCCCATAGTAACCAACAAATATTTATTACAATTGGTTCTAGATCATGGGTACTAGATCATCCCTGCGGGATGATGTCACATTTAACTCTTCAGAAGTTAGTATAAGAATAGTCAACATGGGCTCCCGAGGGCACTGCTCTCTACTTCTGCTGACTTCCTTCTTGTAACTTTCCATAACTGTATGCTGTATGCCTAAGTGCAACTAGCATAGATGTAACAACAGAAAACGCCTGATCTATTCACTAGGGATAGATCAAGTCTGCATGAAATGCATAAGATTCTACAGACCGTTTGCTTTGCCAGGGGTTAACATGTAACGAAGATATAAGATTGCTGATGAACACATCGGTATATGTGTTTTACAAATAAACTCTTGAACCTTTGACAATGTCTAAGAAGTTCTTTCTCCTATGCTGTTTGCTGTGATGAGTGTCAAGTTATCACACTTCCTGTGATATGGTGCAGAACGGTAGTGTTGTTCCCCATAGCAACCAACAAATGTTTATTACACTAACGTCTTCCATTTACTACATCTGTTTTGAATGCAAGTTGTTTAATCTCCCCATGTTTTGGGCTCTGCACATCTATGCAGCTGGTCAATTTGGGTGCAGCCTCCATTCGGAAGGGCTGCCAACTTCTTACTGTTATACTAATACGTCTATTGTAGTCTACAGTCAATTTAGGGGGAAGCCAATTAACTTATTTGTATGGTTTTGGGATGTGGGAGAAAACCAGAGTGCCCAGAGGAAACCCACGCAGACACATGGACAACATACAAACAGATGGAGCCCTGGCTGGGATTCAAAACAGGAACCCAGTACTGCAAGGGGAGAGTGCTATACCCTACATCAATGTTTTGCATGGGTAGCTTGCAGGTTTGAAAAGGCAACATTAATGATGAACCATACAGTATATTTAGTTTATGAGCAACATATGCTGCTGCCAACTTTCTCAGGGAAGAACTTGTTTATTAGAAAATGCTAATATTCTGCCTATACTACAAACAGCAGCATGGCTCCAGGCACTATACTGGCCTATCTGTAGACCATTGAAAATATGATGTCGATTATGGGGAATAAATGATAAAGAGGACTTTGAACTGTTGCACAGCTGAAGTCCTATATCAAGTAAGAATAGGAAAATGGGTTATTTTTTTAATTATTAAAATTGGACTCCTGTACTTTCCAGTATTTATACAGTAAGTTCTTTCTGTCTTCAGCTTTTCTGTACAATAGTGGTGAACAAAAGGATGAATGTTCTGCAGTTTATTTATTTTCCCAACATTAATTTTGATTGAAAGTCAGTGTTGACAAAACAGTCAATACAACAAATTAACAGAAGGTGCTGCAAGGATAATGTTTGCATTAAACAGGTAACACAGAGATTGCCCTTATTAATGTATCATACAAGGTTTCAATCATATCTGCAATGTGTACAAAAGGTTTACGCTTCATGATAGATTATCACCATTTCTTTTTATCATACTAATGTTCTCTATCTGTTACTGGCATACTAAACCAAGGATCAGCCATCTAAACTGTACAGGCTGGCTGGATTGGAATAAGCCGCTCAGTAGAGATGGACAACTGGAGCAGGTGTCTAGCGACCAACCAGTTGTTTAGTAATAAATTGGAGTATAATCTTAGAAACTATGTTAATGTGTACCAATGACACCCATACGAATAATAGTCGCCCAGTAACATCTTGCTCAACACAGAATGAACCTATTCGCTATTCTGAATCAACAAGGTATTATATATAGTGTTATACCTTGGTTACCTGTCATTTAACAAGTAAGAAGGCCTGTAACATAAGACCGTAAGTTGGTGAGAAGAAAAAACAACATTTTAAAGAAAAAAGAAAACAACAACATATAACCTAGTGTATCATTCACCAGCGTCTAAGTAATACATGGCGCTATATATCATAAAGTCATATAGATAATTTCCTGCAGAAGAAGATAGTCTTCAGCAGGAAATTATCTATATGAAGCCACCTATAACTAGGTGTTTCTGTGGAACATAATTGGTCTAGATTCTTTGCTCTAAGGCAGTGTTCCCCAACCCTGTCCTTAAAGAGAACCAGAGATGAAGAAGATATAGCTTTATACATACCTGAGGCTTCCTCCAGCTCCATAAGCCTGGATTGCTCCCATGCCGCCGTCCTCCGCTGCCTCTGTCCGCCGGTACCGGGTCCCGTACTTTTGGCCAGTCGAGCCAGTCGATGCAAGCGCAGTGTGCTCCCTCCGTACTACACAGGCGCACGCGTGCAAATCCGGAGGGAGCCGCTGCGCATGCTTACAACTGGTCGCGTCCGGCGGAAGTGACGGGACTTGGTACCGACGATACAGGCAGCGGAGGATGGTGGCGTGGGAGCGATCCAGGCTTATGGAGCTAGAGAAGCCCCAGGTATGTAAAACATCTTTTACCATTTTTAGGCTTACCCTCGTCTCTGGTTCCCTTTAAGGCCCACCAACAGTGCATGTTTTGTGGAAATCCACAGAGGTAGCTAATTAGCTCTGCTGAGACATTAATTACCCCACCTGTGTATGTTTGTGGTTTTCTGCAAAACATGTACTGTTAGTGGACCTTGAGGACAGGGTTGGGGAACTCTGCTCCCAAGACATGTAACGCTTATATAGAGCTAAGAGGGCAGTGAAGTATAGAGCAGGGGTTCTCGGATACCCCTTTTCAAATTTCAAATTGATCCGGATCCAGATACCCAGATTTCCGGATCCGAATCGGATATCCGAATCCGAACTTTTCGTTATCTGAGTAAACTCGGATATCCGAACCCAATATCCGGCCGGATTGGGATATCCGGATAGAAAACCGGAAGTGACCTGAAAATGGCTTAAAATGCTTCCAAAAGTCTCTTCAAATGGTCAAAATCCCTTTCGTGGAACTCTCTCTCTCTCTCTCTCTCTCCCTCTCTCTCTCTCTCTCTAGGCCTGACTGCCTTCGGATTTTTGCCATTGAAGGTGATTTTGGCTTCTGCTCGGATATCTGAACTAACTATCTGCCCGGATTTCAGATTTCAGATGGGAAATCCCTGTTTGTCAGATAGTGCTATTCGGATTTAAAAAAATATCCGAATTGCTATTCAAAGTTCGGATAGTTGAAAAAGTTCGGATTATCTGGGTAGTTCGGATATCCGGAATCCGGATGAGCACCACTGGTATAGAGGATCTGGAGATCTCCAGTTACTGGTTATAATGGTGAACTGTACTTCATGAGCTAACATGATGACATTAGCTAATAGAGTCAACTTCTTTCTCCTGTAAGTCTTAAAATTCACAAATGGCTAAATAAAGCTGCAGTCAAGGAGGGCATGTTTAGTTAACTTCACTGGTATCATTTGCAAGTACACTGTGTACATACATACATCAGTCACAGTCTATGACCCCTACATGATAGCAGGCATCTACAGTCCATTCCAGTCATTGCCATATTAACTCTTATTGTGTCTTAGTGAGCTTTCACTATGTACAAATTCCATCTTGAGGATTCTCCTTTCATTATGCACCTCTGTTCAGCATATTATACTCCATCTAGTGGGTTACATCAGCCATTACAGACATTTCTTCCCTTCCTCTAGGTTCACAGTGGTCAGTTGCATAACACACGCATTATAAGTGTGAACTGCAATGGAGACTGGACATAGATTTTAATACAAAGGTTGCATGCACCGAGTTAGAATAATGCGATCAGTTACAATGCAGTACTGTGTACAGGCCCATAGAATTGTATGGGCAGTGAGCTGACATCTAACTCAGCTGCTCTACATAGATCAAGCAGAAGTGACTTTCTGTAAAGGTAATTGGCAGTGAGCTGACACGCAGAGATATTTTGCAATGCAACTGAAAACTGTGAATTAGCTCTTAAAATTTAATTTCTTAAATTAAATTTTCACATAATGGCCTCAATTCACTAAGCTTTATCAAACACTTTACCAAACATTTGATAATTTACCTCATGGGTAAAATCTAATTTTGAATTCACTACAGTGTTATAGATTCATTGAATGTTTTATCGATAGTAATTCAAAATGAGATTTTACCCATGAGGTAAATTATCAAACCCTCGGTAAAGTGTTTGATAAAGCTTAGTGAATTGAGGCCTATGTACATGTAAAAAAAGTTGATTCCAGTGATACCTATAACTAATAATTACATAAGTTTCTTCAGGCATTATACAGAACTGGATCCAAACCATACAATTCTGATCCAGCTCTGTATCATGCCTGAAGAAGAAACTTAACGTCTGTACAGCTTCTAAGAAAACAATATATAGCTATTCAACAATATTGCTTGCACATTTTCACCAGTCATTTTTGCATCGAAAATGGCATTTTTTATTTCAAGGAAATTTTCACAAAAATAAATTGTATTTCCGCAATATGGCAAAAAAATCACATAAGTGCAAGGTTTTTTTTTCTTTTTATTTTACAGCAAAAAAAACAAAACCTTTTATTTTAGAGTGAAACATGCAAAAAAAAATCATAAACGTATTACACAATGATTTTCGATGCCTTTTCCGCTTGAAGGTCGATTTTTACCCTTATTTCCGTGAAAAATGAATGTGAAAAGAATATCTGCATTTTTGTTCATCACTTCTATTCATAAGGGATGTTACTATAATCACTTTTTGTTGATTTGATGTCAGCAGATCTTCTCTTCTCCATGACTAGACCACTAGACCATACCTCACTTCCATATACATGCAAGTGATTATTTGTATATGATATGATTTGATTAAGGACAACTGTTTTTCTAGTGACAGTAATGAATGTAATCTAATTTTTATTCTACAGGTAGTTCCCGGTTAAAGAACGAGATGGGTTCTATAGGTTTGTTCTTAACCTGAATCCATTCTTAAGTCCCAACACTGTCATCTGTGTCCCCTGTACCTCCTCCGTGCCTCCAGTGTCCCCCTCTGGGTCACCTTTGTTCCCCTGTGCCGTCAGTGTCCCTCCCTGTAGCACCTCTACCCCCCCCCCCCCGTCATCTCTGTCCCCCTGTTCTCTTAGTGTCCCCCTCTGTGACATCTCTGCCTCTACTATGTCCCTCTGTACCACCTCTGCCCCCCTGTCCCCCTTTGTGCCTCCTCCTGTCTCCCCTTTGTGCTTCCTTCTGTCTTAGTGATAATCATAATGTGCTAATGTAGCTTATACAACATTTCATGTACATTTTTGCAATTGTGATTATACTTCAACTTGAAATAATTCATGCAAACTTCTAGAAGGTCCCAGCACTGGATCACAGGTTTGCTTTAAAATGCAGAACTCTGAGCTCACTATATAGTATAGTGTACCACATGTGTCATTTTTACCAAGCTGATTTTCTCAAAAAAGAATTTGTACGTCGGGGGCTACCTGTATATGTTAATAGGAGAAGCAAAATACATTTCCAGGCTTAACAATGATGACAGGGAAACACAGTATAGAAGGGATGGTGGAAATCACGCACAAGCATGTAGCAAAACATTTCAGTAATTATTAATAGCTATGACAATCAACAACGAACATGGTAACACGCATTCAATGTATTATCCACTTCACAAGTCTATGTATTTTCAACCTCTCCTTTATTTCCTCAGTGCTCGCCTTGAAAAAGATAAAGAGCAGTGATGTCAGCACTGGATGTGGGGTGCATCAATACAGACACAGCCATTGAAAGCCTATTATTTACTAACTGAAGATGAGACTCTTTGAATCATTAGCAATTCAAGTAACAACCAAAGATATATTTTCACTTCAAGGTCTTGTATGTCAGCAGATCCATGAGTTATGGTGGCATAAGTGTAAAAATTCTTTCAGCTCCAGTGAATACAGTACATGCCATAAACATATGACGTTGATCGCCATTACTATATTGACACAAGCTGGGCTTCAGTAACAACGGTGCTAAATTGTATGATCTTGAGAAACTGTCCATTGCCACTGTCCATATATCTCAATACCTGTAGCTTTCTAGGATACCTTAATATTTTATTTATTTATTGTATTTGGATATGGGGTTTTTTGAATTTGGATACTTCTGTACTTGTCACAAATTAATATATTCTCTTAGCTATGTATGTAAGGATTATGTTTTGTTTTATTTATTATTATTTTTTTGTATTGAAAGCCATAGCTTTATTGAGATGCCTAACACGCAGTGTAACCAGCTTACCTTTGGAAATCATTATAAAAAACAAACAAAGCAGGACATTTCCAGAAAAGCAATAAACATTGTTTAGGCACAACAGGAAGAGCATAGCCTGACTGCTGGGAGCCTCTTTCTACAGGCACTGAAGATTGGCCTGGGGAAGTTAGTCATATGTGCTCACGAAACATGTTGCTAATGTGCAAATACAATTCCTGTTCTTACATATTGATATTTCAAGTTATCTCTGAAGTAAGTCACCTTCATTTTTATTTCATTGCTTTGAAATTATTTCACCTGGATGCTTCTATTCCTATCTTCATTTTTGAACTTAAAACAGATAATTTTTTTTTGCGATGAATTAAATATATTGTATTAAATATGTATTTTGTTTTCAAAATTCAAAATGTTTTAATTAACACAGTAATGTACATCAACCCACATCTTTGATATCTCATTAACTGCTATTAACTTGGCCCACTACAGTTTTTTTTTTTTTTTTTTTAATAAATTGCATTATTTGTGCCAAATGCGCAATGCATTAGGGTGCAGACACATATCTAGTTTTGATAGACCAAAAAACTAGAGATGGCCCAAACCTCCGATTTTCGGTTCGCGGACAGCGAACGCGAACTCCGCAAAAGTTTGGCTCGGGTGAACTTCCGTGAACCGCAATAGACTTCAATTGGCAGGCGAACTTTAAAAATTAGAAGCACTTATGCTGGCCAGGAAAGTGATGGAAAAGATGTTTCAAGGGGTCTAACATCTAAGTTTTTGGATGGCGGAGTGGGATAGATGCCAAAAGCCCCAGGGAAAAATCTGGATTTGACACAAAGCACCGTTTTAAGGACAGAAATGAGATTGCATGCTAAATTGCAGGCCTAAAGTGCTTTAAAACTTCTTGCATGTGTATACATCAATCAGGGAGTGTAATTAGAGTACTGCTTCTCACTGACACACCAAACTCACTGTGTAACGCACCGCAAACAACTGTTTCCTTAGTGACGGCCGTGCTGGACTGGTGCGCACCATGGCGAGAGTGCAGGCTGTGGCGGTTTTCAAGCCCATATGGTCGCCGGGCTGTGGTAGCTCAATGATAGAACAACAGTGACTGTCCAGCTGATCAAATTTGGTCTGTACACAATGAAGCAACCACCTTATTATCTTGGGTGTGCCCCCCCCCCCCCCCGAGGCACTCACATACCTGTTGGTCATTGTTTCATTGTGATATGCAAGCCCCTTCACCGTGGCGAGGTAATGATCATGAAGGGGAATTGGCACATGTGCATGCCTTTTGTTTTGTTGTTGCAGCTGCACTGCAGCCAGAAAAATTAGGTTGGCATGTACACGCACCAGAAAAATTATTATAGCGGCCCTGTTGGTGGTGGCGGAGAAGGCAATCAATCTGGGGAGCGACTTAGTCTTGAGGCAGACAGTCACACGGTGTGCAGGCAGAGATGCTGTGTGTGGGGACTGACTTAGTCTTCAGGCAGGCCTGAGCATGCTTTGCAGACCAGGCATCCGTGGTCAGATGGACCTTGACCCAACGCTATGTGCCAGAGATGTCACCACTTGCCTTTTAACATCACAGTACAGTTTAGGTATCACTTTTTTAAGAAAAAATTGTGGCCTGGTATCTTCCACTGCGGTGTGTGGCTTTGCTTTTGTGTGCTGCTTTTTCGCAGGTGGTCATCCCATTGCAGTTTGTGCTTTGTAATCATGTGCCTTCGTAAGGTAGTTGTCCCAACGCGGGTCTTGGTCTTTCCACGGCTCAATTTTCGGTGGCAGAGAGTACAGATGGCATCGCAAAATTTCCACACCGCTGAGCCCTGGGGTGATGGCACTTTGGGGTGGTGGCCAACTGAGTGTTAAGTGGGGTGCCAGAATCAGAGCAGGAGGAGGAAGATATGTCAAGCTTCCGTGCGGAAGCTGAGAAGGATGAGGTGTTCTGTGTTAAATAGTCAACTACGTCCTGACAATATTGGGGGTTGATGGCACATGCCTTCTTCTGAACACTGTACTTTGGTCGTGGGCCGCAGAAAATCACGACAGCGTGACCTCGAACAGACCTGCCAGGTGGCCGGCCTCTGCCTTTTGTTTTGTCCATATTGGGCGGGATGAAGTGAAAGGTATGCACTGACTTGACTAATACAATGTGCAGTCACACAGGTGCAGTTAACAGGTATGCACGGAGTAGTATATCACACTGCGTGCCCTCACATAGGTAGGTGGGTACACGGAACACAACAGGTAGGTATATGCAGTGATGGGTATTACAAATGTGCACCTGTCACACACATGTACCGTGAACTAATACAGTGACTGGTGGTATTGAATATCACACTGCGTACGCTCACATAGGTAGCTGGGTGCACTGAAGTGAACAAAAGGTAGGTATATGCAGTGGTGGGTATTACAATGTGCACCTGTCACACACACACAGGTAGTCACTGAATGTGCTGGGCCTGGCAGTGGCACACACAGTAGGAATTACCAAGGCTGTCTATGCAACACAAGTGTCTGTGGGACACACAAAATAAAAAAAAAGATCGCAAGATTAGCTCTCAAAAGAACTGTTGAGGGGTGCTTTTTTAGCAATAAGAATCAGCAAGGAGCAAGCTAACAAGCCTACAAGAGCCTAACTAAACTTTCCTTATAGGTCTCTGCACAGCAGCTCTCCCTTCTCTAAATTCTGCAGGCACACGAGTGAGTCCAATGCCTGACGCTGCCTGCCTTTTATAAGGGGGGGTGGGGCTCCAGGAGGGAGTGTAGTCTGATTGGCTACTACAATGTGCCTGCTGACTTTGATATAGAGGGTCAAAGTTGACCCTAATGATGCACTATGGGGGCAAACTGAACTTCCAGAAAAGTTTGCGGTTCTCCACAATCGCGGACCCCGGAATTTCACCGGGAACTGTTCGCCGGTGAACCGTTCGGGCCATCTCTACCAACAACCTCCATGCAATATGTGGGCCAACAGATTTTGAATACCATGAACAGATAGGGCTTGATTCACAAAAGAGTGCTAACTGTTAGCACGGCCATTTTCGCGTGAAGTTTCGCATTGTGCGCAATCGCAAATTTTCACGCGAACCGATAATGTTTTCGCGCGCAAACGTTATCGTTTTGCAATGTGAAAATTCACGCGCAAACAACCGTGCTAACAGTTAGCACTCTTTTGTGAATCAAGCCCATTGTGTTGGTATGCTCTCATTCTACATGGAGTTAGTAACATAGATAGATAGATAGATAGATAGATAGATAGATAGATAGATAGATCTGAATATCACTGAATATTACGATTTAAGTTATTTAGATTTTAAATCTGTAGTTCTAAATTGTCATCATTTCCATATGGTTGCATATTCTAAGTGAACAGAAACTGTTGTACTATGCAGACGTATCATGGTCCAGTGCTTCTTTTCTATTCAAAATGCCTAAGTTGTCAAAGGTGGTTATTCAATGAAATGAGCAATGCACTAGTTCTATGAAACAAAGCTTTAGAAGTCCATAGCATAGACAGACGACTCCATACTGCTGCTTTCCCATTTCCTTCTCCCTAAATGATAGGGATGCTAATAATAACACAATCTCTTTGACAATGATCATTAATTTGACATTAAAAGAAGAATATGCCTTGTTATGGCACTTTGTTTTAAGCTCTGTAAAATATTAAACTTGTCTGACAGTGCCATTATTTCCCTTGAACTTTCTATTAAAAAGTAATCTGGTTCTTAGGATAATGTAGGGTTGTAGGCAGGGCTGTAGAAATGTAGGTAAAGAGTGCAAACTGTTGTGCATGTTTATGCCAGGTACTAGTTACATTCTTATGTTTTGTGAAGATAAAGTACCTATTTTATTAACCTCCCTGGCGGTACGCAGTTTTAGTAGCTGCGTCTGAGGGGGGGATTTTTTAAAATAAAAGTGTTTTTTTTCTATGTTAGTTAGCACTAGGCTAGCTAACTATGTGGCCCAAGTCCCCCGGGCACCTCTCTGACCGCCCCGATCCTACTATATTTACCTGTCCGCGATCCCGCGAGAGCCGCAGCTTCCCAATTAGCTTCACTCGTTGCTATGGCAGCAATCGGACATGACGTCATGATGTCATCTACGTCATGACATCATGCGCAGTTCCGAGCCTCCCCATAGCGAAGCCAGGTGCTGATTGGGAGGCTGCGTCATTGTGGGTTCCCTGGGGGTACGTATACCAGCGGTGATCGGAGGGGAATGGAGGGACTTGAGCCACATAGTTAGCTAGCCTAGTGCTAGCTTAACAATATGAAACTAATTTTATTTGTAAAAAATCCATACAGGGCGATATGATCCCCTGCGGTGGCTAGCCCGACACTGTGTCGGGCTTACCGCCAGGGAGGTTAAGTGCAAGTGAAACCACATTAATTGTTACTAAACATGCTGTAGACTTAGGAATATATCAAATAACAAGTCACTAAAATAGCTGCTACAGTAGCAGTAGTGTTAACTGAATTTTCCTCAATTTGCCTCAACATTGTGCACTAAAAGTGTGTGTGTGTGTGTGTGTGTTACATGACTGCTTTAGTGCCTTTTTAGCCATTCAGATGCAAGCATGTTGCTAGCAATTGGCCCATCTGTACTGCTAGGCTTTCATGGCTTAAGCCAGTAGATTTGGATGATGTCTGGCCCAGTGCATGTCCAGTTTATCATGCTCTAGACCAATTGGGTACAGCTAATATCATCCACTGTGCTTGCACTGTGTGTGTGTGTGTGTGTGTGTGTGTGTGTGTGTGTGTGTGTGTGTGTGTGTGTGTGTGTGTGTGTCTCTGTGTGTGTGTGTGTGTGTGTGTCTCTGTGTGTGTGTGTGTGTCTCTGTGTGTGTGTGTGTGTCTGTGTGTGTGTGTGTGTACCTTTACATCAACTGAAAAATTGGGATGGATTTTTATCCATCTTGTAGACCAAAATGCCAGCTACTTTTAATCCTTCAAATTACAGCTTAGTGTGGTTCCATAATCCCATTGACACTGTTAAGGAATCACTCATTTATTTAAAAGTCCCAGCAGCAGCATTGTATGTTGACAGCACTTACTTTGTTTGATTCCATTCCTTGAATTTTCATGCCCCAAAAACAGAAGTCAAATCATGAGGTTCTCTTATAAGATAAGGCTTGGTGGGTTGTTCTAGATCTTTCAGGATACTAGAATACAAAAAGGCAAAAATCAGGAGCCAACAGTGCAACATCTCAATAGTACCTTACAAATTGGGTGTTAGGTGTTGTACTCACATTTATCTGGTTGCTAATGAATGGAAAACCACTTTTAGTTCATATGGAAGATACCCACCCCCATTAGGGTCTCTACCCCTGTTGGATGCTCTTCAGATCAATAGGCTCTTCGAAGTATGAAGTACGCACAGACAGACTCTCAAATAGGGGTAGAAACTAAATTACACAACCTTCCAACTAAGATGTGATTTGAAATTATTTATGGGAGAAGTTGCAAAGGACTGGCTTATTCATCTACAGAGGTAGGCCAACCTATTCCTTTCTATTTTAGGGCCTTTAATGTATTTTAATGTCCTAGGTGCCTACTTCCACCAGTTGTTTCTCTTATAAGATAAGCCTCACTAAACTGATGTCATTAATTTTCCAAAACTGTGCTAAGTTTAAATTTGTGGGGGGGGGGGGGGGGGGGTGGCGGAATTTATTTGGCAGTAATTAAACAGTTTAAAGGAAAAAAAAAAGATACAGGTCTCTGAGCAAAGGGTTTTTCCAAAGTTAAAGATAGGTCTGCCCCAGACCAAAGGCAGAAGATACTTGACTAGTTCTTAAAAAAGTGTTAGTGTCTGTATAGAGGAGGGAGACACGTTTAACAAAAACTAGTCAGGCTGGAGAAAAGAGGGGGGATGTTTTTGAAAACTGTCTCTATAAAAATATAACTCACAGGCCTCAGAGTAGAAACAGAAGACAAGTGGAGATGCTCTTTATCAAATATTAGACATGCATGCCACAAAGCACAGGCAGAAGGCAGCAGTATATGGTTGAAGTTTGTAAGGATAAAAAGGCAGGATAAAAAGCAGAGTTGGGCCGAACCTCCGATTTTCGGTTCGCAAACCGGGTTCGCGAACTTTCGCGAAAGGTTCGGTTCGCGTTAAAGTTCGCGAACCGCAATAGACTTCAATGGGGATGCGAACTTTGAAAAAAAAAATTAATTATGCTGGCCACAAAAGTGATGGAAAAGATGTTTCAAGGGGTCTAACACCTGGAGGGGGGGATGGCGGAGTGGGATACATGCCAAAAGTCCCCGGGAAAAATCTGGATTTGACGCAAAGCAGCGTTTTAAGGGCAGAAATCACATTGAATGTTAAATGACAGGCCTAAAGTGCTTTCAAACATCTTGCATGTGTATACATCAATCAGGTAGTGTAATTAAGGTACTGCTTCACACTGACGCACCAAACTCATCGTGTAACGCACCGCAAACAGCTGTTTGTGTAGTGACGGCCGTGCTGGACTGGTGCGCACCATGGCGAGAGTGCAGGTTTTGGTGGCTTTACAGCCCATATGGTCAGTCACCTGGCTGATGTAGCTGAATGACAGAACAGTGACTGTCCAGCTGATCAAATTTGGTCTGACCACAATGAGGCAACGACCTTATTATCGTGGGTGTGCCCCCCGAGACACTCATCTAGGCGCCGGTCATTGCTCCATTGTGATACGCAAGCCCCTTCACCACGGCAAGGTAATGATCACGAAGGGGAATGGGCGCATGTTCATGCCTTTTCTTTTGTTGTTGCAGCTGCCCGCAGTGCAGCCAGAAAAATTAGGCAGTCATGTACACGCACCCGAAAAATTATTACAGCGGCCGCTGCTAGCAGCGGCCTAAAAAATTCAGCAATCCGCCTGGAGTCCCGGACCCTGTTGGTGGTGGCGGAGAAGGTAGTGAAGCGGCCTGCAGGCAGACATGCTGTGTGGAGGGACTGGGAGCGACTTAGTCTTCTTGGGGCAGGCCAGGCAGCCAGTCACACGGCGTGCAGGCAGAGATGCTGTATGTGCGGGGACTGACTTAGTCTTGGGGTGGGCAGCAGCCCTCCGGGATCCATGCCTCATTCATTTTTATAAAGGTGAGGTACTTAACACTTTTGTGACTTAGGCGACTTCTCTTCTCTGTGACAATGCCTCCAGCTGCGCTGAAGGTCCTTTCTGAGAGGACGCTTGCGGCAGGGCAGGAGAGAAGTTGGATGGCAAATTGGGACAGCTCTGGCCACAGGTCAAGCCTGCGCACCCAGTAGTTCAAGGGTTCCTCATCGCTGTTCACAGCAGTGTCTACATCCACACTTAAGGCCAGGTAGTCGGCTACCTGCCGTTCCAGGCGTTGGTGGAGGGTGGATCCGGAAGGGCTACGGCGAGGCGTTGGACTAAAGAACGTCCGCATGTCCGACATCACCATGAGATCGCTGGAGCGTCCTGTCTTTGACTGCGTGGACACGGGAGGAGGATTAGTGGCAGTGGTACCTTGCTGGCGTTGTGCCGTCACATCACCCTTAAAGGCATTGTAAAGCATAGTTGACAGCTGGTTCTGCATGTGCTGCATCCTTTCCACCTTCCGGTGAGTTGGTAACAGGTCCGCCACTTTGTGCCTGTACCGAGGGTCTAGTAGTGTGGCCACCCAGTACAGCTCATTCCCCTTGAGGTTTTTTATACGGGGGTCCCTCAACAGGCAGGACAGCATAAAAGACGACATCTGCACAAAGTCGGATCCAGTACCCTCCATCTCCTCTTGCTCTTCCTCAGTGACGTCAGGTAAGTCAACCTCCTCCCCCCAGCCGCGAACAATACCACGGGAAGGTTGCGCAGCACAAGCCCCCTGCGACGCCTGCTGCGGTTGTTCTCCTGCCGCTGTCCCCTCCTCCTCCTCCTCCTCCCCCAAAGAAACACCTTGCTCATCATCCTCTGAGTCTGACTCATCTTCTGCACATGACCTCTCTTCTTCCTCCTCCTCCCCCCTCTGTGCTGCCGCAGGTGTTGAGGAAACAGCTGGGTCTGATGAAAATTGGTCCCATGCCTGTTCCTGCCGTAACGGTTCCTGGTCACGCTCATTCGCAGCTTCATCCGCCACTCTACGCACAGCACGCTCCAAGAAGTACGCGTAGGGAATTAAGTCGCTGATGGTGCCCTCACTGCGGCTCACCAGGTTGGTCACCTCCTCAAACGGCCGCATGAGCCTGCATGCATTTTTCATCATTGTCCAGTTGTCGGGCCAGAACATCCCCATCTTCCCAGACTGTTTCGTTCTACTCCAGTTGTAGAGGTACTGGGTGACGGCTTTCTTCTGTTCTAGCAGGCGGGAGAACATGAGGAGGGTCGAGTTCCAGCGAGTGGGGCTATCGCAAATGAGGCGTCTCACCGGCATGTTGTTTTTACGCTGAATTTCTGCAAATCGTGCCATGGCTGTGTAAGAGCGCCTCAAATGCCCACAGAACTTCCTGGCCTGCTTCAGGACATCCGCTAAGCCAGGGTACTTTGCCACAAATCTTTGAACCACCAGATTCATGACATGTGCCATGCAGGGTATGTGTGTCAGCTTCCCCATATGCAAAGCGGCAAGCAGATTGCTGCCGTTGTCGCACACCACGTTGCCTATCTCCAGGTGGTGCGGGGTCAGCCACTCATCCACCTGTTTCTTAAGAGCAGCCAGGAGAGCTGCTCCAGTGTGACTCTCCGCTTTGAGACAAGCCATGTCTAAGATGGCGTGACACCGTCGTACCTGGCATGCAGCATAGGCCCTGCGGAGCTGGGGCTGTGTAGCTGGAGAGGAGAACTGCCACTCAGCCAAGGAGGAGGAGGAGGACAGCGAAGAGCATGTAGCAGGAGGAGAGGAGGTGGCAGGAGGCCTGCCTGCAAGCCGTGGAGGTGTCACAATTTGGTCCGCCGCTTTCTGCTTGCCATCGTTCACCACCAGGTTCACCCAATGGGCTGTGTAGGTAATGTAGCGGCCCTGCCCGTGCTTGGCAGACCAGGCATCCGTGGTCAGGTGTACCCTTGACCCAACGCTCTTCGCAAGAGATGACACCACTTGCCTCTCAACTTCACGGTGCAGTTGGGGTATGGCCTTTCTGGAAAAATAAGTGCGGCCTGGCATCTTCCACTGCGGTGTTCCGATGGCCACAAATTTACGGAAGGCCTCAGAGTCCACCAGCCGGTATGGTAACAGCTGGCGAGCTAACAGTTCCGCCACGCCAGCTGTCAGACGCCGGGCAAGGGGGTGACTGGCCAAAAGTGGCTTCTTCCGCTCAAACATTTCCTTCACGGACACCTGACTGCTGCTGTGGGCAGAGGAGCAGGAACCGCTCAAGGGCAGAGGCGGAGTGGAGGAGGGTGCCTGTGAAGGTGCAAGGGAGAGAGCGGCATAAGCAGATGATGCACCTGAAGGAGGAAGAGGAGAAGGAGGGTGACTTTGCTTTTGTGTGCTGCTGCTGCTTTTGCTCAGGTGGCCATCCCATTGCTGTTTGTGCCTTTTCTGCAGGTGCCTTCGTAAGGCACTTGTCCCTACGTGAGTGTTGGCCTTTCCACGGCTCAATTTTTGTTGGCAGAGCGAACAGATGGCTTTGGTCCGATCTGAGGCACACACATTAAAAAATTTCCACACCGCTGAGCCACTCTGGGATGTGGGCACCTCAGCAGCTGATGCTGAAGGGCAAGTTGGCTGGCTGTACATAGGTGGCGAATCTGGCGATACATGGTGCCGGACTCTGCCACCAGCTGTTTCTGACGAAGAGCTGCCCCAGCTTCTTTCAGCAACTTCTATCCTCCTACTACTCTCTGACTCCCCCTCTGAACTGTCCCCCTCTTCATCTCCTCTATTGGGAACATACAGAGGATCCCTATCATCGTCATCATCGTAATCATCCTGCCCAGCTTCGCTTGCCTCAGAAAAATCCAAATGTGTAGGTCCTTCATCCTCCTTACACGTTACATCCATAGTGTTGTCGCGTAACGCAGACATATGAGCTGGTGAAAATTCATCTGGCTGTAACAATGGCTGTGCATCAGTGATTTCACCACCACTAAATAATTCTTGCGAAGTGTCAAATGCAGCGGAAGTGGTGCTAGTAGTAGCGCTGGTGGCTGAGCAAGATGAGGTGTTCTGTGTCGCTAAATACTCAACCACGTCCTGACAATCTTGGGAGGTGATGGGACGTGCCTTCTTCCGAGCACTGTACTGTGGGCCAGGTCCACACGAAATTACATTTACACGACCTCGCGCAGACCTGCCGGGTGGCCTTCCTCTGCCTCTGCCACTACCTCTTCCTCTTCCTCTACCTGTTTTGTCCATATCGGGTATGCACGGAGTGGTATATCACACTGCGTGCACTCACGTAGGTAGGTGGGTTCACTTAACTGCACAGGTATGCGCACTGATGCGGTGGGTTCACTGAACAGTACAGGTATACAGTGGCGGGTTCACTGAACACAACAGGTATGCAGTGGCGTGTTCACTAAACAGGTATACAGTGGCAGGTCCACTGAACAGAACAGGTATACAGTGGCAGGTCCACTGAACAGAACAGGTATACAGTGGCGGGTCCACTGAACAGAACAGGTATACAGTGGCGGGTTCACAGAACAGGTATGCAGTGGCAGGTTCACTGAACACAACAGGTATGCAGTGGCGTGTTCACTAAACAGGTATACAGTGGCAGGTCCACTGAACAGAACAGGTATACAGTGGCGGGTTCACAGAACAGGTATACAGTGGCGGGTCCACTGAACAGAACAGGTATACAGTGGCGGGTTCACAGAACAGGTATGCAGTGGCAGGTTCACTGAACACAACAGGTATGCAGTGGCGTGTTCACTAAACAGGTATACAGTGGCAGGTCCACTGAACAGAACAGGTATACAGTGGCGGGTTCACAGAACAGGTATACAGTGGCGGGTCCACTGAACAGAACAGGTATACAGTGGCGGGTTCACAGAACAGGTATACAGTGGCGGGTCCACTGAACAGAACAGGTATACAGTGGCGGGTTCACAGAACAGGTATACAGTGGCGGGTCCACTGAACAGAACAGGTATACAGTGGCGGGTTCACAGAACAGGTATACAGTGGCAGGATCACTGAACAGGTATGCAGTGGCAGGATCACAGTACAGGTATGCAGTGGGCTGAGGGCTCACTGAACAGAACAGGTATGCTGTGGCAGGATCACTGAACAGCTATGCAGTGGCAGGATCACAGTACAGGTATGCAGTGGGCTGAGGGCTCACTGAACAGAACAGGTATGCTGTGGCAGGATCACTGAACAGGTATGCAGTGGCAGGATCACAGTACAGGTATGCAGTGGGCTGGGGGCTCACTGAACAGAACAGGTATGCTGTGGCAGGATCACTGAACAGGTATGCAGTGGCAGGATCACAGTACAGGTATGCAGTGGGCTGAGGGCTCACTGAACAGAACAGGTATGCTGTGGCAGGATCACTGAACAGGTATGCAGTGGCAGTATCACAGTACAGGTATGCAGTGGGCTGAGGGCTCACTGAACAGAACAGGTATGCTGTGGCAGGATCACTGAACAGGTATGCAGTGGCAGGATCACAGTACAGGTATGCAGTGGGCTGAGGGCTCACTGAACAGAACAGGTATGCTGTGGCAGGATCACTGAACAGCTATGCAGTGGCAGGATCACAGTACAGGTATGCAGTGGGCTGAGGGCTCACTGAACAGAACAGGTATGCTGTGGCAGGATCACTGAACAGGTATGCAGTGGCAGGATCACAGTACAGGTATGCAGTGGGCTGAGGGCTCACTGAACAGAACAGGTATGCTGTGGCAGGATCACTGAACAGGTATGCAGTGGCAGGATCACAGTACAGGTATGCAGTGGGCTGGGGGCTCACTGAACAGAACAGGTATGCTGTGGCAGGATCACTGAACAGCTATGCAGTGGCAGGATCACAGTACAGGTATGCAGTGGGCTGAGGGCTCACTGAACAGAACAGGTATGCTGTGGCAGGATCACTGAACAGGTATGCAGTGAGAGGATCACAGTACAGGTATGCAGTGGGCTGAGGGCTCACTGAACAGAACAGGTATGCTGTGGCAGGATCACTGAACAGCTATGCAGTGGCAGGATCACAGTACAGGTATGCAGTGGGCTGAGGGCTCACTGAACAGAACAGGTATGCTGTGGCAGGATCACTGAACAGCTATGCAGTGGCAGGATCACAGTACAGGTATGCAGTGGGCTGAGGGCTCACTGAACAGAACAGGTATGCAGCCAGGAAGAAGTTAAGCCTAACTAATCTTTCCCTGAGAGACAGTCTGCAGCAGCTCGCCCTACTCTGACTAATGCAGGCACACGAGTGGCCGTAATGGCCGCCGCTGCCTGCCTTATATAAGGGGGGGTGGGGCTCCAGGGGCTAGTGTAGCCTAATTGGCTACACTGGGCCTGCTGACTGTGATGTAGAGGGTCAAAGTTGACCCTCAGGTGCATTATGGGGCGAACCGAACTTCTTCCGCAAAAGGTTCGCGTGCGGTACCCGCACGCGAACCACCTAAGTTCGCGCGAACCCCGTTCGCCGGCGAACCGTTCGGCCCAACTCTAATAAAAAGGCAGGACAAAAAGTACATATAGAAGGCGCTGGGACGGGTCCTTATCATTGTAATAATCATAGATACTGTAAGATACCATGCAGAAGTGGATCGTTCAGAAACAGCCATATCAGTCCGCCGACAGCGAGTACACATATGCTACTGTCGGCTGAACGTCCGCCTAGCAGGCAGGTCTGATGGACCCGTCGTTCACGGAAGTAGTGCGTGTGTACACACATTTACATTCAAGTTATTATCTACTGTTGTCCACCCCTGGTGGAGGGTTGTATTCTCAAAATTCTTCTAACTACAGAGAGCGACTTTTTAACCTGAATGGGGACAGGGTTGTGATCCCCAATTGTCCGTTCAGTGGTTGCTTTTGTGCCACACCTGTATTACTTTTACTCAAGCAATTTATAACTTTTCTTACTGTAACATACAGTAAGTACAGTACAGTCTTCTCCCTTTTATTTTATCTCAAAATAATTGATCTTATTTTGTTCCCAATGAAATCTGATCTTAGAATTGTTTCATTGAAAATCATTGTATCATCATCATATGAGAAAAATTATACTTTTTTGATATCAATTTGCTACTAACACGTGATCAAAGTTTAGCAAAATAGATTAGAGATTCTTCTGAATCATAACTGTTTTCTATCATTAAAATACCAATTTTCATTTATTGTTTGTGCAACATAAAATATGAAAATAATTAAGTTTACTACTTAAGATTAAAAAAAAATGGTTGTGTAATATTTGCTTACAGAACATTTATATTGGTATGCATTTATTTAGTGCTGACATTTTCTTCAACACTTTTCCAAAATGCATTGAGCAGTAGATGTTATTAAATGTCAGTCAAAGAGCTTCATAGTCCAAAGCTCCAACCATAAACAAAGTCTATCATTCCTAGGATATTTATCAGGAGCTAAATAACCTACTAGTAGTATGTAATGGGAATGTTGATAGAAACTAGTACAACAAAAGGAAACAAAAGAAACATACAAACATGAAGAGAGCATAATATTTATTTGGGATTGTTCAAGTCAAGAATTGAATATGAGACTCTAATGCTGCAAGGAAACAATTCTGGTTACAGCGACGACAGATCACTGTGTGCCCCTGCACCACTCATATGACAAGGACTCATATTTCCTTCTGGTGGCTAGTTTACAGTGCTCAGCTGCGTTGCAGCTTAATTCTGCATGTCAACTCACTGCCCATATAATTCTATGGGCCTGTTCACAGTACTGCATTGTAACTGATCGCGTTATTCTGACTCCAGTCAGTGGATGACCAGTCTCCATTGCAGTTCACAGCCGTTATAATGTGTGCATTATGCAACTGACCTCTGTGAATCTAGCCTGGGTGCCATTCTCATTCTCAAGTAGGGCCACATGCAATTAACTTTTTCTCCTAACTTTTCTCCTAGGAGATCATTTTTCATCTTGTAGTAAAATTATTTTCTGCACTTTGCAATTTAAAAATTACCAAAAATTACTTTCCAAAATTATTTTGAGTATTTTTTTTTTGCTTCCTGGTGGTTTACATGGCATTTTATTTACAAGCTATGAAAATATCACATTGGTGAAAACTCAGATGCAAAATGTAATTGCATGTGGGCCATAGTCCCTTGTACAACTGACTTTTTTACCTTTTTTTTTTTCAGGAGATCATTTTTTATCTTCTGTTTAACCACTTGCCGACCAGGGGATATTACAGTGATCGGTGCTGCGTGGGCTCTACAGCCCGCAGCACCGATCAGGAGTGCAGCAGGGCGATCAGACTACCCCCCTTTTTTCCCCACTAGGGGGAAGTCCTGCTGGGGGGGTCTGATCGCCGCCAGCTGCATTTGCTTAGTGGGGCCCCCCTTCAAAGCCCCCTCCACAGCGTTCTCCGCCGTCTCGCCGCTCCCTCCCTCTCCCTCCCCCTGTGAGCTGCGCAGGAAGGTTTTCCGTCCTGCACATTAAAGGATAGGCTTCAGCCTATCATATGCCGGCGATCCCCGGCTAATCAGAGGCCGGGGATCGCCGATCTGCCTTACGGCGCTGCTGCGCAGCAGCGCCGTATGATGTAAACAGCGGGGATTTCTTCCCCGCCTGTTTACATTTTGTCGGCGAGCCGCGTTCGGCGACTCTCCAGCTGTTCACGGAGACACCCTCCGTGAACCGACATGGAAAGGCCGCTCGATCGGCCGTTTCCATGGTAACCCGCAGACGTTACGCCAATCGGCGTTAGCTGGTCGTCAAGAGGTTAAAAAACTGTCTCAGCGCTCTGCATTTTTTACATTTTTTTTTAATTTTTATTTATTTTTTGCTTAAAAGGCAGTTTGTTGATAAGGTGTGAGAATATCACCAATGAGAAAACTTAAGAGAAAAAGTTAATTGCATATGGTTCATATTCTCTTAACTGATCACATAATCAGGGCCGGATTAACAGCTCAGGAGCCTATACGCACAGAAGTTGTGGTGCCCTAAACTCCACCCCTCATCACAAGCCCCACCCCAAGCCACGTCCCCCTTTACACAGTAGATAAAAAAAACACTCAAGGTAATGCAGATATTACCAAAGACAAGTAGAGAATACCAACAATATGCAGATATTACCAATGACAGAGAATGTACCAAATATATGCCAATATATATTACTAGAGTTGGGCCAAACGGTTCGCCGGCGAACGTGGTTCGCGCGAACGTAGGTGGCGGAAGAAGTTCGGTTCGCCCCATAATGCACTGAGGGTCAACTTTGACCCTCTACATAACAGTCAGCAGGCCCAGTGTAGCCAATTAGGCTACACTAGCCCCTGGAGCCCCACCCCCCTTATATAAGGCAGGAAGCGGCGGCCATTACGGCCACTCGTGTGCCTGCATTAGTGAGAGTAGGGCGAGCTGCTGCAGTCTCTCATATAGGGAAAGATTAGTTAGGCTTAACTTCTTCCTGGCTGCATACCTGTTCTGTTCAGTGAGCCCTCAGCCCACTGCATACCTGTTCAGTGATCCTGCCACTGCATACCTGTTCAGTGATCCTGCCACTGCATACCTGTTCAGTGATCCTGCCACTGCATACCTGTTCTGTTCAGTGAGCCCTCAGCCCACTGCATACCTGTACTGTGATCCTGCCACTCCATACCTGTTCAGTGATCCTGCCACTGCATACCTGTTCTGTTCAGTGAGCCCTCAGCCCACTGCATACCTGTACTGTGATCCTGCCACTCCATACCTGTTCAGTGATCCTGCCACTGCATACCTGTTCAGTGATCCTGCCACTGCATACCTGTTCTGTGAACCCGCCACTGTATACCTGTTCTGTTCAGTGGACCCGCCACTGTATACCTGTTCTGTGAACCCGCCACTGTATACCTGTTCTGTTCAGTGGACCCGCCACTGTATACCTGTTCTGTTCAGTGGACCCGCCACTGTATACCTGTTCTGTTCAGTGGACCCGCCACTGTATACCTGTTCAGTGAACCCGCCACTGCATACCTGTTGTGTTCAGTGAACCTGCCACTGCATACCTGTTCTGTGAACCCGCCACTGTATACCTGTTCTGTTCAGTGGACCCGCCACTGTATACCTGTTCAGTGAACCCGCCACTGTATACCTGTTCTGTTCAGTGGACCCGCCACTGTATACCTGTTTAGTGAACACGCCACTGCATACCTATTGTGTTCAGTGATCCTGCCACTGCATACCTGTTCTGTGAACCCGCCACTGTATACCTGTTCTGTTCAGTGGACCCGCCACTGTATACCTGTTCTGTTCAGTGGACCCGCCACTGTATACCTGTTCTGTTCAGTGGACCCGCCACTGTATACCTGTTCTGTTCAGTGGACCCGCCACTGTATACCTGTTTAGTGAAAACGCCACTGCATACCTATTGTGTTCAGTGATCCTGCCACTGCATACCTGTTCTGTGAACCCGCCACTGTATACCTGTTCTGTTCAGTGGACCCGCCACTGTATACCTGTTCTGTTCAGTGGACCCGCCACTGTATACCTGTTCAGTGGACCCGCCACTGTATACCTGTTCTGTTCAGTGGACCCGCCACTGTATACCTGTTTAGTGAACACGCCACTGCATACCTATTGTGTTCAGTGATCCTGCCACTGCATACCTGTTCTGTGAACCCGCCACTGTATACCTGTTCTGTTCAGTGGACCCGCCACTGTATACCTGTTCTGTTCAGTGGACCCGCCACTGTATACCTGTTCTGTTCAGTGGACCCGCCACTGTATACCTGTTCTGTTCAGTGGACCCGCCACTGTATACCTGTTCTGTGAACCCGCCACTGTATACCTGTTCTGTTCAGTGGACCCGCCACTGTATACCTGTTTAGTGAACACGCCACTGCATACCTATTGTGTTCAGTGATCCTGCCACTGCATACCTGTTCTGTGAACCCGCCACTGTATACCTGTTCTGTTCAGTGGACCCGCCACTGTATACCTGTTCTGTTCAGTGGACCCGCCACTGTATACCTGTTCAGTGGACCCGCCACTGTATACCTGTTCTGTTCAGTGGACCCGCCACTGTATACCTGTTTAGTGAACACGCCACTGCATACCTATTGTGTTCAGTGATCCTGCCACTGCATACCTGTTCTGTGAACCCGCCACTGTATACCTGTTCTGTTCAGTGGACCCGCCACTGTATACCTGTTCTGTTCAGTGGACCCGCCACTGTATACCTGTTCTGTTCAGTGGACCCGCCACTGTATACCTGTTCTGTGAACCCGCCACTGTATACCTGTTCTGTTCAGTGGACCCGCCACTGTATACCTGTTTAGTGAACACGCCACTGCATACCTATTGTGTTCAGTGATCCTGCCACTGCATACCTGTTCTGTGAACCCGCCACTGTATACCTGTTCTGTTCAGTGGACCCGCCACTGTATACCTGTTCTGTTCAGTGGACCCGCCACTGTATACCTGTTCTGTTCAGTGGACCCGCCACTGTATACCTGTTCTGTTCAGTGGACCCGCCACTGTATACCTGTTTAGTGAACACGCCACTGCATACCTATTGTGTTCAGTGATCCTGCCACTGCATACCTGTTCTGTGAACCCGCCACTGTATACCTGTTCTGTTCAGTGGACCCGCCACTGTATACCTGTTCAGTGAACCCGCCACTGCATACCTGTTGTGTTCAGTGAACCTGCCACTGTATACCTGTACTGTTCAGTGAACCCACCGCATCAGTGCGCATACCTGTGCAGTTAAGTGAACCCACCTACCTACGTGAGTGCACGCAGTGTGATATACCACTCCGTGCATACCCAATATGGACAAAACAGGTAGAGGAAGAGGAAGAGGTAGTGGCAGAGGCAGAGGAAGGCCACCCGGCAGGTCTGCGCGAGGTCGTGTAAATGTAATTTCGTGTGGACCTGGCCCACAGTACAGTGCTCGGAAGAAGGCACGTCCCATCACCTCCCAAGATTGTCAGGACGTGGTTGAGTATTTAGCGACACAGAACACCTCATCTTGCTCAGCCACCAGCGCTACTACTAGCACCACTTCCGCTGCATTTGACACTTCGCAAGAATTATTTAGTGTTGAAATCACTGATGCACAGCCATTGTTGTTACAGCCAGATGAATTTTCACCAGCTAATATGTCTGAGTTACGCGGCAACACTATGGATGTAACGTGTCAGGAGGATGAAGGACCTACTGATGGTGCAAGTTTGGATTTGTCTGAGGCAAGCGAAGCTGGGCAGGATGACTACGATGATGACGGTAATAGGGATCCTCTGTATGTTCCCAATAGAGGAGATGAAGAGGGGGACAGTTCAGAGGGGGAGTCAGAGAGTAGTAGGAGGAGAGAAGTTGCTGAAAGAAGCTGGGGCAGCTCTTCGTCAGAAACAGCTGGTGGCAGAGTCCGGCACCATGTATCGCCACCTATGTACAGCCAGCCAACTTGCCCTTCAGCATCAGCTGCTGAGGTCCCCATAGTGCCCACATCCCAGGGTGGCTCAGCGGTGTGGAAATTTTTTAATGTGTGTGCCTCAGATCGGACCAAAGCCATCTGTTCGCTCTGCCAACAAAAATTGAGCCGTGGAAAGGCCAACACTCACGTAGGGACAAGTGCCTTACGAAGGCACCTGGAGAAAAGGCACAAACAGCAATGGGATGGCCACCTGAGCAAAAGCAGCAGCAGCACACAAAAGAAAAGTCACCCTCCTTCTCCTCTTCCTCCTTCAGGTGCATCATCTGCTTCTGCCGCTTTCTCCCTTGCACCTTCACAGGCACCCTCCTCCACTCCGCCTCTGCCCTTGAGCGGTTCCTGCTCCTCTGCCCACAGCAGCAGTCAGGTGTCCGTGAAGGAAATGTTTGAGCGGAAGAAGCCACTTTTGGCCAGTCACCCCCTTGCCTGGCGTCTGACAGCTGGCGTGGCGGAACTGTTAGCTCGCCAGCTGTTACCATACCGGCTGGTGGACTCTGAGGCCTTCCGTAAATTTGTGGCCATCGGAACACCGCAGTGGAAGATGCCAGGCCGCACTTATTTTTCGAGAAAGGCCATACCCCAACTGCACCGTGAAGTTGAGAGGCAAGTGGTGTCATCTCTTGCGAAGAGCGTTGGGTCAAGGGTACACCTGACTAGTGTTGGGCGAACAGTGTTCGCCACTGTTCGGGTTCTGCAGAACATCACCCTGTTCGGGTGATGTTCGAGTTCGGCCGAACACCTCATGGTGTTCGGCCTTTTAAGTTCGGGTTCGCCCCGAACTTCTGTATGCCCCCGAACAGGGCCCCTGTTCGGGCGAACAGGGCCCTGTTCGGCCGAACAGGCCGCAATACGGCCCCCCTATGGGGTCGCAGGCATAAGGGGGGAGCATGCCCCGATCGCGGGGGGGGTCGGAAATTCCCCCCACCCCCTCCGCTAGCGCTCCCCCCTCTGCCCGCTTCCCCATTCAAAAGTTTCAAGAAGTACCTGTATAGCGGATGGCCTGGCAGTGGGCGGCACTGTGGAGTGAGGAGGAGGAGGAGTCCGGAGAGTGACGAGTTGAGGGAGGCCGGGCAGCGGGCGTGAGGTCAGAGAAAGGGCGGAAGTTCCGCCCTTTCGCTGACCTCACGCCCGCTGCCCGGCCTCCCTCAACTCGTCACTCTCCGGACTCCTCCTCCTCCTCACTCCACAGTGCCGCCCACTGCCAGGCCATCCGCTATACAGGTACTTCTTGAAACTTTTGAATGGGGAAGCGGGCAGAGGGGGGAGCGCTAGCGGAGGGGGTGGGGGGAATTTCCGACCCCCCCCGCGATCGGGGCATGCTCCCCCCTTATGCCTGCGACCCCATAGGGCCCCCAAAATAGGGATGTTCGGGAAGTTCGGGGTTCGGCCCGAACATGCCGAACATCTCGGCCATGTTCGGCGAACTTTCCCGAACCCGAACATCCAGGTGTTCGCCCATCACTACACCTGACCACGGATGGCTGGTCTGCCAAGCACGGGCAGGGCCGCTACATTACCTACACAGCCCATTGGGTGAACCTGGTGGTGAACGATGGCAAGCAGAAAGCGGCGGACCAAATTGTGACACCTCCACGGCTTGCAGGCAGGCCTCCTGCCACCTCCTCTCCTCCTGCTACATGCTCTTCGCTGTCCTCCTCCTCCTCCTTGGCTGAGTGGCAGTTCTCCTCTCCAGCTACACAGCCCCAGCTCCGCAGGGCCTATGCTGCATGCCAGGTACGACGGTGTCACGCCATCTTAGACATGGCTTGTCTCAAAGCGGAGAGTCACACTGGAGCAGCTCTCCTGGCTGCTCTTAAGAAACAGGTGGATGAGTGGCTGACCCCGCACCACCTGGAGATAGGCAACGTGGTGTGCGACAACGGCAGCAATCTGCTTGCCGCTTTGCATATGGGGAAGCTGACACACATACCCTGCATGGCACATGTCATGAATCTAGTGGTTCAAAGATTTGTGGCAAAGTACCCTGGCTTAGCGGATGTCCTGAAGCAGGCCAGGAAGTTCTGTGGGCATTTGAGGCGCTCTTACACAGCCATGGCACGATTTGCAGAAATTCAGCGTAAAAACAACATGCCGGTGAGACGCCTCATTTGCGATAGCCCCACTCGCTGGAACTCGACCCTGCTCATGTTCTCCCGCCTGCTAGAACAGAAGAAAGCCGTCACCCAGTACCTCTACAACTGGAGTAGAACAAAACAGTCTGGGAAGATGGGGATGTTCTGGCCCGACAACTGGACACTGATGAAAAATGCATGCAGGCTCATGCGGCCGTTTGAGGAGGTGACCAACCTGGTGAGCCGCAGTGAGGGCACCATCAGCGACTTAATTCCCTACGCGTACTTCTTGGAGCGTGCTGTGCGTAGAGTGGCGGATGAAGCTGCGAATGAGCGTGACCAGGAACCGTTACGGCAGGAACAGGCATGGGACCAATTTTCATCAGACCCAGCTGTTTCCTCAACACCTACGGCAGCACAGAGGGGGGAGGAGGAGGAAGAAGAGAGGTCGTGTGCAGAACACGAGTCAGACTCAGAGGATGATGAGCAAGGTGTTTCTTTGGGGGAGGAGGAGGAGGAGGGGACAGCGGCAGGAGAACAACCGCAGCAGGCGTCGCAGGGGGCTTGTGCTGCTCAACCTTCCCGTGGTATTGTTCGCGGCTGGGGGGAGGAGGTTGACTTACCTGACGTCACTGAGGAAGAGCAAGAGGAGATGGAGGGTACTGGATCCGACTTTGTGCAGATGTCGTCTTTTATGCTGTCCTGCCTGTTGAGGGACCCCCGTATAAAAAACCTCAAGGGGAATGAGCTGTACTGGGTGGCCACACTACTAGACCCTCGGTACAGGCACAAAGTGGCGGACCTGTTACCAACTCACCGGAAGGTGGAAAGGATGCAGCACATGCAGAACCAGCTGTCAACTATGCTTTACAATGCCTTTAAGGGTGATGTGACAGCACAACGCCAGCAAGGTACCACTGCCACTAATCCTCCTCCCGTGTCCACGCAGTCAAAGACAGGACGCTCCAGCGATCTCATGGTGATGTCGGACATGCGGACGTTCTTTAGTCCAACGCCTCGCCGTAGCCCTTCCGGATCCACCCTCCACCAACGCCTCGACCGGCAGGTAGCCGACTACCTGGCCTTAAGTGTGGATGTAGACACTGCTGTGAACAGCGATGAGGAACCCTTGAACTACTGGGTGCGCAGGCTTGACCTGTGGCCAGAGCTGTCCCAATTTGCCATCCAACTTCTCTCCTGCCCTGCCGCAAGCGTCCTCTCAGAAAGGACCTTCAGCGCAGCTGGAGGCATTGTCACAGAGAAGAGAAGTCGCCTAAGTCACAAAAGTGTTAAGTACCTCACCTTTATCAAAATGAATGAGGCATGGATCCCGGAGGGCTGCTGCCCGCCCCAAGACTAAGTCAGTCCCCGCACACACAGCATCTCTGCCTGCACGCCGTGTGACTGGCTGCCTGGCCTGCCCCAAAAAGACTAAGTCGCTCCCAGTCCCTCCACACAGCATGTCTGCCTGCAGGCCGCTTCACTACCTTCTCCGCCACCACCAACAGGGTTCGGGACTCCAGGCGGATTGCTGAATTTTTTAGGCCGCTGCTAGCAGCGGCCGCTGTAATAATTTTTATGGTGCGTGTACATGACTGCCTAATTTTTCTGGCTGCACTGAGGGCAGCTGCAACAACAAAAGAAAAGGCATGTACATGCGCCCATTCCCCTTCGTGATCATTACCTTGCCGTGGTGAAGGGGCTTGCGTATCACAATGAAGCAATGACCGGCGCCTAGATGAGTGTCTCGGGGGGCACACAAAAGATAATAAGGTCGTTGCTTCATTGTGGTCAGACCAAATTTGATCAGCTGGACAGTCACTGTTCTGTCATTCAGCTACATCAGCCAGGCCGACCATATGGGCTGTAAAGCCACCAAAACCTGCACTCTCGCCATGGTGCGCACCAGTCCAGCACGGCCGTCACTAGTACAAACCAGCTGTTTGCGGTGCGTTACACGGTGAGTTTGGTGTGTCAGTGTGAAGCAGTACCTTAATTACACTACCTGATTGATGTATACACATGCAAGATGTTTTAAAGCACTTTAGGCCTGTCATTTAGCATTCAATGTGATTTCTGCCCTTAAAACGCTGCTTTGCGTCAAATCCAGATTTTTCCCGGGGACTTTTGGCGTGTATCCCACTCCGCCATGCCCCCCTCCAGGTGTTAGACCCCTTGAAACATCTTTTCCATCACTTTTGTGGCCAGCATAATTATTTTTTTTTTTCAAAGTTCGCATCCCCATTGAAGTCTATTGCGGTTCGCGAACTTTAACGCGAACCGAACGTTCTGCGAAAGTTCGCGAACCCGGTTCGCGAACCTAAAATCGGAGGTTCGGCCCAACTCTATATATTACCAACAGCAAGCAGATAATACAGACTGAGCTCACGACTATGTACTCTGTATACATAATAATAATAATATGGTAGGACGCCAGACTATGACTATGGTAGGATTACCGGTAGATTGCGAGCTCATCTGAGGACTGTCAGTGCCATGACTATGTACTCTGTAAAATGCTGCAGACGATGTCAGCACTATATAAATACCAAATAATAATATGCTAGGACATTAGACTTTGACTATGGTAGGATTAGATTGTGAGCTCCTCTGAGGACTGTCAGTGACATGACTATGTACTATGTAAAGTGCTGCAGATGATGTCAGTGAAATATAAATACATAAAAACATGGCAGGGACATTAGACTATAGCACAGCTGCACACACTGGTCACACACACTGATGCCCTCCTGCTGTTCTGGCCACTGCTGACACTGGGGGATGCCGTAGGAAGTGGAACTTGGATCTCCCATGTTTTGACTCCAATACCCCGCCCTCCACCTCATGGCAGGTAATAGAAGCCAGACCTTGCAAGTTGACTTCACACTTTTTATTCCTGCTGGAGCTGCTGCCTGTTTGATGCATGCTGAGGAATGAGTCCAGGCAGAAGGGGCAGCAGCATTAACTCGCAGGAGTGCCTGCTTGTTAAGTGTGTACCCTGTTGCCACTCTGGTCGCAGAGGCAGGGGAGATATCACACAATAGCGGCTGTCTGGATGCAATGCTGAAGGAGGCAGCCACTATATGATATAAACTTTAAAAGCACTGTCAGGTGAGTCCGGGTCACCAACCCTCCTGGCCTGCACCATTTCAAAAGGGGGGCGGAACTTTTTGCATTTAAAATAGCTCCTCTTTCGCTTCCCCCACTTTTCTTGCTTATGCAGCAATAGAGATGGCCCGAACGGTTCGCCAGCGAACGTCTCCCAGCAAACTTCTGGGGTTCGCTATCGCAGAGAACCGCAAACTTTTCCGGAAGTTCGATTCGCCCCCATAGTGCACCATTAGGGTCAACTTTGACCCTCTACATCACAGTCAGCAGGCACATTGTAGCCAATCAGGCTACACTCCCTCCTGGAGCCACTCCCCCCTTATAAAAGGAAGGCATCACCGGCCATTTTACTCACTCGTGTGCCTGCAGTAAATAGAGAAGGGACAGCTGCTGCTGCTGCAGACTCTCATAGAAAGAAAGATGGAAAGATTAGTTAGGCTCTTGTAGGCTTCTTAGCTTGCTCCTTGCTGATTCTTATTGCTAAAATAGCACCCCACAACAGCTTTTTTAAGAGCTAATCTTGTTCTTGTGATCTATTTTTTTTTCCTGTGTGTCCCACTGACACTTGTGTTGCATAGACACCATTGATACTTCATACTGTGTGTGTGCCACTGCCAGGCCCAGCACATTCAGTGACTACCTGTGTGTGTGACAGGTGCACATTGTAATACCCAGTACTGCATATACCTACCTACCTGTTGTTCACAGTGCACCCACCTACCTGCGTGAGCTGAGTGCACGCAGTGTCACTTTGCCTGTCTGCTACCTGTGTGTGTGTGACAGGTGCACATTGTAATACCCATCACTGCATATACCTACCTACCTGTTGTTCACAGTGCACCCACCTACCTACTCACATAGGTAGGTGGGAGCGCACACAGTGTCACTGTGCCTGTCCGCTACCTGTGTGTGTGACAGGTGCACATTGTAATACCCATCACTGCATATACCTACCTACCCGTTGTTCACAGTGCATCCAACTACCTACGTGAGCTGAGCGCACGTAGTGTCACTGTGCCTGTCAGCTACCTGCCTGTGTGTGACAGGTGAACATTGTAATACCCATCACTGCATATACCTACCTACCTGTTGTTCACAGTGCACCCACCTACCTATGTGAGTTGAGCACACGCAGTGTCACTGTGCCTGTCCACTACCTGTCTGTGTGTGACAGGTGCACATTGTAATACCCATCACTGCATATACCTAGCTGTTGTGTTCAGTGCACCCAACTCATCACTGCATATACCTACCTGTTGTGTTCAGTGCACCCACCTACCTACGTGAGCGCATGCAGTGTGATATACCACTCTGTGCATACCCGTTAACTGCACCTGTGTGACTGCACATTGTATTAGTCAAGTCAGTGCATACCTTTCACTTCATCCCCCACCGATATGGACACAACGGACCAAACCGGTAGAGGCAAAGCCAGAGGCAGACCCAGAGGTAGGCCACCCGGCCAGTCTGTGCCAGGTCGTGTTGATATGATTTCATGTGGCCCTGACCCAAAGTACAGTGCTCAGAAGAAGGCACGTCCCATCAACTCCCAAGATTGTCAGGACGTGGTTGACTATTTAACAGAGAACACCTCATCTTCCGCAGCCACCAGCGCTACTACAAGCACCACATCCACTGCATTTGACACTTCACAGGAGTTGATTGGTGGGCAATTAACTGATTCACAGCCATTATTGTTACAACCAGATGAAGGCGCTAAGCAAGTTACACCACCTCATATGTCTGAGTTAGGCGGCAACACTATGGACGTAACGCGTGAGGAGTAGGATGATGAAGTTCCTGCTGTTGGTGCATTTTTGGAGGTTTCTGAGGCAAGAGGCAGGATGATTATGATGATACAGATCCCACATGGGTTCCTGAAAGGCAAGATGACCAAGGGGACAGTTCGGAGGGGGAGTCAGTGAGGAGTAGGAGGAGACGAGTTCCTGAAAGAAGCAGGGGGAGCTCGTCATCATAAACTGCTGGTGGCAGTGTCTGGCGCCTTGTATTGCCACCTATGTACAGCCAGCCAACATGCCCTTCAATGTCAGCTGCTGAAATTTTTTAGTGTGTCTGCCTCAGATCGGAGCAATGCCATCTGTTCTCTCTGCCTCCAAATATTGAGCCGTGGAAAGGCCAACACTCACGTAGGGACAAGTGCCTTACGAAGGCACATGGAGAAAAGGCACAAACTGCAACGGGAAAGGCACCTGAGCAAAAGCAGCAAACAAAAGAAAAGCCTCCCTCCTTCTCCGCTTCCTCCTTCAGGTACAGCATCTTCAGCCACTTTCTCCCTTGCATCTTCACAGCCACCCTCCTCCACTCCGCCTCTGCCCTTGATCGGTTCCTGCTCCTCTGCCCACAGCAGCCAGGTGTCCATGAAGGAAATCTTTGAGCGGAAGAAGCCAATTACTGCCAGACACCCCATTGCTCGGTGTCTGACAGCTGGCTAGGCAGAACTGTTAGCTTGCCAGCTGTTACCATACCAGCTGGTGGACTCTGAGGCCTTCCATAAATTTGTGGCCATTGGGACACCGCAGTGGAAGATACCAGGCCACAATTATTTCTCTAAAAAGGCGATACCCAAACTGTACCGTGAAGTGGAGAGACAAGTGGTGTCATCTCTGGCACACAGCGTTGGGTCAAGGGTCCACCTGACCACGGATGCCTGGTCTGCCAAGCATGGTCAGGACTGCTACATTACTTACACAGCCTATTGGGTCATCCTGGTGACCGATGGCAAGCATGGGGTATGTGGGTGTGCAGCGGAGCAACTTGTGACACCTCCATGGTTTGCAGGCAGGCCTCCTACCACCTCCACTCCTCCTGCTACATCCTCTTCACTGTCGGTGTCACGCCATCTTAGACATGTTTTGCCTCAATGCGGAGAGACACACTGGACCAGCTCTCCTGGCTGCTCTTAACAAACAGGGGGATCAGTGGCTGACCCGGCACCAGCTGGAGATCGGCAACGTGGTGTGTGACAATGGCAGCACTCTCCTTTCCGCATTAAATTTGGGAAAGCTGATACATGCACCCTGCATGGCACATGTGCTCAATCTAGTCATTCAAGATTTGTGTCAAAGTACCAGGCTCAGAGAACATCCTGAAGCAGGCCAGCTGTTGTGTGGGCATTTCAGGCGGTCTTACACGGCCATGGCACACTTTGTGGACATTCAGCGGAGAACGACTTCCGTCACCCAGTACCTCTACAATTACAGTAAAAGGACACAATCTGGGGAGATGGGGATGTTCTGGCCCACCAACTGGACACTGATGCGAAATGCATGCAGGCTCATGCGGCCGTTTGAGGAGGTTACCAACCTGGTAAATCGCAGTGAAGGCACCATCAGCGACTTGATCCCGTACGCTTACTTCCTGGAGCGTGCCGTGCGTAGAGTGGTGGTTCAAGCTGTAGAGGAGCGTGAACAGGAACAGTTACAGCAGGAACAGTTGTGGGAGCAATTTTCATCAGAATCAGATGTTTCCTCAACACCTGCGGCAGCACAGAGGGAGGAGGAGGAGGAAGAGTCGTGTGGGGAAGAGGAGTCAGACTCGGATGATGAGAAAGGTGTTTCTTTGGTGGAGGAGGAGGTGGCAGCAGCAGAAGAACAACCGCAGCAGGCGTCGCAGGGGGCTTGTGCTGCTCAACGTTCCCGTGGTATTTTTTGTGGCTGGGGGGAGGAGGAGAACTTACCTGACATCACTGAGGAAGAGCAAAAGGAGATGGATAGTACGTCTGCATCCAACTTTGTGCAAATGGCATCTTTCATGCTGTCCAGCCTGTTGAGGGACCCCCGTATAAAAAAACTCAAGGGGAATGAGCTGTACTGGGTGGCCACGCTACTAGACCCTCGGTATAGGCACAAAGTGGCGGACATGTTACCAAATCACCTGAAGGCAGAAAGAATGCAGCACATGCAGAACAAGCTGGCAACTATACTTTACAATGCATTTAAGGGTGATGTCACAGCACAACAGAATAAAGGTACCACTGCCAGTAATCCTTCTCCCATGTCCACATAGGCAAGGACAGGACGCTCCAGTGATCTCATTCTTTAGTCCAACGCCTTGCCGTAGCGCTTCCGGATCTACCCTCCACCAATGCCTGGACCGGCAGGTAGCCGACTACCTGGCCTTAAGTGTGGCTGTAGACACTGTGAGCAGCGATGAACCCTTAGACTACTGGGTGTGCAGGCTTGACTTGTGGCCAGAACTGTCCCAATTTGCCATCCAACTTCTGTCTTGCCCTGCCTCAAGCGTCAGAAAGGACCTTCAGCGCAGTTGGAGGAATTGTCACTGAGAAGAGAAGTTGCCTAAGTCGCAAAAGTGTTCAGTACCTCACCTTTATCAAAATGAATCAGGCATCGATCCCAGAGGGCTACTGAAGACTAAGTCAGTCCCCACACACAGCATCTCTGCCTGCACGCCATGTTACTGGCTGCCTGCCCCAAGACTAAGTCGCTCCCCACACAGCATCTCTGCCTGCAGGCCGCTTGACGGCCTTCTCCGCCACCACCAACAGTGTCCAGGACTCCAGGTGGATTCCTTATTTTTAAGGCCACTGCTAGCAGCGGTCGCTATAATAATTTTTTTGGTGCGTATTCATGCCTACCTAATTTTTCTGGCTTCAGTGCAGCGGCAACAACAAAACGAAAGGCATGTACATGTGCCCATTCCCCTTCATGATCTTTACCTTGCTGCGGTGAAGGGGCTTGCGTATCACAATGAAGCAATGACAGCCGGCTATATGAGTGTCTTTGGGGGGCGGCACACCAAAGATAATAAGGTCGTTGCTTCATTGTGGACAGACCAAATTTGATCAGCTGGACAGTCACTGTTGTTCTATCATTGAGCTACCACAGCCCGGCAACCATATGGGCTTGAAATCCACCACGGCATGCACTCTGGCCATGGTGCGCACCAGTTCAGCACGGCCGTCACAACACAAACAGCTGTTTGTGATGCGTTACACAGTGAGTTTGGTGTGTCAGTGTGAAGCAGTACTCTAATTACACTCCCTGATTGATGTATACACATGCAAGATGTTTTAAAGCACTTTAGGCCTGCACTTTAGCATTCAATGTGATTTCTTCCCTTAAAACGCTGCTTTGCGTCAAATTCAGATTTTTCCTCTGGAATTTTGGTGTCTATCCCACTCCGCTATGCCCCCCTCCAGGTGTTAGACCCCTTGAAACATATTTTCCATCACTTTTGTGGCCAGCTTAAGTGTTTCTAGTTTTCAAAGTTCGCCTCCCCATTGAAGTCTATTGCGGTTTGCGAAAGTCCACGCAAATCGAACTTTCACGGAAGTTCGCGAACTCAGTTCGTGAAACGAAAATCGGAGGTTCGGGCCATCTCTATGCAGCAACTCCCTACCGTCTCCCCCATGGTTACTGATAAATATAGTCTGCACACACCGCCCCCATGCCTGCATGCATAAATTAATGTATGGAGATGCTCGCTGTTTTCAGATGCTGACTGCAGGTGGGACCCAACATGATGCTGAGAGTGGGCGGGCTGGGGGTGAGTGATAGCATGTTTCTAAGCTTTTGATTCGAATTTGTGGAGCGCTTCTGCCATATAAGGTGCCTGTAGGCACGTGCCTACAGTACAGTGCCTTATGGAGAATCCGGCCCTGCACATAATATTAACTTTTTTTTTTTTCTATATTTTTTATTGGTTTTTCAACATTAAACATTGAATATACAAGAAACAACATTTGTTAACTTCTTTTTCAGACATTACAGTTAGTTGTTTCAACCTTTCCAAATGTCTATGTCAACAGATAACAATCAATCAGTATGACCTGGATATTTGTTAGTACAACATGAAATTTCAGAGAAAGTAATTAAGGTAGAGTAACATAAAGCGTCTGGTCTCTAGGCTAAGCTTTTCGACCGGGTGATAGAAGTATCTATCTATATCTTCTTCTGCATCTAGGTGGAGTGAGGTAGTCCTTTGCTTGAGGTGTTCGTAGAGCAAATTCTAGCCTTGTCCTGAGTTTACTTATATTGAAAGGCAGAGGTAGGGATCTCAGTCTCAAGCCTGTTATCAACAGGTAGACTGGGATATGCCTGTGAGATCTGAATCAGAGGAGAGGGGTGGGTTTGTTGGTGGGGGTAAGGCCTCTGGGTGGCCAAGGGGGGGGGGAGTAGGTATCCTACACTGTTAGTGTTTGGTGTAAACTAGTGTGTGTGTGATTGGACCTATTTACCTTATGGTTTCTTATCTATCTGTAGGTAGGGGTGGAAAGAGCTAGTTTCCAGTCAAAAGACCATTCATGATGCCAAAGGGCTTGTTCACATCTTGCTCTTCCTAGACGTTCCATTTTTAGGTTATAATCGACTAAGTTGGTGGTTTGTGTCATGGTGGGGATATCTGGTTGGCGCCAGTTAGAGATTAGTAGGTGTTTGGCTGCACAAATGATATGGGGGATGCCTAATCTTAGCTTCTGGGGAAATTGTTCTAGATTCAGGAGGAAAATGGCTAACGTTGGATCCAAGGGGATATGTGTTTTGGATAATTCAGAGATTAGTTTAAATATTTTTGTCCAGTATGGGACTACTTCGGGGCATTCCCATAGGAGGTGTAGTATGGATCCTGTATGGGAGCAGCCTCTCCAGCAATCTGGTGAGTTTTGGGGAGCTATTTTGGCCATGATTCGCGGGGTAAGATACCATTTATATAGCACCTTTTTATATGTTTCTGTGTGGCTACTACACTTAGAGTATTTTTTTAATTGGAGAAGTGCTTTTTTGATATCTGCAGGTTCAATTTTAGTTTGGAGATCTCTCTCCCATATTTTGATATGTTTCTTGAATGCCGGGGAGGGGTTATTGTTCATGTATGCATACCAGAAGGATATTCCCCCCTTAGGGGGGAGCTTGGGTGTGGTAAGGAAGTCCCAAATATCTTAGGGGATGGTTTCAGTGTTTAAGTTATGTACATAATATTAACTTTAAACATATTAACAAGCACTTGAAAACCACAGTTCCACTGTTCTTTTTTTATCTTTTACAGTTGACCTTTTATTTTTAAGCTTGTGTACACATAATATGAATAACATTTTGTTACAGGAGGCTTTGAAGACATGTTCTTGAATCGGTTTTAAAATGTAAAATTTAAAGAGGGCTGAAAGTTTTTTTGTTTTCTTTTTCTTTTGTTTTTTTGTTTTTTGTGTTTTTTACAAAATGCCCAAAGCCTTATGTGTTTTATTTATTTCTTTATTGGTTGAGGCCCCATTCACAGTGATCAGCTGCATTGCAGAATAATTCTACATGTCTCATGTCAACTCACTGTCACTGTCCATGCTATTCTATGGGGCGGTTTACAGTACTGTGTTGTAAATGAACAAGTTATTCTAACTCACTGCATGCAGGGTTTTTATTAAAGTCTATGTCCAGACTCCATTGCAGTTAACACAAATTTTAATGTGTGCATTAAGCAACTGACCACAATAAATCCAGCCTCAGACTCTACATTTCATAGTGTTTTAGATTTTGTTTGAACCCTTAGGACTGATTTACACTACAAGAGCTTTTTAAACAACAGAGATTTTAGAAGCTCTTGCTAATGCAATCCTATGGGGGATTTTTACAAAATCACATCGCTCCAGTGTGAACAACCACATAGGATAACATTAGCAGGAGCTTTCAAAATCACAAGAACTTAGAAAAGCTCTTGTAGTGTGAATAAGCACTTAGGCCCCTTTCACAGTGCGACGTTAAAGTCGCACGTTAGAAAATGTTTTAACGTGGACTAACGCACAGCAATATTAAGTCTGTGCATCATTCACAGTGCACACGTTGCATTGTGTGTAACGTGTAGCAATATTTAGAAAGTGCTGCATGCTGTGCGTTTAGCTATACATCTGCTGTGTTGTGTGTGTTGCACGTGCTCAGTAATGTTTTTTTTTTAATGTAACGCATGCGCCATTTTTGTTCCATCACTGTGCAATGAAAACGGCGCACCAAATGCAGGGCTAAAGAATGTACTATAACGTCCAAGTTATAGTCTTTCAATGCGTTGCATTAGGGGCACATTATGCGACCTTAACGTCGCATCAAACGCAACGTCCCACTGTGAAAGAACTTTTTTTTTTTCACAGAAATTATTGAATTAGTTGAGGTTTCTTTTTTTATTGAAATTGACATGTCATAGTTGTGATCACTTAAATGTACTCTCAAAATAAAGTTTTAGCAAGGCATATACAAATATTTTTTTCTATATAAATTATGCTGGCAAAAATGTTTGTTTTTCTCCTATTCTTTGTGTCCACATTTCAAAGGAGATTAAATGAGGCAAGACACAACCTTGGTAATTCGTACTGTTTACACGGTTGAGCTACATTTGATAATTTTTTAAACATAATTTTATCCCAGAGATCAAATTAAAAAAGTGGTAACTTTAGGAAGTTTCTATCTGTATGATTAAATGCAATGCAAAGATATCATCCAAAATGTGTCTAAATAAAAGCACTTTCTGTATATACAACTTTATTAACATCCCAGCCATGGTACAGCTGAATAAACATAACCAACTTAGGTGTTAAAAGGACACTGATTTTGTCCTTATGTTTTTAACCTTGTCTAAAACATTTTCTGATTTTTCCAAGTTACATAAATGCAGCAATCTGAGTGTGTCACACTGTGACTAGATAGAACACATAAATAAAAAGAGAACAGAAACACAAATTCAACCACTGCATTTATTTCCTGAGTTGTCCAAGTACCATAAGATGCCACTTATCAGTAACTCTCAGGATAATGACTAATCAAAACCCTGGTCTATAGTGCTTTTTCCTGTCTCTGCATGTGGTGACAGTGATTTTGGACACAGACGTTCCCTTAAACTGTAAATCAAGTTCAGGTTTCACCAGTGAAGCTTTGAAGCATTTATTGACTGTTCCTGTTCTGCCCATGTTGATCAAAAATGGCTAAAAATGAGTTAAACTAATATTTATGGTAGAAAAATAAAAACTAAAATACAGTAAATTCACATAGTGTACAATTAGGAGCAAAGCAAGGGGAGCAATTATTAAAAAAATACATAAAGTATGAACTACTATTCAAACCCATTCCACAGAACTGTAATACTTTTGAATGCTATAGCATGTGTGAAGGATTGCGGAGAAACCACCGCGTGTTCTAACAGTGAGGCAGCGGAATCCGCGCACAGAGCGGCGGTTTCCCCGCAGCAACATGCTTCTGGTTTGCCTGGACCTAGTAGTGCACACAGATGGAGAGCTACGCGCGTGCGCGCCGCAAGACAGGCTCTTTATGCCAATAGGAGAAGGGTCAGCTGATCGAGTCGGTCAGCTGATCCCAGCTCAGCAGGTGATTGGTTGATGGGAGCTGGGCAGCGCTGTGGAGCGCTTTACTTTATATATCTCTTGCTGTTCAGTTGCTGGTTGTCTGGCGTTGCAAATACCTATGTGTTAGCACTCAGACCTTAGTCAGATCTTCAGTGTGGTGGAACCAGGTAGACTGTAAGGTACCTTGAGGGTTGGAGACCGATGTGCTGGAGGTAGCAGCTCTTGCAACTTACCAACGGGAAACCCTGGAGTGGAAACAGGAATCTCCAGTTGGCACGGGGCAGGAGCGCTTGCAGGAAGTCACTGTAGCGCTCCCACAGGTTGAGTCTGGTACTGCAATGACTCAAACACCAGGTAGACTTGAGGACTGAAGCAGATCCAGGAACGGGCACAGGTCTGGCAGCAAAGCGGATACTCAAACAGGCGGTGGTCGGCAGCAGAGAGGGTAGTCGTACTTGGCAGAGGTCGGCAACAGAGCGGGTAATCAGACAGGCAGTGGTCGGCAGCAGAGAGGGTAGTCGTACTTGGCAAAGGTCGGCAACAGAGCGGGTAGTCAGACGAGCCAGGTTCAGTAACATCAGATCAGGGCAGAGCTTAGTCAGCACACGGGAACACACACACTCACAGAACTTGCTGCAATACTACAGCAACCAGAGTGTGGTGCTCTCCAGGCTTAAATAGGCCGTTTGGGCGTGCCCAGCGTAACGTACGACGCGCGTGCGCAGAAACGCACGGCGCCACGCAACGCCCACGTCAGAGCAACATGTACAAACAGACGCCCCTCACGCGCGCGCGCGTGCACGCGGCACTCACAGCAACGCCTTCCGGCGCCATTGCCTGCGCCGCCCGACGCGACGCGCATGAGCGCACCACGCCAGGCCGCCGATTATGGAGACCGGCCGAGATGCCCCCGGACGCCTGCCGACATCCGTGCGTGCCAGCCGCCTCGCCTGGACAGGTAACTGACCGTGACAATGCCCCCTCCTTAAAGGCAGCCTCCGGATACAGGCTTATGAGGGTATTTCCGATGAAACTCCTTAACTAGGCGATTAGCATGAATATTAACAGCTGGCTCCCAAGAGCTCTCTTCCGGACCATAGCCTTCCCATTTGACCAGATACTGGATTTTTCTACCTCTTCTCCTAGAGTCCAGAATAGCCTCCACCTCAAATTCCTCTTCTCCATCAATTTCAATAGGTGCCGGAGGGCCCACATTGCGATCTGGAAAAACATCTGCAACTGCTGGTTTAAGAAGAGACACATGGAAAACTGGGTGGATCTTGAGAGTCTTGGGAAGTGTGAGCTCATAAGCCACTTGACCAATCTTCTTTTTTACAGGGAAGGGACCGATATACTTAGGTCCCAGTTTGCGTGAAGGACCTGGCAATTTCAGATGTGCAGTAGATAAAAACACAGTATCTCCCACTGTTAATTCCAGCTCACCTCTTCTATGGACATCAGCATTTCTCTTAAACGCCTCTTGTGCTTTAGCCATGTTGTCCTGAAGAAGCTTGTTATTGTCAGAGAGGAAGTGGACTAGCTCCCCTGCAGCTGGTACAGATGCCTCTGGAATTAGATTAGGCAAGAAGGTGGGATGAAACCCGTAATTTGCAAAAAACGGGGATTGTTGAATAGCTGAATGACAGGAATTATTGTAAGCAAATTCAGCCAAAGGTAACAGATGAAGCCAATTATCCTGTGTAGTAGTCAAAAAACACCTGAGGTACTGTTCTAAAGTCTGATTTGTTCGTTCCGTTTGTCCATTTGACTGAGGGTGGTAGGCCGATGAAAAATGTAATTGTATATCCAGTAGTTTGCATAATGCTCTCCAAAACCGGGAAGTAAACTGAGTCCCTCTGTCAGAGACTATATCTCCTGGGACACCATGCAGCCGAACAATTTCTCTGATAAAGGTAGTAGCTGTTGTTTGTGCAGACGGCGTATTATGCATGGGTATGAAGTGCGCCATCTTAGACAATCGGTCTATTACCACAAAAATGGTGTTAAATCCTTCCGAAACAGGCAATTCCACAATAAAATCCATGGCAATTGAAAACCAGGGTCTTGGAGGCACTGGTAGAGGATCTAAGAGTCCCCATGGCTTCAATCTAGATCCTTTGGCACAACAACAGGTTCTACAGGCTCTCACGTACTCTTTACAATCCTTCCTTAGATCAGGCCACCAAAAGGAACGTTGCACCAGCTCCTGAGTCTTGGACACCCCAAAATGACCTGCCAGTTGATGGTCATGACACAGTTTTAACACTGATGTGCGAAGATCTTGAGGAATAAAGATTTTATCTTCATGATACCATAGACCATCCTTGAACATTAGAAATGACTCATCTGTATCAGAAAGCCCGAATTTACTCTGCTGAATTTGCTTGACCAGATCAGGTTGTAGCATCAGGAAATTATGACTTGACAGAATTGTATCTGGACAAACTGGTGACACTTCCTCCTCCGGAAACATCCGAGATAAGGCATCTGGTTTGATGTTCTTTGACCCAGGTCGATATGTTATGTGGAAAGAGAATCTAGAAAAAAAAAGTGCCCATTTTGCTTGTCTGGGGTTCAGTCTCTTAGCAGTCTTTAGATACTCAAGATTTTGATGATCCGTGTAGATCAAAATAGGGTGACTTGCACCTTCCAGTAAGTACCTCCATTCCTCTAAAGCGTTCTTAATTGCCAACAATTCTCTATCCCCGACATCATAATTCCTCTCAGCAGGAGTCAGTTTCCTAGAGAAATATGCCACTGGATGTAGCAGGAATTTCACCCCTTGTCTCTGAGATAGAACTGCTCCCACCGCCATTTCAGATGCATCCACTTCCAATAAATAAGGCAAGGCAGGGTCAGGGTGTCTAAGAATGGGAGCAGTTGTAAACAATTCCTTGAGTCTTTCAAAAGAGGCTTGCGCTTCAGTACTCCAGACAAATCGTTCTTGCTGACGAGTAAGTTGAGTGATAGGTAAGATTATTGCTGAAAAATGTTTGATGAACCTGCGGTAAAAATTTGCAAAACCGATAAACCGTTGAACTGCCTTCTTGTTCGTAGGAGGTGGCCAATCGATGATTGCCTGAATCTTTTGTGGATCCATGGTAAATCCTTCTGCAGAGATGATAAGACCCAAGAACTGAATTGATTCTTTTTCAAACTCGCATTTTTCTGCCTTTACATAAAGTTTATGCAACCTAAGCCGAGACAGAACTTGACCTACTTGAGAGCGATGAATCTCCACTGAAGGCGAGAATACAAGGATGTCATCCAAGTAGACGATAATGAAATGATCCAAGAAGTCCTTAAGAACATCGTTAATGAAGTGTTGGAAGGTAGCTGGGGCATTACATAGCCCAAATGGCATGACCCGATATTCGAAGTGACCAAATCTAGACCTGAAGGCTGTCTTCCACTCGTCCCCAGCCCTTATTCTTATCAAATTGTATGCACCTCTAAGATCTAATTTGGTAAAGATTTTGGCTTCTCTTAATTTTTGAAACAGCTCAGGGACCAAAGGTAACGGGTATCGATTCTTGATTGTGATCTTGTTTAATTCACGATAATCGATACATGGACGAAGAGTCTTGTCCTTCTTTTCTACAAAGAAAATCCCCGCACCCGCCGGGGAAGTGGATGGTTGTATGAATCCTTTTTTGAGATTTTCTTCTATATATTGTCTTAAGGTTTCTTGTTCAGGATCAGAAAGGGGAAACATACGACCAAAAGGAATTGGTGCTCCAGGATGTAGGTCAATTGGACAGTCGTAAGGACGATGTGGGGGTAGCTGATCAGCCCCCTTTTTATCGAAAACATCGAGATACTTATGATATTGGACTGGGATGACTTCTTGCAATGAGGAGGTGCATAATAATGATCCTGTTGGAGCAGGTACATGACATTGTCTGCAATAACTGGACTCAAATGACACAGAACCAGATGACCAATTGATGATGGGATTATGTGCCTGAAGCCAAGGTAGTCCTAGGATAACAGGGTATACTGGGGAGGATACTAGGTCAAACTTTAAAAGCTCCTGATGATCCTGGTTAATGCTGGTAAGGATGGGTAAGGATTCAACTGTAACAGGACCTGAGCTTATGCCGGAACCATCAGCAAGATGGATAAACAATGGTTCCTTGCGAGGTTGTGTCGGAAATTGGTGAGTAGTAGCATATGTAATGTCCAAAAAGCAACTGCAGGCTCCGGAATCTATGATGGCGTGTGCATTAAGGATTCTTCCTGGGAGCTGGAAAGAAACAGGTATAGACAAAAGATTAGTAAAAGCTACCGTAGGCTGGGTTGGAGAAGCTCTGATGAAAATTTCCTTACCGGAAGGTCGGACAGGACAAGCTCTAAGGAAGTGACCAGAAGCTCCACAATACAGGCATAGGTTGCATTGACGGCGTCTCATTCTCTCTTCAGCAGATAAAGATGGGCGGATAAGACCTAATTGCATCGGTTCAGGCTGATCAGAAGCTGGTGCTGTTGCAGGAGCCGGAGTTACAGAGGATGGGAACCATAGTGGCCGGGCGGTGTTTTTCCTTTCCAGAAGACGCTCTCGAAAGCGGCGATCCAGCTGGATAGCAGCCTTGACCAATTCCTCCAGAGTATCAGGGACTCCTATTCTTGCCAACTCATCCTTGAGTTGGTCTGACAACCCCATACGGTATTGGAACTTTAAGGCAGACTCGTTCCAATCCGTGTCCGCGGCCCACCTTCTAAACTCCGAGGTGTACTCCTCCACCGGTCTGCGTCCTTGACGTAAACTTTGTAAGGAAGACTCAGCAGTAGCAATACGTTGCGGGTCGTCATATAATATCGCCATAGCTTCAAAGAGTGATTGTACAGAGGCAAGAGTCTGATGTTTTTGCTCCATCAAATGATGAGCCCATGATTGGGGTTCCCCTTGAAGTAATGATATAATAAATCCCACCTTTGTTTCTTCATTAGCGAAGGTCCTTGGTTGCAGAGCAAAGTAAAGTTGACAGGAGTTCCGAAAGGTACGGAATTTAGTGCGGTCACCAGAAAATCGATCAGGCAGTGGTACTCGGGGTTCAGGAGCTGGTGGCAAAACTGGAACTGAAGCTGGAGTAGGCGGAACTGGCTCTGAGGCCACCGGAGCAGAATGGCTAGGGGTGACTGCAGCTGAACCATCACTGTTAGCAAGTGTGTTGATACGTCCTTCTAGTCGAACATGTCCGGCCTGTAGTTCTTTGAAAGCATCAGTTAAAGTAGCCATTTGGGTGCAAAGAGTGCTCAGAACATTCGCTACCTCAGCGGTCTCCATTTTGGCTGTAGTATTTTGTAAGGTACCTTGAGGGTTGGAGACCGATGTGCTGGAGGTAGCAGCTCTTGCAACTTACCAACGGGAAACCCTGGAGTGGAAACAGGAATCTCCAGTTGGCACGGGGCAGGAGCGCTTGCAGGAAGTCACTGTAGCGCTCCCACAGGTTGAGTCTGGTACTGCAATGACTCAAACACCAGGTAGACTTGAGGACTGAAGCAGATCCAGGAACGGGCACAGGTCTGGCAGCAAAGCGGATACTCAAACAGGCGGTGGTCGGCAGCAGAGAGGGTAGTCGTACTTGGCAGAGGTCGGCAACAGAGCGGGTAATCAGACAGGCAGTGGTCGGCAGCAGAGAGGGTAGTCGTACTTGGCAAAGGTCGGCAACAGAGCGGGTAGTCAGACGAGCCAGGTTCAGTAACATCAGATCAGGGCAGAGCTTAGTCAGCACACGGGAACACACACACTCACAGAACTTGCTGCAATACTACAGCAACCAGAGTGTGGTGCTCTCCAGGCTTAAATAGGCCGTTTGGGCGTGCCCAGCGTAATGTACGACGCGCGTGCGCAGAAACGCACGGCGCCACGCAACGCCCACGTCAGAGCAACATGTACAAACAGACGCCCCTCACGCGCGCGCGCGTGCACGCGGCACTCACAGCAACGCCTTCCGGCGCCATTGCCTGCGCCGCCCGACGCGACGCGCATGAGCGCACCACGCCAGGCCGCCGATTATGGAGACCGGCCGAGATGCCCCCGGACGCCTGCCGACATCCGTGCGTGCCAGCCGCCTCGCCTGGACAGGTAACTGACCGTGACATAGACCTGGGAATCCACACTTAGCCAGTTTTCTGTGTATCATCTGTGTTATTCTTTAGACCAGTTCCAGGGTGTAGAGACCACGGACCTCACACCCCAGACTAGGAATACTGTGTATCATCTGTGTTATTCCTTAGACCAGTTCCAGGGTGTAGAGACCATGGACCTCACACCCCAGACTAGGACTACTGTGTATCATCTGTGTTATTCCTTAGACCAGTTCCAGGGTGTAGAGACCACGGACCTCACACGCAGACTAGGGAACCTGTGTTATCATTCTGTTATATATGAGACTAGTTCCAGGGTTTAGAGACCACGGACCTCACACCCAGACTAGGGAACCTGTGTTATCATTCTGTTATACATCAGACTAGTTCCACGGTGTAGAGACCACGGACCTCACACCCAGACTATGGAACTTGTGTTATCATTCTGTTATACATCAGACTAGTTCCAGGGTGTAGAGACCACGGACCTCACACCCAGACTAGGCATTGTTTGATATCTGTTATGACTTATTGCTCTTCTGACTTTCCCTCAGCTTTCTGATTCGATACCTTGCATTTCTGATTACCTGTTGCCAAACCCTGCTTGCCTTGGATACCGAATCAGCTTCCTGTCTTTGTACTTTATCTGTCTGTGTATTGCCGACCCGGCCTGCCCGACCTTTCTGGCTGTCACCCACCCCTTGGGTGCTCAGCCTTCCTGCAGGGGCCCCCTGCTCCCCAGAGGGGGCACTGCTGCAAAATCAGTCAGGGTCTCCTTCTCCTGGAGTCCTTGACTGCAGTAGAGTCTGTCTCTACTCATTGGACCACCTGCTACCCCGGTGGTCCAATTACTACTGTTACACCAAACACTTACACGCTTCAGGTGTCCAGAGGTTAGCAATATATCTGTCTTATCGGTGATTCTGCAGATCATCAATAATCAGGTATATATCTGTATTCTTGGTGATACTGCAGATCACCAATAATCAGATTCTCTCTGCGTGCTGACACCAAACGTTACAGAATGCCAGACCAAACCAATATGGACGCACTTAGCAGTCGTCTTGACACACTCACCACCTCGGTGGAAAACCTCATCAGAGTGATGGACGGTCAGCAGGACCAGATCTCTGCTTTATCTGGGTCACTACAAGTCCTTCAGACGACTGTAAATTCAGTGCGATCCCCTCCTGTTACAGACTTGGGAATGTCTGTACCTGAAAAGTTTTCTGGCCATAGATCTGACTTTCAGAATTTTAAGAATCGTGTAATGTCATATTTTGAACTGAGGCCTAACCTGTCAGGAACAGAGGCACAGAGAATTATTTTTATTAAGACCTTACTCTCAGGGGATGCTCAGACCTGGGCGTATAATTTAGAGTCAGGGCATGAAGCACTCAGGTCAGTTGAGGAGTTTTTTAAGTCCATGGCCATGGCCATAATCTATGATGATCCAGACATTTCCTCTACCGCGGAGCGGAAGTTGAAAACCTTGCGCCAGGGCAAGGATCCTGTGGAGGTTTATGCAGTGGAGTTCAGGAAGTGGTCGGTGGCCAGGTGGGGGGCTTTTGCATTGCTGGATTGTTTACTATCAGGGTTATCAGACGCAGTCTCTGGATTGATGTTGGGATATCCTGAACCAAAAACCATTGAGGAAGCAATCTCTTCAGTGCGGGTTGATCGTCGGCTACGATATCAAAGACAGACCCGTGGTAAGGACCGAATCAGATATGTTTCCTATACCACTTCTCCACTGGCCTCACCGCCACCTGAGCCAATGCAAATTGGTCAGTCCAAATTAATGCGGGCAGAGAGGAATCGCAGGAAAACAGAACAGCTCTGTTTGTACTGTGCAGAGGAGGGTCATAGAGTGCAGAATTGCCCCAGGAAGTCGGGATACGCTGCCGCCTAGGAGTAGTCAGAGGTAATACCCTAGGCGCGCAGTCTTTACCTCTACATGACAATCGTCTGCTACTTCCCTGTTCTGTCACATGGGAGGGTCAGACTGTTTCCACTGAAGCTTTCATTGATTCCGGTTCAGTGGCTAATTTTATTGATTACGATTTTGCTAAAAAATTGGGAATACCCATGCTCCCCTTGGATCAGCCGATTCTGGTCACTGCTGTAGATGACTCTCCTCTGCAGAGTAGACACCCCTTATCCCGTACTCCAAGTTTGCAACTCAGTGTGGGGGTATTACATGGGGAGAATCTGCAATTTCTGGTTTTGCATATGGCAACCTCTACCATCATTCTTGGCATGCCCTGGTTACAAATTCACTCGCCTCAGATAGACTGGGTTTCAGGTCAGCTAACGAGCTGGTCATCCCATTGTTTTCATCATTGTTTAGTGAAAGTAACCATGGGTAATACCAACATTCAGGTTGAAGATGTGCCGACTCTGCCGAGACAATACGCAGAATTTGCTGACGTCTTCTGTCCTAAGTCAGTGGACAAACTTCCCCCCCACCGTGCCTTCAATTGTCCCATCGATTTGAGATCTGGTTGTATGCCGCCCAGGGGTCATCTTTATAACCTGTCTGGGCCGGAGAAACTAGCTATGCAGGAATACATCAGGGAAAACTTGGCGAAAGGGTTCATCCATCCCTCTCGTTCACCAGCAGGGGCAGGTTTCTTTTTTGTAAAGAAAAAAGACGGAGGCCTCCATCCTTGTATTGATTATCGAGGCCTGAATAAGATCACAGTGTAAAACCGCTACCCTTTGCCATTGATTGACGATTTGTTCACGCAGGTGACCAATGCCAAGATTTTTTCCAAGCTAGAATTTAAGGGGTGCATACAATCTAGTCCGTATCAGGGATGGTGACGAATGGAAGATGGCCTTCAACACACCCGACTGGCGTTACGAGTACCTGGTGATGCCCTTCGGGTTGTGCAACGCACCAGCCGTCTTCCAGGAGTTAATCAATGAGGTGTTCAGGGAAGTGCTGGGGAAGTTTGTTCTGGTTTACCTGGACGATATACTAATCTTTTCGTTCAGTCTCTCTGAACATCGCCAGCATGTCAGATGGGTTTTAAAAAAGTGAAGACAGAATCAACTTTATGCCAAACTGGAGAAATGTCTCTTCGAGGTAGAGTCAGTAGCCTTCTTGGGGTACATTATCTCCACTTCTGGTCTCTCGATGGACCCAGGGAAAGTTTCTGCTGTCCTGGAGTGGCCTCAGCTTGTGGGGCTGAAGGCACTTCAGAGATTCCTGGGGTTTGCTAATTACTACAGAAGGTTCATTAAGGGGTACTCTACCATCATCTCTCCTCTCACCAGGAAAGGGGCTGACACTCATCACTGGTCACCAGAAGCTCATGCGGCCTTTTCGACCCTAAATAAACTGTTTTGTTCTGCCCCAATACTGAGGCATGTTGACGTCGCCTTTCCCTTCATTGTAGAGGTTGATGCCTCAGAGGTGGGGGTAGGAGCTGTGTTGTCTCAGAGGTCAGTTTTGCAAGGCAAGCTGCACCCATGTGCCTACTTTTCTCGCAGATTTTCACCCGCTGAGAAAAATTATGACATCGGCAACCGGGAGCTCCTGGCCATCAAATTGGCGTTTGAGGAATGGCTACACTGGTTAGAGGATGCAGAACACATTATCACAGTTTATACAGATCACAAGAATTTGGAGTATATTGAGGGGGCTAAGAGACTTAGTCCTCGCCAGGCCCGGTGGTCCCTGTTTTTTGCAAGATTCAGATTTGTAATCACGTATACTCCTGGAAGTAAAAATGTCAAGGCCAATGCTCTCTCCAGGTGTTTTGAGCCCGAGTCAGTGCAGCCTGCAGCCCCTGAAACCATCCTACCCCCAAAGGTAGTTCTGGCAGCCACTGAGACATGGAGAGATTGGACAGGCACATTGAGTCCCTACCAACAGAATGTTCCAGAGGGAAAACCTGAGGGGGTCATGTTTGTGCCACTGCCTTTCCGCTTACAAATCCTGCAATTCTTTCATTCTCACAAGAATGCTGGTCATTCTGGAGCCACCAGAACCCAGGATCTAGTAGCTAGATGTGCCTGGTGGCCTACATTGGTTACAGATTGCAAGGAATTTGTGAGAGAGTGTGCAGTATGTGCGAGAAGTAAACCCTCTCGTCAGGCCCCCGTTGGCACTTTACAGTCCTTGCTAGTCCCCAATGAACCCTGGACTCATATTTCCATGGATTTTGTGCGTGAACTCCCTCGGTCTGAAGGCAAGTCAGTCATTTGGGTGGTAGTGGACCGTTTCAGTAAGATGGCACACTTTGTCCCTTTGAAAGGACTCCCCTCGGCCCAGGATTTGGCTGATCTCTTCATCCTGCACATCTTCCGGCTGCATGGCATTCCGGAAAATGTAGTGTCAGATCGGGGAGTCCAATTTGTTTCAAAATTTTGGAGGGCCTTTTGCCATCAATTAGACATGGAACTCGCATTCTCATCAGGCTACCACCCACACACCAATGGTCAGACCGAGAGAGTTAACCAATCGCTGGAACAATTCCTCAGGTGTTATGTTGCTGATGTGCAAACTGATTGGGTAAAGTTTTTGCCATTCGCAGAGTTTGCGCACAACAATCTGAAGAGCTCTTCTTCTGGGTTCTCCCCTTTTCAGGTGGTGTCAGGGAGATCCCCTAAGTTTGCTCCTTTTCCGGTCGCATCTACTCCTTTCCCAGCTCTGGAGCATTGGCAAAGGGCTCTGAAAGAGATTTGGGGAATGGTTAAGAGGAACCTAGGGAAAGCTTTCCAAAGCCAGAAGAAGCAGGCCGATAAACATCGGTCTGTAGAGTGGAGATTCTCTCCAGGAGATTTGGTATGGGTGTCCACTCGTCACTTGGCCTCAAAACAATTGTCACCCAAGCTGGGTCCTAAGTTTATAGGACCTTTTCCAGTGGCCAAGAAAATCAATAAAGTCACGTATGCCATTGATCTCCCACCCAGTATGAAAGGTGTGAGATTGTTCCATGTGTCCCTGTTGAAACCAGCAGTACAGGTGGACTCCTCTCCCCCCCCCTTCCTGTGTTGGTGGATGATCAACCAGAGTATGAGATTGAAAAGATTCTGGATTCTCGCCTGGTACAGAATTCTGTGCAGTATCTGGTCCACTGGAAGGGATATGGCATAGAGGAGAGATCTTGGGTGCCAGATTGTCGCATGCATGCAGAAGAATTAAAGAAAGAGTTCCATGACTTACACCCTGGGAAGCCTGGTGGAAAGTGTCCGGAGTCTACTCCTCGGGGGGGGGGGGTACTGTGACGGATTGCGGAGAAATATATTATATCTCTTGCTGTTCAGTTGCTGGTTGTCTGGCGTTGCGAATACCTATGTGTTAGCACTCAGACCTTAGTCAGATCCTTCAGTGTGGTGGAACCAGGTGGACCTGGGAATCCACACTTAGCCAGTTTTCTGTGTACCATCTGTGTTATTCTTTAGACCAGTTCCAGGGTGTAGAGACCACGGACCTCACACCCCAGACTAGGAATACTGTGTATCATCTGTGTTATTCCTTAGACCAGTTCCAGGGTGTAGAGACCACGGCCCTCACACCCCAGACTAGGAATACTCTGTATCATCTGTGTTATTCCTTAGACCAGTTCCAGGGTGTAGAGACCACGAACCTCACACCCAGACACTTGAGGAAGGGCGACGCCCGAAACATGTCATGTATTTTGTCATGCTTGGTTTCCTGTGAATACAGTGGTTGAAAAAGCCTCAGGTCTCTGATTTCTATGATATACAGTGTGGTTTAGTAGGAGTGGTGTACCTGCTGGGGACCTGCACCGGCCTACAGGTCAAGACGACTGACCTGGTGAGTGGTGGTGAGAGGGTGAATCTACAAACAGTTCACACCCAGACTAGGGAACCTGTGTTATCATTCTGTTATATATCAGACTAGTTCCAGGGTTTAGAGACCATGGACCTCACACCCAGACTAGGGAACCTGTGTTATTATTCTGTTATAAATCAGGCTAGTTCCAGGGTGTAGAGACCACGGACCTCACACCCAGACTAGGCATTGTTTGATATATGTTATGACTTATTGCTTTCCTGACTTTCCCTCAGCTTTCTGATTCGGTACCTTGCATTTCTGATTACCTGTTGCCAAACCATGCTTGCCTTGGATACCGAATCAGCTTCCTGTCTTTGTACTTTATCTGTCTGTGTATTGCCGACCCGGCCTGCCCGACCTTTCTGGCTGTCACCCACCCCTTGGGTGCTCAGCCTTCCTGCAGGGGCCCCCTGCTCCTCAGAGGGGGCACTGCTGCAAAATCAGTCAGGGTCTCCTTCTCCTGGAGTCCTTGACTGCAGTAGAGTCTGTCTCTACTCATTGGACCACCTGCTACCCCGGTGGTCCAATTACTACTGTTACACCAAACACTTACACGCTTCAGGTGTCCAGAGGTTAGCAATATATCTGAATTATCGGTGATTCTGCAGATCATCAATAATCAGGTATATATCTGTATTCTTGGTGATACTGCAGATCACCAATAATCAGATTCTCTCTGCGTGCTGACACGATCGTTACAGCATGAAAGTAAAGGTAATTTATGTTGGAATTGTGTTACCATTTTCAACAACCTGTAATACCGTACATGAGGTTTAAAATATTTATTGTCACATGAAAATTTATAAAAAGGCATTTGTTGTTTGCATGGATAATTACATCTTTAGGTCAGTACTTGAGCAACCATTTTTAGCTCCATAATAGAAGATTTTGGGATGAAAGCCTGTACTAGTGTCTGACATGTGTGCCCTATCTTGCCCAGTTGTTCTCATTTTTGTGCCCCAAAATGAGGTCACAGTAACACTTATGGAAATGTATAGGGGGAAGGGGGAGTTGCTAAGCTCAAATGCAGGGACGTAACTAGAAATCACTGGGGCCCCCTGCAAAACTTTTAATGGGGCCCCTTCCCACCAAACTGCTTCCTGTACACAAGAGTCTGCTGCACATTGAAAAGGGACTGTCTACAACACTTTGTATGACTCCTTATCAGTGACTGAGCAGATGCAGTCATTACAACAATTGTGCAGAGAGCAGAAAACTTTTTCTCTCCATGCCCAGACTCCTCAAGCATCAATACAGGGCACAGCACTTGGGGAGGGGCTGGAGAGGCTAGGGGTAGAACAGCTCTGTACACAAGACCCTGCTGGTGCAGTCTACAAATCTTTGTCTGCAAAACTTTGTATGATTCCTCATCAGTGGCTGAGCAGAAGCAGTTATTAGAACAATTGGGCAGAGCACAGAAAGTTTTTTTCCTCTCCTAGCCCTTAGTAGTCAGTCTCCCAAGACAGGGCCCCCTGTGGTTTCTGCCCCCCCCCCTGCAGCTGCATCCCTAGCAGGGTCTATTGCTATGCCCCTGCTCAAATGGATTCTAGACGAAAGGCACCCAGGCATTGATTTAACTGTACAGAATAAGCCAAATGTATTTATCAAACAATTAAATGTCATTGGTCACATACCTTTTAGCTGTCATTCTTTTTTTGCTTTCTAGTTGATGCATGTACTTGGATACTTTTCAGTATTCACAGCGGCATAGCTAAGGAGCTGTGAGCCCCGATGCAAGTTTTACATTAGGGCCCCCCAAGCACTCTTCACATAACAATTGATACGACACACCAAAACTTGCCAATGGCAACTACAGTGTCAAAGGTGCAAGAAGGGAATTTTGAGCAGTTTGTTAATGATTACATGTTTACAGTTTGTTAATGACTATAGAAGTGATTATTATGAGTACAGGACCAATAGAGAGCTAATACTGTGATTGAGAGAGGGCCCCTTGGGGCCCCTCTGGCCCAAGACCCCCAATGCGGTTGCAACCTCTGCACCCCCTAATGCAATGCCCCTGATTATTCAACTTGATACTCTGTAGGGATGGTAGGAAATGCAGATTTTGCAGAAAATCTGATTCTCGCCTATGCCAATTACCTATTCCGCAGATTTCCAATTTCTAATTGATTTTCGAGTTCCGATTTCCAAGTAGCCTTTTTTGGTTATTTTATGCATTCTTTGATTGGTCCAATGCTTCCGAGTTTTGTGATTGATCTAAAATTACCACGTTGCTGTAATGCGGTATTTCCTTCAAAATCCGATTTCCAAGTTATTTCTAAGTTCTGAGGAGTACCTTTTTTTTTGGTCATGTTTTGCATTCTCTGATTGGCCAAATACCAGAGTTGTTTCTGCATTCTCTGATTGGTCAAATGCTTCCCAGTTCGGTGATCAGTTTGAAATTACCGAGCTGTGGTAATGCGGCATTTCCACCGAAATCCAATTTACGAGTTCTGTTTTCTGATTTTCGAGTTATGATCGGAATCTGTATAGAAATTCAGATTTCTGATCGGAAATGCAGAAGTTTCAATTCCGCAAAATCCAGGTGGTATATAGCTTCTATGTTGTCTTTTGTTTTGTGAAACCAGGCTTTATTGCACACAACGTTCATTATCTATTTATGATATTTAAATGGCGATGGTATTTGGATTTCATACAAAAAGTGAAAAAATAGTAATAGAATTTCCTCATATGTTTCTTTGGTAGATATACATGTTCTAAAGCCGTCTTGGTGGAACTCACAACATCTCACCTAAGCTTCCACCTCCAAATTTGCCCCTGTAAATTTCCATTAGAACATTGGCTGAAGGCCACCTTTTTAATAAAAACACTAACATCCTCATATACCTTCATAAATTACTAAGTCCACGTACATAAATTGCATTCTGTATTCAATTCTAAGTCAAGCCAACTTTTAGGAGGTTTATAAGGGACACTTTATTTTTTCATCACATAGAGAAAGCCCAAAATTGGCTGTAGTCTTGTCGCAGGCTCTGCAAGATTTTAATAACTTCTTGAGTTTATGTCCATTTTCTCAATGTATTTGTTCCTTTCTTTATATTTGGATCACTGAATTAACGTTTTTCCTGATACACATGTATGAGGGGTATGAAGGCATCCAGAAAGGGAAGGGTTATATAATTAAAAAGAAAAAATGGTACACACCTCCTAAAAGAGGTAGCAGGAAAAAGGGCACTGGCCATAGACTAATGCAATTATCGTTAATACAGTGGAAAAAAAAGCTGAAAAAAGGGTGCCCAATAAATATAGTTAACAACATTAAACTTTCTGAAGTATGTTATCATTTTAGAAGCTTGCAACGTTATAGTTTTTGTCATATTATTTTGATTGTATGCACAGATTTTACGTTATCCAAGATATTATCATTTCTATGTGTATGTAATAGATAGCGGAGATGCCGCCGCAGCGGTGAGCGGCATGGCGGCTATCTCCGCATCTCAGCCGGCGGCCTCTGCCGCGCAATTACATGGTGGAGTTTTGCCTGGTTCTTCAGTTGCACATAGACTGAGGGCTACGCGTGCGCGCGTCAGGCGACAGGACCTTTATGCGAATAGAAGGGGAGTCAGCTGATTGGCCGGTCAGCTGACTCCAGCAGTGCTCCTGATTGGCTGAGTGACTGTGGGGCGCGCTCAGTATATATAGGACCTGCCTGTCAGTAGCTATTTGTCTGCTGTTGAAAATGCTACGTGTTAGCACTCAGACCTTAGTCAGATCCCAAAGTGTACTAAAATTAGCAGGAGCTGGGAATCCACACTTATTATTACTATTATTTGTTATGACCTTCTGCTAGCCTTGACTACGCTTCTGCCTACTGATTCTGTGCTTCTGCCATTCTGATCCTGTTGCCGACTCAGCCTGAACACTATTCTGATTTAGCCTTCTGTCTTTGTACCGTATTTGTCCGTTTGTTGCCGAATCTGCTTGTCTGACTCTCCTGCCCTCACCAGTGAGCCTAGTCCCTGGTGAGGGATTCTCTGTACAGCTTAATCACCTGCTCCTCAGGTGACCAGTAGCTGCAGTACAGTCTGAAACACCTGCTCCTCAGGTGACCAGTAGCTGCAGTACAGTCTTAATCACCTGCTCCACAGGTGACTAGTAGCTGCAGTACAGTCTTAATCACCTGCTCCTCAGGTGATTAGGAGCTGCAGTACAGTCTTGATCTCCTGACCCTCAGGTGACTACCGGCTGCAGTGCAGTCTTAATCACCCGCTCCACAGGTGATCAGTATACGTTGTCTTACTGTGTACCACCCGCTCCTCGGGTGAACTGATTACTAGTTCATCTGCATCTCCGGCTTGCTGGAATGCTGATCCCTGTGTTCTATAGAGATATCTCCCTCTACTAGCTCCTCTGGGGAGTTGGTATCTCTATCTGTATTACTGTTGCACCAGACACCTATCTTTACATCTGGTTGTCCTGTGTCTCGCTATACTCGCATTATTGGTGATTCTGTAGATCACTACATAATCAGGTATAGCATCTGTATTATTGGTGATACTGCAGATCACCAATAATCAGAAAATCTGTTCTTGCTGACACCAATCGTTACAATGTAAAAGGGAATTTCTGCCGGGGGAGTGGTTGGGGTTAGACACTATCAGGGGGGTGGCTATGGTTAGGCACTAGAGATGGCCTGAACCTCCAATTTTCAGTTCGCAAAATGTTCGATTTGCGCAAACTTTCGCGAACCGCAATAGACTTCAATGGGGAGGCGAACTTTGAAAACTAGAAACACTTATGCTGGCCACAAAAGTGATGGAAAAGATGTTTCAAGGGGTCTAACATCTGAGTTTTTGCATGGATGAGTGGGATAGACACCAAAAGTCCTGGGGAAAAATCTGGAATTGACGCAAAGCAGCGTTTTAAGGGCAGAAATCACATTGAATGCTAAATTGCAGGCCTAACGTGCTTTGAAACATTTTGCATGTGTATACATCAATCAAGGAGTGTAATTAGAATACTGCTTCACACTGACACACCAAACTCACTGTGTAACGCACCACAAACAGCTGTTTGTGTTGTGACGGCCGTGCTGGACTGGTGCGCACCATGGCGAGATTGCTCTTCCTCAGTGATATTAGGTAATGTCTGACTGCCTTATCAACTTTCGATGGTTCTTTCTCTACCACTGTTAAAGCTTTTTTTTAAAACACTTGTTCTGCTTGCTTTTTAGTACCTGCAACAAGAAAATGTAATGGAGGGCAAGTCTGCCATTGTGAGTGACCACGGATAATAGCCGGGGGAATCAGGGTTCGATTCCGGTCCGGAGTGGGAGCCTGAGAAGTGGCTACCACCACCGCACATCCAAGTAAGGACCCATTTGCTGTATAAGTAATGTACCTGCCCTGATCGTGCTTTGCAGACCAGTCATCTGTGGTCAGATGGACCCTTGACCCAGTGATGTGTGCCAGAGATGACACCACTTGCCTTTAACGAGAATGTGTTATGGAGGGCTAGTCTGCCATTCATTAAACTGTATGAAACTTTAGATGGTACTTTTTCAGTAGTATGGTGACCACGGGTAATGGCCGGGGAATCCTGGTTCGATTCCAGTCCGGAGGGGGAGCCTAAGAAATGGCTACCACCACCACACATCAAAGGAGGCAGCAGGCACGCTGTGGGCAAAGGAGCAGGAACAGCTACCACACATCCAAGGAAGGCAGCAGGCATGGCATGCACGTCCCAAGGTAATGACCACAAATAACAATACAGGAGGACTTTCAAGGCCCTGCTGTATATGTGAGATGAATTGACTTTTAAATCTTTTAACGAGAATCTGTTATGGAGGGCAAGTCTACCATTCATTCAAGTGAAAGGTATGCACTGACTGCCAGGTATAGTACAATGTGCAATCAAAGATGCAGTGAAAGGTATGCAGTGACTGCAAACAGCTGTTTGCGTAGTGACGGCGATGCTGGACTGGTGCGCACCATGACGAGAGTGCAGGTGATGGCGGCTTTCCAGCCCATATAGTCAGGCTGAAGTAGCTGAATGACAGAATAGTGACTGTCCAGCTGATCAAATTTGGTCTGTCCACAATGAAGCAACAACCTTATTATCTTTGGTGTGCCACCCCTCGAGACACTCATATAGCCGGCGGTCATTGCTTCATTGTGATACACAAGCCCCTTCACCGCGGCAAGGTAATGATCATGAAGGGGAATTGGCACATGTACATGCCTTTTGTTTTGTTGTTGCAGCTGCAGTGCAGGCAGAAAAATTAGGTAGGCATGTACACGCACCAGAAAAATTATTATAGCGGCCGCTGCTAGCAAATTCAGGAATCCACCTGGAGTCCTGGACCCTGTTGGTGGTGGCGGAGAAGACAGTCAAGCGGCCTGCGGGCAGAGGTGCTGTGTGGGGAGTATCTTAGTCTTGGGGCAGGCAGCCAGTCACACGGCATGCAGGCAGAGATGCTGTGTGTGGGGACTGACTTAGTCTTCGGGTGGGCAGTAGCCCTCCGGTATCCATGCCTCATTCATTTTGATAAAGGTGAGGTACTGAACACTTTTGTGACTTAGGTGACTTCTCTTCTCAGTGACAATGCCTCCAGCTGTGCTGAAGGTCCTTTCTGACAGGACGCTTGAGGCAGGGCAAGACAGAAGTTGGATGAAAATTGGGACAGCTCTGGCCACAGGTCAAGCCTGCACACCCAGTAGTCCAAGGGTTCATCGCTGCTCACAGTATCTACCTCCACACGTAAGGCCAGGTAGTCAGCTACCTGCCGGTCCAGGCATTGGTGGATCCGGAAAGGCTAAGGTGAGGCGTTGGACTAAAGAATGTCCGCATGTCCGACATCACCATGAGATCGCTGGAGCATCCTGACTTTGCCTGCATGGACATGGGAGAAGGATTACTGGCAATGGTACTTTTAATGCGTTGTGCCGTGACATCACCCTTATATGCAGTGTAAAGCATAGTTGCCAGCTTGTTCTGCAAGTGCTACATCCTTTCTGCCTTCTGGTGATTTGGAAACATCTCCGCCACTTTGTGCCTATACCGAGGGTCTAGTACCGTGGCCACCAAGTACAGCTCATTCCCCTTGAGTTTTTTTATACGGGGATCCCTCAACAGGCTGGACATCATGAAAGACACCATCTGCACAAAGTTGGATACAGACGTACTATCCATCTCCTCTTGCTCTTCCTCAGTGACGTCAGGTAAGTCCTCCTCCTCCCCCCAGCCACGAACAACACCACGGGAACATCGAGCAGCACAAGCCCCCTGCGATGCCTTCTGCGGTTGTTCTTCTGCCGCTGCCTCCTCCTCCAAAGAAACACTTTACTCATCATCCGAGTCTGACTCCTCTTCCACACTCGACTCCTTCTCCTTCTCCCCCCTCTGTGCTGCCGCAGGTGTTGAGGAAACATCTGGTTCTGATGAAAATTGGTCTAACAACTGTTCCTCCCGTAACTGTTCCTGTTCACGCTCCTCCACAGCTTGATCCACCACTTTACACATGGCACGCTCCAGGAAGTAAGCGTACGGGATCAAGTCGCTGATGGTGTCTTCACTGTGACTCACCAGGTTTGTCACCTCCTCAAACGGCCGCATGAGCCTGCATGCATTTCGCATCAGTGTCCAGTTGTTGGGCCAGAACATCCCCATCTCCCCAGATTGTGTCTTTTTACTGTAATTGTACAGGTACTGGGTGACGGCTTTCTCCTGTTCTAGCAGGCGAGAGAACATGACCAGGGTCGAATTCCAGTGAGTCGGGCTATCACATATCAAGCATCTCACTGGCAATTTGTTTCTCCGCTAAATGTCCGCAAAGCGTGCCATGGCCGTGTAAGACCACCTGAAATGCCCACACAATTTCCTGGCCTGCTTCAGGATGTCCTCTAAGACTGGGTACTTTGACACAAATCTTTGAATGATTAGATTCAGCACGTGTGCCAAGTGTCAGCTCTCCAAATTCAAAGCGGAAAGGAGATTGCTCCTTTTGTCACACACCAAGTTGCCGATCTCCAGCTGGTGCTGGGTCAGCCACTGATTCACCTGTTTGTTAAGAGCAGCCAGAAGAGCTGCTCCAGTGTGACTCTCCGCTTTAAGGCAAGACATGACTAAGATGGCGTGACACTGTCGTACCTGGCATGCAGCATTGGCCCTGGGGAGATGGGGCTGTGTAGCTGGAGAGGAGATCGCAGCACCAGTATAGTTGAACTGCCACTCAGCCAAGGAGGAGGAGGAGGACTAAAGCGAAGAGGATGTCGCAGGAGGAGTAGGATGAGAAGGAGAGGAGGCGGCAGGAGGCCTGCCTGCAAGCCGTGGAGGTGTCACAAGTTGGTCTGCTGCACAGCCACGTACTCCCTGCTTGTCAGCGCTCACCAGGTTGACCCAATGGGCTGTGTAAGTAATGTACAATGCTTGGCAGACCAGGCATCCGTGGTCAGGTGGACCCTTGACCCAACACTGTGTACCAGAGATGACACCACTTTCCTCTCCACTTCACGGTACAGTTTGGGTATCATCTTTTTAAATAAATAATTGTGGCCTGGTATCTTCCACTGCGGTGTCCCAATGGCCACAAATTTACAGAAGGCCTCAGAGTCTACCAGCTGGTATGGTAACAGCTGGCGAGCTAATAGTTCCGCCAAGCCAGCTGTCAGACGCCGGGCAAGGGGGTGACTGGCAGAAATTGGCTTCCTCCGCTTAAAGATTTCCTTCATGGACACCTGGCTGCTGTTGGCAAAGGAGCAGGAACTGCTCAAGGACAGAGGCGGAGTGGAGGAGGGTGGCTGTGAAGGTGCAAGGGAGAAAGCGGCTGAAGATGCTGCACCTGAAGGCGGAAGAGGAGAAGGAGGGTGGCTTTGCTTTTGTGTGCTGCTTTTGCTTAGGGGCTCTTCCCATTGCAGGTTGTGTCTTTTCTGCAGATGCCTTCGTAAGGCAGTTGTCCCTACGTTGGTGTTGGCCTTTCCACTGCTCACTTTTTGGAGGCAGAGAGAACAGATGGCATTGCTCTGATCTACAGATGACACACAAAAAATTTCCAAACCGCTGAGCCCCCCTGGGGTGATGTTACTATGGTGGCATCAGCAGCTGACATTGAAGGGCATGCTGGCTGGCGCCGGACACTGCCACCAGCTGTTTCGGAGGATGAGCTCCCCCTGCTTCTTTCAGCAACTCGTCTCTACCTACTCCTCTCTGGCTCCCCCTCTGAACTGTCCCCTTGGTCGTCTTGTCTCTTAGGATCCCAGCTGGTATCCGTATCATCGTTATCGTCATAATCATCCTGCCCAGCTTTGCTTGCCTCAGACACCTCCAAAACTGCACCAACAGCAGGTACTTCATCATCCTCCTCCTCACACATTACGCCTAACTCAGACATATGAGGTAGTGTAACTTGCTTAGAGCTTTCATCTGGTTGTAACAATAATGGCTGTGAATCAGTTTATTCCCCACCAATTAACTCCTGTGAAGTTTCATATGCAGTGGATGAGGTGCTTGTAGTAGCGATGGTGGCTGTGGAAGATGAGGTGTTCTGTGTTAAATATTCAATCCCGTCCTGACAATCTTGGGAGTTGGTGGGACGTGCCTTCTTCTGATCACTGTACTTTGGGCCAGGGCCACACAAAATCACATCAACTCGACCTCACACAGACCTGCTGGGTGGCCTGCCTCTGCGTTTGCCTCTACCTCTTCCTCTACCTGTTTAGTCTGTTTTGTCCTTATCGGGGGGGGGGGGGGGGGGATGAAGTTAAAGGTATGCACTGACTTGACTAATACAATGTGCAGTCACACAGGTGCAGTTAACAGGTATGCACGGAGTGGTATATCACACTGCATGCACTCACGCAGGTAGGTGGGTGCACTGTGAACAACAAGGTAGGTATATGCAGTGATGGGTATTACAATGTGCACCTGTCAGTCACACACAGACAGGTACTGGACAGGCACAGTGACACTGTGCGCGCTCACGTAGTTAGGTGGGTGCACTGAAGTGAACAACAGCAGGTAGGTATATGCAGTGGGTATTTCAATGTGCACCTATCATACACAGACAGGTACCGGACAGGCACAGTGACATTGCATGCACTCACGTAGGTGGGTGGGTGCACAGTGAAAAACAGGTAGGTATATGCAGTGGGTATTACAATGTGCACCTGTCACACGCAGACAGGTACCGGACAGGCACAGTGACACTGTGTGCGCTCACATAGGTGGGTGGGTGCACAGTGAACAACAGGTAGGTATATGCAGTGGGTATTACAATGTGCACCTGTCACACACAGACAGGTACTGGACAGGCACAGTGACACTGCGTGCGCTCACGTAGGTGGGTGGGTGCACTGTGAACAACAAGGTAGGTATATGCAGTGATGGGTATTACAATGTGCACCTGTCAGTCACACACAGACAGGTACTGGACAGGCACAGTGACACTGTGCGTGCTCACGTAGTTAGGTGGGTGCACTGAAGTGAACAACAGCAGGTAGGTATATGCAGTGGGTATTTCAATGTGCACCTATCATACACAGACAGGTACCGGACAGGCACAGTGACATTGCATGCACTCACGTAGGTGGGTGGGTGCACAGTGAAAAACAGGTAGGTATATGCAGTGGGTATTACAATGTGCACCTGTCACACGCAGACAGGTACCGGACAGGCACAGTGACACTGTGTGCGCTCACATAGGTGGGTGGGTGCACAGTGAACAACAGGTAGGTATATGCAGTGGGTATTACAATGTGCACCTGTCACACACAGACAGGTACTGGACAGGCACAGTGACACTGTGTGCGCTCACATAGGTGGGTGGGTGCACAGTGAACAACAGGTAGGTATATGCAGTGGGTATTACAATGTGCACCTGTCACACACAGACAGGTACTGGACAGGCACAGTGACACTGCGTGCGCTCACGTAGGTGGGTGGGTGCACTGTGAACAACAAGGTAGGTATATGCAGTGATGGGTATTACAATGTGCACCTGTCAGTCACACACAGACAGGTACTGGACAGGCACAGTGACACTGTGCGTGCTCACGTAGTTAGGTGGGTGCACTGAAGTGAACAACAGCAGGTAGGTATATGCATTGGGTATTTCAATGTGCACCTATCATACACAGACAGGTACCGGACAGGCACAGTGACATTGCATGCACTCACGTAGGTGGGTGGGTGCACAGTGAAAAACAGGTAGGTATATGCAGTGGGTATTACAATGTGCACCTGTCACACGCAGACAGGTACCGGACAGGCACAGTGACACTGTGTGCGCTCACATAGGTGGGTGGGTGCACAGTGAACAACAGGTAGGTATATGCAGTGGGTATTACAATGTGCACCTGTCACACACAGACAGGTACTGGACAGGCACAGTGACACTGCGTGCGCTCACGTAGGTGGGTGGGTGCACAGTGAACAACAGGTATGTATATGCAGTGGGTATTACTATGTGCACCTGTCACACACAGACAGGTACCAGACAGGCACAGTGAGTCTGCATGCGCTCACATAGGTGGGTAGGTGCACAGTGAACAACAGGTATGTATATGCAGTGGGTATTACAATGTGCACCTGTCACACACAGGCAGGTACCGGACAAGCACAGTGACACTGTGTGCGTTCACATAGGTGGGTGGGTGCACAGTGTATAGGGATGCTCACTGCGTTCCGCGGAATTCCATTTTCCGCAATTCCGGACGGAATTTGGTGATTCCGTACCGTTGCATCGAAACGGAATTGCCTTAGTGCTATAGCGGAAATTCCACGGAACGATGCGTAATTCCGGCGGATTGCGGAATTTTGTTAGCCAATCACAAGGAAGCCCCTAGAAGAAGTTTAAAGTGAAAACAACAGGATTTCTTTATAAAAATCGGAATTTCTGCACCAGTCAGAGGCTTACAAAAACCACCCAAACGGATTTCTGCATGAAAATCGGAATTATTTCAGCACCAATTACAGTGTTAACAAAAACCAATCAATCCTTTGTTAGCAACCAGCCCCCTAGCTATGTCACCTATCCCACCATTTTTATAGGTCCCAAAGCTTACGCGACACGTCCTGCAGCGCAAAAACCACCGCCATGGAACCACCGCCAGGACCCAAAGCTTATGCGACACCTCCTGCAGTGCAAAAACCACCGCCATGGGACCACCGTCAGGTAGCAAAGCTTACGCAACACCTCCTGCAGTGCAAAAGCCACCGCCATGGGACCACCGCCAGGTAGCAAAGCTTACACGACACCTCCTGCGGTGCCAAAACCACCGCCATGGAACCACCGCCAGGTACCATAGTTTATGCGACACCTCCTGCGGTGCCAAAACCACCGCCATGGAACCACCGCCAGGTCCCATTGCTTACGCGACACCTCCTGCGGCGCCAAAATGACCACCATGGATCCACCGACAGGTCCCATAGCATATGCGACACCTCCTGTGGCGTCAAAATGACCGCCATGGAACCATCGCCAGGTGCCATTGCTTACGCGATACCTCCTGCGACGCCAAAATGACCGCCATGGAACCACCGCTAGGTCCCATAGCTTACGCGACACCTCCTGCAGTGCCAAAACGACCGCCATGGGACTACCGCTAGGTCCAATGGCTTAAGCGACACCTCCTGCAGCGCCAAAATGACCGCCATAGGACCACCGCTAGGTCCCATGGCATAAGCGACACCTCCTGCTGTGCCAAAACGACCGCCATGGGACCACCTCTAGGTCCCATGGTGTAAGTGACACCTCCTGTGGCGCCAAAATGACCACCATGGGACCACCACTAAGTCCCATGGCTTAAGCAACACCTCCTGCGGCCCCAAAATGACCACCATGGGACCACCGCTAGGTCCCATGGCTTAAGCGACACCTCCTGCTGCAAATTTTTTTTTTTAAAAAAAATTAAAAATTCACCAGGGGAACAGCCACTAGGTCCCATGGGCTACCATCTAGGTCCCATGGGCTACCATAAACAAAATTTAATTTGCGATTACTGGTGACGGAATTTAGCGTTGGCAGAATTCCGCAATTCCGGCGGAACGGAATTTGCTCATTCCGATCATCCCTAACAGTGAAGAACAGGTAGGTATATGCAGTGGGTATTACAATGTGCACCAGTCACACACAGACAGGTACCAGACAGGCACAGTGACACTGCGTGCGCTCATGTACAGGGCCGGGCCGAGGCATAGGCTGGAGAGGCTCCAGCCTCAGGGCGCAGTGTAGGAGGGGGCGCACAATTCATTCAGCTGTCATTCCTAATTGTGTATGAAGCAGACAGAAATAAGAAAAGGGGATACATAGCAGTGACTACAAGCTAGATATTAAGGTGTTGGGGAGGTTGTGGGCCCTGTTGCCCTCTTAGTCTAATAGCAATCAGTGTGTGACGGCTGGGGTGGGAGGGATGGAGGGGCGCACTTTGGTGTCTCAGCCTTGGGTGCTGGAAGACCTTGTCCCTGCTCTGCTCATGTAGGTGGGTGGGTGCACAGTGAACAACAGGTAGGTATATGCAGTGGGTATTACAATGTGCACCTGTCACACACAGACAGGTCCCGGACAGGCACAGTGACACTGCGTACACTCACGTAGGTGGGTGGGTGCACAGTGAACAACAGGTAGGTATATGCAGTGGGTATTACAATGTGCACCTGTCACACACTGACAGGTACCGGACAGGCACAGTGCCACTGTGTGCGCTCAGCTCATGTAGGTAGTTTGGTGCACTGTGAACAACAGTTAGGTAGGTACAGTATATGCAGTGATGGGTATTACAATGTGCACAATTCACACACAGACAGGTACCGGACAGGCACAGTGACACTGCGTGCGCACAGCTCACGTAGGTAGGTGGGTGCACTGTGAACAACAATTACAATGTGCACCTGTCACACACACAGGTTGTAGTCACTGAATGTGCAGGGCCTGGCAGTGGCACACACAGTAGGAATTACAAAGGCTGTCTATGCAACACAAGTTTCAGTGGGACATACACACACACAAAAAAATTGATCACAAGAACAAGATTAGCTCTCAAAAGTGCTGTTGAGGGGTGCTTTTTGAGCAATAAGAATCAGCAAGGAGCAAGCTAAGAAGCCTACAAGAGCCTAACTCATCTTTCCCCATGAGAGTCTGCAGCAGCTTTCCCTTCTCTAATTACTGTAGGCACACGAGTAAGTAAAATGGCTGACTGTGATGATCCGCTCAGCTGGCTGCACAGGCAGACAGCTGTTTGTCCATTCCTCTAGTCTGTGGGCTGCAGGTCTCTGGAACAGAGACCTGTCTTTCCATTGCAAGTTTCTGGTCTGTTCTCTTGCTGGGGAATTTGCATAAATTCGTTATGCAAATCCCCTACCTGCCTTCTTTGATGACTGGCACTATAAGAGCTTTATGTTTCCCAGAATGCTTTGCTGGACATTTCCCTTCCATGCTCAGTTCCTGATGGACACTGCTGGAGTGTCAGCCATTGCTATCTAGTATAGTTAATTCCTGGGGGTTGCTTTAGGCTCCCCTGCTAGCCCAGTCAGGTTGTATTGTCTGTATTGCCTGTTCTGTCTTGTCTTGCCTGTTTGCCATTGTCCTGTCCCTATGGTGGTTGACAGGAAATGGTTCTGATCTCTGTTCTTGGAGTATAGCTGGTGCAGCGGTTGCTACCAGCTATCTCTTCTGTTCTGTCTTCTGGGATCGCGCTAGCTACTTTTTGCTAGCGCTGGGGATCCTTCTGTTCTGTCTCCTGGGATCGCGCTAGCTACTTTTTGCGAGCGCTGGGGATCCTTCTGTTCTGTCTTGTCTGTCGCGATTGCGCTGTCACCAGCGGCGGTTGATAGCGAATCGCTCTGTCTTGTTTGGATCGCACTGGCCTCTAGCAGTAGCGGCTGTGGATCCTTCTGATCTAGTTCCTGGAGTGTAAGCTGGAGCAGCGGTTGCTACCAGCTACCTCATCTGATCTGTCTTGTTTAGATCGCACTAGCCGCTAGCGTTAGCGGCTGTGGATCTTTCTAAACTGTGTTCCTGCTTGGATCACCCTTGCTCTGGCGGAAGAGCGGTGGATCCTTTCTGCCTAGTTCCTGTTTTTCGTGTGTCTGTCTTGTCCGCTACGCTTGCTGCAGGCTCGGTGAGGTAACCGTTAAGCAAGCGCTCGCGTCCTCTGTTTCATGTTTGTCTGTTTATGGTTAGTTAGGCGTGCTTGTCTCTATTGTGCTTATCACGTGGAGATCGCGCATAACCGCGTGCACTGTTGCGAATGAGTGCGGTGTTCGCGGTTAGCTAGCGGTTGTTATTTTCCGTATCTCCTTATTGTATTTGCTGTGCCTTTGCTACCCTCGTATTCTATTCTGTTCTGCCTTGTGTCACGTTTGGCGATCGCACCTCTCGCGATCGCGTTCCTATTTCGTATCTGCTGTTGTGTGTGCGCGGTCGCGGGGTGGCGACTGGATTGGCGCACACACATACAACCTATCCCTTTGCTCAATCTCATTCGCAATCGCCTCTCTTGCGATTGCATTCTGCGCTTCGTACAATTCCTGTCTGGCACTTGTGGAGGTACAGAGGATTGGTTCCTCTGCACTCCCCAGCGCCATCTGCCGACAGGAATTTCCCTCTACAGGTGCGTAGCACCTTTTGCTGGGTGCCTGCAAATATACGCTTGTGGAGGATTTCCGCCGTGTCAGCGCACGCGTTGTGCGCTGATCACGGAGAAAGTTCCACAATCGTGACACTGACGCTGCCTGCCTTTTATAAGGGGGGGTGGCTCCAGGAGGAAGTATAGCCTGATTGGCTACAATGTCCCTACTGACTGTGATGTAGAGGGTCAAAGTTGACCCTCCTGATGCACTGTGGGGGTGAATCGAACTTCCGGTAAAGTTTGCGGTTCTCCGCAATCGCGAACCGTGCGGACCATCTCTGTTGGGCACCAACAGGGAGGTGGTTAGGGTTAGGCCTTACCTGTGGTGTTAGGGTTAGGCACCACCAGGGGGTGGTTAAGAACCACCAGGGGAGTGGTTAGTTTTAGGCACCACCAGGGGAGGTTTCTGTGTGAGAGTAGGGTTGGGTTAAGCTGTATTGTTGAATTATGTAATGATTCTTAGCATGAATTTATTTTTGTTATCAACTCTCGTCTGTTTTAATACAGTATTTTTTGTTAACCAATTTCTTTAACCATGTTTGTCGTTTTTGAGATTTTGTTATCCACCGGCGCCATATTGTTATCCAGCTGGGCCCTTTTTTCCTACTGCACTTTTTTCATGCACACTAAAAAGATAAGTAGGTAAGCTTGGAGGAGATTCTAGAGGGTAGATAGTTACTCTATGAGGGTTTCCCAGGGCTATAAAAGGTCCACACCCATCAGGAGCAGTGACATCATGAGTACAGGCAGAAACTTACTTCATGAGCATGGCTTGAGCACCTGTGGGCCTATTGTGGTCCAGTTCTCACTGTCATCAAGTTCAGTTGGAATTTTTGTTTTCAAATTGTTTCTTTATTTGTATTTTTTAAAACTTAAATGAACAATATTGGAGGAGCCAGACTTCAAAACATCACTTCAACAGATCAAGCTTGACTAGATGTCTATGGTTACTTTAAATTGACAAATCGTATATAAAATATTATGTTCAGACTCTAAACTGCATTACAATACTTTAGATAGAGCTGCTGAAAACATTTTGAGGATTTTTTTTTTCCATGAGCTTAATTTATTGTCATGTTATTGATCAGATTCACAAATTTTTATTTTTTTTTGCTACACTTATTTCTTTATTTATTTTTAGAAATACTTCATGAAAGCATAATTACCCATTGTCAGGTTTGTGAAAAAAACTGAACTTAACTCACAGCGTCAATTTTCATGGACAAAGGGATACATGCGGCGGTGAACCAGATGAAATAAAATGGCTAGAGCCACAGAATTAGACGATAAAGAGAAATTAATGCATTTTCAAACAATAGAATGTGGATATAAATGGCAAACTACTAGTTACCCTAACAATATACAATATCCAATATAATGTTCTATTTCAAGTGATCCTCACTAATTTCCTTTCTGTAAGAAGTAATTTGCATGTAAGTCTTTAATACAGATACGACTAATTTTTAATCTTTAATTTTCATAAAATAGTTTAGGTCGCCCAAAAAAGAAATCTTGTAGTCCTTTTAAAGTGAACCTTAAGTCAACAAAAAAAATTGACTTTTACTCACCTGGGGTGTCCAATAACCCCCTGCAGCTGTCCGGTGCCCTCGCCGTGCCCCTCCGATCCTCCTGGCCCCGCCGGCAGCCACTTCCGGTTTTGCCATCAAGAGCCGACAAGCTGGGAACGCGAGTGATTCTTCGCATTCCCAGCCACAATATCGCCACCTATGCTGCTATAGCATATAGCACATAGCATGTAGCAGCATAGGTGGCGATATTGTGGCTGGGAACGCGAAGAATCACTCGCATTCCCAGCCTGTCGGCTCCTGATGGCAAAACCGGAAGTGGCAGCCGGCGGGGCCAGGAGGATCGGAGGGACACGGCGAGGGAATTGGACAGCTGCAGGGGGCTATTGGACGCCTCACGTGAGTAAAAGTCTTTTTTTTTTTACTTAAGGTTATCTTTAAAGCAGGTAATAACAGGAAGAGGAAGTGAAAGAATACATAGTTTCCTAATGTCTGCAGCCATCTTTAAGTTCTGTCCCCTAACACAAACACATAAACTCATAGGCCTAGTGACACATTCTCCTCCTACACTTACCCACATGCTACACACACACACAAACCCACGCACCCATGCACACACACACCCTACATTTCACCACACCTTACCCACACATATAGCATACACTTACCCACATGCTGTTCACATAAATACCGGTACCCTACTATCTGATGTGTGCCACACATAAAACTCAAACTAGCTATCAGGTCACAGCAATCAACAAGACCGCAATCAAAAGAACAGTTACGGCTTAATTTAACAGTGAAAGCACTTGCACAACAACAGCAGCACTGGAGCAGTCTTTCAGTACAGTTACGCAGCAAGTGTAAAAATGTAAAATGGGGAGTGGTGGGCACAAACTCCACCATTCTGATTTGTTGCTAGGGCCTTTGCTGGAGGCTTTGTGATTGGCCCACAAGTGAATTTCCTGAGTTACTTACTTAAGTAACTCAAAATAAGTACTTAAGTACTCAAAATAATGACACAAAATCGAACTTCAAGTGCTTTTTAAGTCAATTTCGAGTACACTCATAATCCCCATTCCTAATCATGGCTAATTACGATTCACCAATTTTGATTTAATAAATAGTTGCAATTATTAGTGCAGTGCAGTCCTTAGTCAGTGCAGTGCAGTCCTTAGTCAGTTATTCATGCTCTTCTGGCACAACACAGACCACCACCAAACTCTGATAAGAATACGACTCACCCTCTACTAAGACCATCACTCTGGTCTTAGTTGTGCCTTGGGGTTATTCCCAGGTCACCCCGACCCTCTCGAATAAACTCTAGAGTGTGTGGTATCTTGGTTCACACTTCTGCCTTATCTCTTCCATTGTTCACAATCAGATCATACCTCAAAATAAAAGGCTCCCAAAGCATAATACTGTTTGATATTAAAATTGCTATAAAATATATTGCAATATTCTGATACTACTGAGTATTCACAAGTCTTGTGATTGGCCTAAAATGTCTGTGGTATTTTGATCTACTGTAGAATCATTCTGCATTCTCTGATTTGCCAAATACTTCCAAGTTGACTCGGAAGTATTGGACCAATCAGAGAATGCAAAAAATGACAAAAAAGGAAATAGGTTATCAGAAACAGAAAAATCACGGAATCAGCATTGGCGGAACTTGAAACTTCTGTGGAATCAGAAATCGCCATGTCCAACCATCCCTGACGTTTCTCTTTAAAGGTTTATATGGTGTAGCTTATCATTTAGAGGACAGAGGAAGTTCTGGGTTTTAGGTCCACTTTAAATATTCTTCTAGTTCAAGTATTTAAACTTGTTTCCTGTGACCCTCTACAAAGCAAAACACAGATTTTCTGTGACAGGGTCTTACTACTACCACCTCAGAGTGGATGCGTGCCATAAAAAACAAAATTGCATATATTTTAGTGAGTGGGATATATTTTAAATGCAGTAGTTACTATGAGTTTAGTTGTTTGAAATTGATGGGATGAAATGGTTAGTTGTCATTTGAATTACATTTATTTAAGTGAATTGTAATCTGCTCGTCAATAAGCAATTAAAATGAATGTTCAAATCAAAGCTAACAAGTTCAAGACAGAAACTTAGCCGTGTTTGTGTTCTTCTAAATGCGAGTGTAACAGGCATGCTGGGCTCATTTCGAAAGCAGTTGTAGCAGTAGTATTTAAGAGCAGATGGAAATTATCAGCACATTTAAAGTGTGATAGGATTAGGAAGTGTAAAATTGATCCGATCTCATCAGAAAACATTTCTTTTCAGAGAGATATCCTTGAAGAGCAACATGAGATATTTATTTCTATCTTGTGTCTCACAATTCATGCTATTAAGTGTTTCGGAGAAAATAAAACACGGGGGAGGCTTTTTCCAGAAGAAAAAAAAAGAGGAATACTGAAATCAGAGGTCACGATCTGAAGCTGTAATGTAGCAGGCTCAGGGGAAATAAGCTCAACATGCTTGTGAGTAAATACAGGATTGCACTGCAGAAAGTAAACTGAATTGGTAAAACAGAAGTCCAGCAATGAGGGTGTCGGGGATTGAAAGGAATAGCACTGCAAAACACTGCAAATTAAAAACAAAGGGGGAGAAAAGGTAATTATAGCCTGACATGTGTGGTTGCTATTTTGCCTTACACACATCTCATATGAAAATAGCTCATCAGAATCTTGTAGCAAGGCCATATAATGACTAACGTACTGTATGACTAGTGTTGGTCTTAGGGATGGTCATTCGGATACCGCAAAATTGAAAATTCGGAAAACAGAAATCGGAATTACGTGGAAATCAAACTTACAACTAGTGCTGCTCGGATACCACTATCTGGATCTAATTCGGATCCGGATACCCAGATATCCGATCCGGGTCAGATATCCGAGTTTAAAATTTTCCAATCTGGATCCGAATCGGATATCCGACCTCAGCATCGAGCCGGATTCGGATATCCGGATAGAAACCGGAAGTGACCTGAAAATGGCTTACAATGCTGCCAAAAGTCTCTTCAAATGGCCAAAATCCCTTTCGGAGGGGTTTCTCTCTCTCTCTCTCTCTCTCTCTCTCTCTCTCTCTCTCTCTCTCTCTCTCTCTCTCTCTCTCTAGGCCTGGATGCCTTTGAAAGGGATTTTGCCCATTGAAGGTGATTTTGGCTTCTGCTCGGATATCTGAACTAACTATCCGCCCGGATTTCAGATTTCAAATGGGAAATCCGAGTTTGCTTGGATAGTCTATTCAGATTTTAAAAAATATCCGAATTGCTATTCAAGGTTCGGATAGTGAAAAAAGTTGGGACTATCTGGGTAGTTCGGATATCCGAAATCTTGCTGAGCACCACTGCTTACCACAACTCGGTAATTTTAGCCCAATCACAGAACTCAGAAGCATTGGACAAATCAGAGAATGGATAATTTTTCAAATTTTAATTTCAGACCCATCACAAGACTGATTTTACGTTTTTCTGATTTTACGTTTTTACTGATTTCCATTTTTCAATTTATTTTACTTTCTCTGATGCAAAAAATGACTAATAAAATAATTGGGGGAGTTTACTTACTTGCACGTCTCAGCCCATTTTACTTTACTAATTTCAGCTTTGAAAGAAGGAAGTATCAGAGTCATGTAAAATGTGTGGTTTTTGTCTGTAAGTTCAGTGCTGGATGTAGCTGAAGTGTGGTATTTGGGTGAATTAACCTCTTAAGGACCGTAGGCTTACACCCCCCTAGTGACCAGGCTGTTTTTTACAATTTAGGCCACTGCAGCTTTAACTCAGCACACAAGTGATTTCCCCCCCCCCCCCTTTCTGCCCACCAACAGAGATTTATGTTGGTGGGCTCTGATACCTGCTGGGATGTTGTTGTTTTTTTATTGTCTGTTGCTTTTTTCTTAATAAATATTACTTATTTTTATTATTTTTTTATCCCCTCCCTTCCCCTAGCCAGCCAATCCCAGCAATCGGCTCTCATAGACATCAGCCTATGAGAGCCGATTGCTCTCTGTGTCTCCAAGGGGAACAGTCGTTGCACATGGCTGTCCCCTGTACAGCACAGCCATAGATGGCAGCGCTATACATTGTAAATAGATTGCGGTTTTGCCATCTAACAGTCTCCTAGTGGCGATCGCCGCTGGGACACTGATTACAGAGCAGAGCTCCATAATTTAAGCAGAGATGCGCGCGCATCAGCGCGCACGATCTTCTGCAAAACCCCGCCCCAGGACTTGATGCCAATTGGCGGTAGGCGGTCCTGGGGCTGCCACCACTTTCTCACCTATTGGAGTTACGTGGTCGGCAAGCCATTAAGAATGATGTTCTGAATTTGCCCCAACTAAGATGTCCACATTGGACTTATCTAAATATATGTGCATGTGCACCTTTACATTACATAACTAAGCTCCCCCGCAGTTGCGCGGTAACATTAGGGGGTGTGACGGTTAGGTCGCATTGCCCACCAAAACTACATCACAAACCCAATGGAGGGAGGTGCACTCCATTCCCCTCTTGCCCCAGGATCAGTTAATTACACATATCATGAGTATTTAACACGACGGCACCGCACACGCCAGCACAGAGGCGCAAGGTGTTGTCACGGCATATCAATGGTAAGTTTTTGCCACTCAATTTGAATACTGATTGTTATCTTGAATATTATTTTTTTCTCTTCCATGCACCGATGTTTTCTAAAATATGCATTACCTGTCACCTTCCCGGGCACCTTACTCTCTACCTCCCCAGGCACTCTTGATACATCCATCCTTATAAACATTAAAACCAATCCCATACCTGTTCTTCTACTCACTCACCTACACCACCACAATCCTTTTTCTTTCACACTGTTTTTAATCCTAGTTTCAATCCACAACTCCTATAATCATCACAAATCGTGGGTTATGTTTCACCACTCTACATTATTTTACAATATGAACAACCAATTTCTTAACACCTTACAAACAATGCACAAAATTAACTTTATTCACCAACTTGTCTAGAAAAAAATATTGTTTGCGTTATATATACAAATCTTGTATGAAACGAATATGATCAACAGCCTGATTGTGATAAAACGCGGAAAAGCCGCCACGTGTACTGGTGGCAAGGCGGCTGATTCCGCGTCCAGCGCGGCGGTTTGCACGCAGCAGCGTGCGTCTGGTGTGGCTGGGCCTGTTAGTTCACGCAGGCTGAGGAATACGCGCGCGCGCTGAGAGGCATAAACTTTATGACAAACAAGGAGGGGTCAGCTGACCAGGTTGGTCAGCTGACCTCAAAGCAAGTGGCTATTGGTTGATCGCTGATGGGTGGCGCCGGAGAGCGCCGTTCTATATATAGTCACTGCTGGTCAGTCTCAAGTTGTCTGCCGTTGCGAACACTTACGTGGAAGCACTCAAACCTTAGTCAGATCCTACAGTGTGTTAAACCAGGAGGACCTGGGAATTCCCACTGAGCCAGATTCTTCTGTTTATCATTGTGTTATACTTCAGACTAGTTCCAGGGTGTCGAGACCACGGACCTCACACCCAAGATTAGGGACTTTGTGTTATCATTGTATTATACTTCAGACTAGTTCTAGGGTGTCGAGACCACGGACCTCACACCCAAGATTAGGGACTTTGTGTTATCATTGTGTATACTTCAGACTAGTTCCAGGGTGTCGAGACCACGGACCTCACACCCAAGATTAGGGACTTTGTGTTATCATTCTGTTATACTCCAGACTAGTTCTAGGGTGTCTTGACCACAGACCTCACACCCAAGACTAGGGATATTGTGTACCATCATATTATACTTCAGACTAGTTCCAGGGTGTCGAGACCAGGGACCTCACATCCAAGACTAGGCATTGTTTGATATCTGTTATGACCTACTGCTCTTCTGACTATCCCTCTGCTTTCTGATTCGGTACCTATGCATATCTGATTATCTGTTGCCAACCCTGCCTGCCTTTGGATACTGAATCAGCCTTCTGTCTCTGTACCTTGTCTGTCTGTGTGTTGCCGACCTGGCTTGCCCGACCTTGAGAGCTATCTCTCTCCTTAAGAGATAGTCTCCAGACCTGCTAGTGACATCCACCTTTCAGGTGTCACTCACTCACAGGTCCTTCCTACCTTCAGACTGGGACTCCACCCCTTTGGAGATCTCAGGCTGCTGGAGGGTCTTCGCACTTCCCAGAAGGCAGTATCGCCCATACTGCCAAAGATCACTTGCTCCTCGGGTAGTCTTACTCAAAGTAATTACTGTTGCACCAAACACTCACACTATTCTTGGATTATCGGTGATTCTGCAGATCATCAATAATCAGGTATATATCTGTATTCTTGGTGATACTGCAGATCACCAATAATCAGATTCTCTATGTGTGCTGACACCGATCGTTACACTGATGGTTCCTTTTGTCTCTGGTTTTACAGTTAGATATCCCTACTTGTAATTGCCTGAGGAAGCGGGAATATACCTGCGAAACGCGTTGCTTTGTTTTCTGGAGTATGTGAATACATTTAATTTATTTTAAAATTGACAGTTTCATGTCTGCTTTGAGGAGGTAAGTCCACCACTGCCTCACTAGCATTTTTAAAACTTTTAGCATATTTTATCCTGTTGCCGCCTCTGTTCACCTTCTGCAATACCTTTGTCCATCCCTGGTGGAGATGTGATATACCCCCTTCTTTCTGATCTACAGAAAGTGACATCTTAATTCTGAGTGGGGACAGGTCTTATTGTTTACTTACCTCCATTTTCCCATTTTCCAATACATACTACACTATATTGGGCTCTCTGTGTTCACTTCCTTATATTATTACATTACTTTATATTACATTATATGACCCTTATACAAGGTGCTATTTTCACATCAGACGTAGGTAAGGCAGCATAGCATCCATATACAGTATGTCAGGCAGGTTCAGTGCTAAATGGTGCTTAAGCGTGTTCAGTTTAATTCAGCTCAATGTTCAGAATTCAATCACTAACACTACATATATTGTATGACCCTTGGATGTGTCAGTGACTGATGCTTCATACCAGTAGACCGTCTTCCAACTCCTCAGCTTAAACTTGTTCATTATTAGCCAATGTTCAAGTCCATCTACAGTCACAGGTCTAAAATATTATCCTATAGACTGAGTGTTCAGATGTTACCTTTCATATGAAATCCGGGTTCTGCAAAAAAAATAATAATAATTAAATCCTAAAACTGTCCTTAAAGCAGACCTGAACTCAGAACTTACTCTCTAATATAAAAGATAAGCAACAGCATAGTAACCTTTAAAAAAAATCTTTGTTACAGCTGATACAAATCCTGATATATATCTGCAGTTTATCTACTTCCTGCTTCCATGGGAGCAGACAGAGGGTTAACATCCTGTGTTCACAAATTAGCTGTTCTTCTGAGGCAGCTAGCTGACAAAGCTAAGAGATCAAATTATACTTGTGATTAGTCACAGATGTGGGGGAATTAGACAGGCTAAACACTCTAAATACATACAGGGTGCATTTCTCTATGTTTTCCTTCTGTCCTGTGCAAGAGTTCAGGTCCACTTCGAGTGTTGCTTTGTGCCATTCTTCCATGGATTTAGTCCCAACACCCTTCTTTTTCAGTTTTTGTCAGTCAGTTGTGTGCTATATTTATTCATTATAAAGTCTATCATGTACAAAAATACTCTTCAATCATTACTTACTTAGTCAACCCCTCTTCATATAAAACTGTACTGTGGTGCTAGAGCATGCACCATCCCCTTCCAACTGACGAGCCCTTCCTCCTTGCACTAGTATAAGGAGATGGTGACCCTACTGGCAACCAGCTGCTCAACCTGCAGAGATCATCCACTCCTTCCCCACAATGGATTGAAAAAGAAGAGCTGGGGGACAGGGAAAATCTAAAAAAAAAAAAAAGATTGTATTAAGTTAACTGTTTTCATTTTCATACATCTATTATCGCAATCTTAGTAGAAGATAACTTCAGTTGAAGATGTAGCACAAGATATCAAGGGGCTGTTTTAATTCTGTCTATAAACTTCTTTTCAATAAAGAAATTGCTTTTCAATTTTGTAGCTAGGCCTAAAATACCACTGAACTTTTTAAATTTCTGTCTTAATTGACAAAATCACATCCAGGATAGATATTGATTTTTACAAAATGAAAACTCAAGGACAGATGAACAGGAAAAACAACCATCACTTTTCATTTTTAAGCTTGGTTGTTTCTTCAATAAACTGACTTAAATTGCATTATTATATGCAGTTAATGGATTCTAGCATTATTGCGAACAGTATATACAGCTGTCTGCAAGAAATCAAAGATTTAAATTGCTACGCAAAAGGATACATATTCAATACAGAAGAAATCTCACAGCATATTTTCACACCACGAAAATACATACTGAGCAATTTGCAAGTTTGATCAATAAGTATGAACGTCATACATCCTACATCATTATAATTAAGACTGAGTGCCAAGAAAAAAAAAAAAAAAGTAACCATTTAATGTAATCATATATTCAATAATAAAATATTATAATAGAACTCTGTGCATATTGCACAGAAAACCATCTACTGAGTAAGGCTTCTCCTGGACATATGTATTAGTACGCCATCAATGAGTTGGGCACAGGGCGAGACGAATGACAGCTCTCTCTACTGCTGCAAAACTTCCTGGCATCGTTAAATGCTATTCCCCCTCCAAGTCGTCGCAACTCAGGGGAGGAGGTATAATTCGGGGGTCAGCAATTACCGGAGCCTTAAATTACTCCTACATGCTCCGCGCAGCATAACATTGCTGCTATCGGGCGCTTAGCATCAGTGTCTGGCGCTGCTTACGTTCTGCTGGACCTCAATGCTTCACTTTCCTCTTCTGATGTCTTCTCCTAGTACTGTAGACAACTAGAAAGTTTCTTCAGCCCCATCTTATAGTTAATGAGCACGCTCAAGATGGCAGCCTCTCTTTTTACCTGCTCCACACCTTGTCTCGGCTCTGGGAAGCATTAATCACATATATGCACAGAAGGAACAAAAATACTTAGAGATACCGCACCATTAAATCTCTGGCTACAACTAGAACCTTCTGGGAAATGTGGAAGATTATGGATGGCTAAGTTACAAGCTGGATTGTACTCACCATCAAAGTCCTGTGTAGCTGACCTTGGTTTTGGAGTCCTGCATGGGATTGGGAAGCTGATAATCCACACAAACAAACAAAAGCCTTCTCTACTCCTACAAGGGCACACAATGGAATAGGATTTCTCCACCAGGATACTCATGAGGTCCACAGCTTCAAACAAACCAACACATCAAAAAAGCATGGCCAGGCAACACAGCAAGCAGATCTCCTACCTTCCCAAGTCCTCTTCCCAAGGTAAGGAAATTCATCCTCCTTCCCCAAACACCAGTAATATCTTCCAGCTGGCAATCCGTTTTTTGCAGACTGTACAAATACTTAAATGCATTCAGAGGCTGAAATTATATTGACTCTATTGCCTTTCTAAGTGAACCATAGTAGGCCCCATGTTTCTGCATATCAATGGAATTTTCACACCTCTCCTAGCAGATTCACAAGGCCAGCAGTTTGCTTTTGTCTACCCCCACTGATAAACAACAACAATCAAAGGAAGAGCTTACTTAACCCATTTCTTCCCAAAGAGCAATGTTAATCTATTCAGCCAGCTTCTTACTAGCTCTCAGGCCATCAAGAGCTGCATCTCACATTGGAAAAAAAACAAGCTAATTTGCTGCAATCTCTAGGGTTTTTAAATAAAACGCACAGAGGAAAAAATGTGGCCAGGCCCATAAAAAAATGCCACACTCAGACTCAGTCCAACTTCAGGGACCCAGGCCCATTCAAGGGAAAGAACTTTCCAGCGATCTCCAGTGATGTGTACTGGAAATCAGAGGCTGAAAGTAGCAGAAGTTACCATGACCCTAGTCAGAAATGCAGTAACACCCCGGCAGTGAACCCAGTCGCCAATGCTAAGCCCCATGCAGTCACCGCATTGCTCTGCAATGCCCGCTCTATAAACAATAAGACAGCCATTATTGCGGACCTTATTCAGACATGCGATATTTCATGCATCACTGAAACCTGGATTGATGCCAATGCGGGACCCACATTGGAAGCAACCATCCCATACAATTACTCAGTCCTAAGTGAGGGAAGACGAGACCGCAGAGGAGGGGGTGTAGCAATTTGTGGCAAAACAACTCTGCAGCTCAGAGCCCTGAATGTTGGCTCAACAAAGTCTTTTGAATGTATAGGTGCCCAGATCTCAGCTGGTAAAGGCTTCAAAATTTTAGTGGTTTATCGTCCCCCCAAAGAAGCTGACCCATTTCTACAGGAATTCTCAGAACTTCTGGCAATGCTAACTCTGTCTTATCCGAGATGGATCATCCTTGGTGACTTCAACGTCTGGGCTGATAACACTCAATCACAAAATGCAAATGAACTAATAAATCTCATGGGTGGACTAGGCTTCACACAAGTTGTAAAATCTGCTACCCACAGAGGAGGGCATACGCTAGACTTACTGTTCCACCTTGGAATGGACATTAGTAACATAACAGTAACCCCAGTGGTGTGGTCAGACCATCACATAATACAGTTTACAATTGAACATCACCCTATCAAGCAGCTCCCTAAAGAAACAATCAAAATCCGTCCCCTGCATAAATTAACACCGGAGAGGATAACTGCCAACCTGGATTTTACAAATCTGCTCCACAGTCAAATGGACCCAAACACTCTAGTAACCCAGTACAACAACACGAGATATGAAACACTGGACAGTATTGCCCCATGGCGCACCAAATCAGCAACCAAAAAGCAGAAAGCTAATTGGTTTGACAAAACCATCATGCATCTAAAAAAGAAAGGGTGCAGACTTGAAAGACAGTGGCGTAAATCAGGGTCTGAGGAGCACAAATCTAGCCTAATGCAACACCTCAGACAATACCAACAAGCAATAACCAAGAAATAATCAGACTTTATCTCGCACAAAATATCTACAGCCAACAACAGAGCTGGTCAACTTTTCCACACAGTGGAATCACTCTGCAATCCTTCCTGCCTAAAAGCCCCAACCACATTCTCCAGGGAAAGGTGTGAAGAATTCTCTGCCTTCTTCACAAACAAGGTGTCTACCATCCGTGCCAGCATTACACCAACATCAATTGACCACTGGACTTTGCATCTGCCTACTACCGTAGCACCATGGCAAGTCTTTGACACTCTGAAGAAGATTTTGGAATTCTCATTCAAAGTCTCCGCCCCACTACCTGCAACCTGGATCCTGGCCCAACTGGATCCTTAATGCAGTGCCCAGAGCTGATCAGGCCAGCACTTCACAAAATCACTCAGTGCTCCTTGCAAAGTGGACTTTTCCCAGAAGAACTAAAGAAAGCGATCATAAAACCCCTCTTGAAGAAACCATCACTAGATCCTGATTCTGTAACCAACTACAGACCTGTGGCGAACTTACCATTCCTATCAAAAGTTATCGAGAAAGTAGTCGCCAACCAGCTGGAAGCCAGGCTTACAGATAACAACATCTTTTATACTTTTCAGTCAGGATTCAGGAAAAGGCACAGCACTGAAACGGCATTAGTCCGAGTAATGAATGATCTACTTACTGCAAGGGACAAGGGTGATTGCTCAATTTTGATTCTTCTTGACTTGTCTGCAGCATTTGATACTGTGGATCATGAAATACTAATCCAGCGACTGAAGAATTACTGTGGCCTAAGGGGTACTGTTCTTAGATGGTTTCAGACCTTCCTATCTGGCAGGACACAGCAAGTATGTCTGGGCACACACTACTCTAATCCAGTGCCACTTCCCTATGGAGTTCCACAGGGTTCTGTACTATCACCATTACTCTTTGCAGTCTACATGCTCCCACTGAGCAAAATAATCCAGAACTATGGCCTAGGATACCATTGTTATGAAGATGACACACAACTGTATCTGTCTTTCAAGCCTGGCACCCAAGACCCATCAGCATCCATAAATGCGTGTCTAGTGGATTTACAAAATTGGATGAACACCAGCTGGCTGAGGCTGAACTCTGACAAAACAGAGGTGTTGGTGGTAGGTGGTCCACACATGATGGATAAAGTTCAAAATGCTCACCACCTCAAACTAGCAATTGGGGGAGATACTGTACAGTATAAAGACTCGGTGCGAAACCTTGGGGTGATCCTGGATGGAAATTTAAAACTCAAACAGCAGATATCAGCTGTCGTCAAGTCTTCCTTCTTCCATCTAAGAAATATAGCGAAAATCAAAAACCTTATCCCAGCTGAAGACCTACCTGCCCTGGTTCATGCATTTGTATCCTCCCGCCTAGACTACTGCAACGCCCTGTTCATCGGATCTACAGAAAAGGTTCTGCGCCCCTTACAGCTAGTACAGAATGCTGCAGCCAGACTCCTAGCCAATGCCCCCCGCTGCTCACACATCACCCCAGTACTGCAAACTCTTCACTGGTTACCAGTAAAATGGAGAATCAATTTTAAGATCTGCCTGCTGACATTCAAGGCTCTACACCACATGGGACCCAAATACATAGCGGATCTATTGGAACTTTATGCCCCTCCACGCACCCTCCGCTCTGCCAACAAGATGAAGCTGATTATTCCCAGGATACACTTAACATTTGGTGCTCGGGCCTTTTCCTACGCAGCCCCTACTCTATGGAACTCACTTCCACAATCAGTACGAGAGGCTCCCTCTCCTGACAGCTTTAACCCTCTGGGCGATACAATTATATCGCCCAAGAGGTGGCGCAGCACTATTTTTTAATTTTTTTTATTTTTTAAATCATGTAGCGAGCCCAGGGCTCGCTACATGATAGCCGCAGCGCAGCGGCATCCCCCCACCCACTCCGATCGCCTTCGGCGATCAGAGTAAGCAGGAAATCCCGTTCAGAACGGGATTTCCTGCTGGGCTTCCCTGGTCGCCATGGCGACGGGGCGGGATGACGTCACCGACGTCATGGACGTCGTGACGTCATAGGGAGTTCCGATCCACCCCTCAGCGCTGCCTGGCACTGATTGGCCAGGCTGCGCAAGGGGTTGGGGAGGGGGGGGGCTGCGCGGATCGGCGGGTAGCGGCGGATCGGCGGCGAGCGGCGGCGATCGGAAGTTACACGCAGCTAGCAAAGTGCTAGCTGCGTGTAACAAAAAAAAAATTATGCAAATCGGCCCAGCGGGGCCTGAGAAATCCTCCTGCGCGACATACCCCGAGCTCAGCTCGGGATTATCGCTCAGGAGGTTAAAAAAAGGCTAAAAACTCACCTCTTTTCCCTAGCCTTTGAGACTGCATAAGGCAGGGTCACAGCGCTTTGAGTCCCCAGGGAGAAAAGCGCTATATAAATATTATTGTTATTGTTATCTTCCAGATGTGTTCTGTCTCACAGATACTATGAGTAAGTCACAAGAATAACTTTGATTCCTCTATCCTCTATGGAGGATAGCAGCGTTGCTTGCAAAGTTTTCACCAAAGTATGTTTCACATCAAAAATGTCATTTTTTATTTCAATTTTTTTCACAAAAATACATTGTATTTTTTTAATTTGAAACATTTGCAAAAACACCCAAAACAGTATTTTTACTGAAAAAGCGTTTATTTTTTTTAGCACAAAAATTCGCGAAAAACACACAAAAAATCACAAACTTATTACAAAATGATTTTTTAAAGGTAGGTTGTTACATATGATAGAGGGCTATTACACAGCAAATGAAGTCAGTTCCTCCATATGTAAGTGACACATGGAAAAAGAGGTGGCTGTGCATGGAAGAGGTGGGACGATTGGCCTAGGAAGGAACATCCTTAAAGCCGGAAACCCACTAGGAGTGATTTTCTGAGCAATTTGCGATTTGAAAACTCTTGCTAATGTAATGCTATGGATGTGATCCCACTTGAGTGATGTAATTTTATAAAAATCCCCTATAGCATTGCATTAGCAAGAGCTTTTTCAAAACACTAGCGATAAGAAATCGCTCCTCGCAGGGCAGTTTCTAGGCTAAAATGCACCCAGGACGAGGGTGGGTGCCTGCAGTATAGGTTAGCCAGGTCTAGTTGCACTCAGTATAGGTAGCCAGCTATAGGCCCACCCAGTATAGGTAGCCAGGCATAGGTACCCCAGTATAGGTAGCCAGCTATAGCTCCCCAAGTATAGGTAGTCAGGCATAGGTACCCCAGTATAGTTGCCCCCAGTATAGGTTAGCCAGGTAGGTGCCTCCAGTAAAGGTAGCCGGTATAGTTGCCCCCAGTATAGGTTAGATAGGCAGGTGCCCCCAGTATAGGTTAGATAGGTAGGTGCCCCCAGTACAGGTTAGCTAGGTGGGTGTCTCTAATAAGGAGCCAGAATAGTTGCCTCCAGCATAGGTTAGTTAGGTAGGTGCCTCCAATATAGGTAGTCAGTATAGTTCCCACCAGCATATGCTAGCTAGGTAGGTAGGTGCCCCAATACAGGTTAGATAAGTAGGTGACCCCAGTATAGGTTAGATAGGTAGGTGCCCCCAGTATAGATTAGATAGGTAGGCACCTCCAGTATAGGTTAGATAGGTAGCTGCACCCCAGTATAGGTTAGGTAGGTAGCTGCCCCCAGTAAAGGTTAAATTAGGTAGCTGCCCCCCAGTATAGGTTAGATTAGGTAGGTACCCCCCAGTATAGGTTAGATTAGGTAGGTGCCCCCCAGTATAGTTTAGATAGGTAGCTGCCCCCCAGAGTAGGTAGATAGGTACCCCCCCATAATGGAAGGGGGAGGGCAGCCCGACCTCTCCCTCCCTTCCTCTCCAGGGCCGTCCTCCGTGCTCCCCCCTCTGATGCAGAGTAAAGCGCAGCAGGAAGCGCTGATAGTCACAACTCACCTGCCTGTGTTCCAATCTCTGCTCACTAGCCACTGGTCCCCTCCTCTGCATACACGCGGATACACACGCTGCTTCCTGCTAAACAGGAAGCAGCATGTGTATACGCGTCTATTCAGAGAGGAGACCAGCGGCAAGTGAGTGGCGATTGGAACCAGGGAGTTGAGTGACTATTTCCAGTGCTTCCTGCTGCGCTTTACTCTGCATCGGAGGGGGGAGAACGGAGTGCAGCCCAGAAGAGGAAGGGAGAGAGAGGTCGGGCTGCCCTCCCCGAAGCTGACTCCCCCCTCCATTACAGCGCCCCCTTCCTTCAGCGCTCAGGGCGCTTGCACAGGCCGCACGGCCCGAGAAACGGGCCTGGCTCCTAGTGAGTTTCTGGCCTAAGTCATGATATAATTAAATGGCCTGTCAGTAAATGAATCTAATATTGATACATAGATTTATAATATCAGCTATAGTATGAAGATTAGGGGCAACATGGTGGCATAGTGGTTAGCGCTCTCGTCTTGCAGTGCTGGGTCCTCAGTTCGAATCCCAGCCAGGTCAACATCTGTAAGGAGTTTGTATGTTCTCCCCATGTCTGCATGGGTTTCCCCTGGGCACTCAGGTTTCCTCCTACATCCCAAAAACATACAGATAAATCAATTGGCTTCCCCCTAAGTTGGCCCTAGACTATGATACATACATCCTACCTAATAAAACCTAACTGTCGCTGCGTCTAGCAGCCAGCTGTCCCTGTGTCCCAGTTTTTTTGTTACTGCGCATGTGCGCAGTAACGGACAGCTGGGACCAGGGAGCTAAGAGGACGAGCGAGGTGGGCGGGTGCAGGCGAGCAAGGTGGGCGGGTGCGGGTGAGTGCCTGCGTCGGGGGCGAGCGAGGTGGACGGGTGCGGGCGCATGCCTGCGTCAGGTGGACGCTCGGCGCGAGGTGGTTGCGTGTGCGGCGTGCTCGTGCATGCGCACTGGCGGCTACAGCCGCCGGAAAAAGACCTACAGCCCGTTTTTAAATGGGCTTGGGTCTACTACTAGACATATTTGACTATAATAGGGACTAGATTGTGAGCTGAGGGACAGTTAGTGGCAAGACAATATATACGCTATACAGTGCTGTGTAATATGTCAGCACTAAATAAATAAAGTAAAGATTACTATACTTCCTCTTTTGGTACAACTTAAATTAAAATACACTGTTGTATTCACTTCCCTCTTGATAAGTGAAGAGCATTGATGAGCACATTTCACATACTGTAATTGTAATTTTGCATTGTAATTAGCAATTATGATGCAAAATGATGGAAAAAAGTAATCAGGGACATTGATTTTGCAATTATGCGTAATTTAATGTCATTTTTTGTGTAATTTCATGCAGATTTTAGCGGTAATAGCAAAGCCTAAATACATGCTATTGTCAAAATTGGTATGCATGTGAAGGGAAATAGTGGGAAGTCAAAAAAAGAAAATTGATTTTTCAAAATTCAAAAGAAAAAATGTTTTTAAACTTGGTAAAATTACTTTTTACAAACAAAAACAAAAAAATACATACATTTTTTTTTTCATTTGCATCTTTAACCACTTAATGACATGCTGATGTATAAAAATGTCCTGCTAGAGCTTCTTAATGGCTCCAGGACATTTTCATAAGTCAGACAGTGCTGCTGCCACTGTGCGTGTGCGCGCTTCCGTGCGTGCATGTGCATTTCCGTGCACATGCACGTGAAAATAGTAAAAAAAAAAAAAAAAATCAATGAAAAAATACACCTTTATTTCCAAATACTATATTGTCACCATACTTTGCACTGGGGACATAATTAAAATCTTGTGATAACCAGAACAAATAGGTAAATAAAACGTGTGGGTTTTATACACAGTAGCAGTGGTTTATATTAAAACTATAGGGGATGAATTTAGAGAAATAGTGTATTTTTTCCTTGTTTTTCCCTTTAAAATGCATAGAAAATAAGGTAATTACTGAAAACAAATATCAACCCCAAAAGCCCAATTGGTGGTGAAAAAAACAAGATATAGATCATTTCATTGTGATTAGTAGTGATTAAGCTATTGGCAAATGAAAGGCATGAGCACTGAAAGGTGAAAATCGCTCTTGTCCGTTAGGGTAAAACCCGCTTTGGGGTGAAGTGGTTACAATCAATTTTCTCAAAAACTAAAAAGTCTTCTTTTTTTTTTTTTTTTTTACATTTCAAAAAGACTCATAACGTGGCTTAAGTCATGAACACCAAAATGCACTTCCAGGTCTGAGAAGACTATAAAGTAAAATACAGTAGAGTACCTATTATCCACCAAAGGTGAAGATTGCCTGATGCTGTGGATAGGTGACTTTCCAGTGGCTTGGGAGCAGAGTAGGATCATCCACCAGGCCACCTAGGCAGGTGCTTGAGGCCTAGTGGGTGTCAAGGAGCCTACCTCTTACCTTCTCTGACATATCCATAGTACAGCTTACCAAAAGGACCTCAAGGGGGACCCAAATCTACTACCTTGCCCCATTACATCTTAATCTTCTCTGCTTGGGAGTTCAAGCAGCAGGGGCATTAGAGTAGCACTTTTTTTTGTTTTTTTCAGCAGAGCCCTCTATCTCACTAATGCAGAGCAGTACTCAACAAAAAAAAAAAGATGCCAGAGCTCCAGACGCCATCCTCTTCTTTTCTTACAGCTAACAGCTGTTCTCCTGCATCTAGAAACCTTAAAGAGAACCTGAACTGAAAATGAAAAGTTAAAATATACATACACATGTGATACTTACCTCCTGTGTAGTCCCCTCATCAATCTCTTTCTCTTCTCCTGCTTCCTGTTTGTCCACAGTGATCAATGAAATTCCCCATCCTCCATAATGAAAATGGCCATTACCCCATAACAGCTTCCACGTCAGCACTAGAGTTGGGCCGAACGGTTCGCCGGCGAACGGTTCCCGGCGAACTTCGGTGGTTCGCGTTCGCCACCCGCAGGCGAACGTTTGCGGAAGTTCGCTTCGCCCAGTTCGCATCAAAAAACAAAATTTTTACCCTCCATTTCACTGTCAGCAGCCATGTTATGGTCAAACACACTGCTTGAGGACCCGCCCACCCTCCCTGCAAGCTAGGTCCTTTATACCATTTGACTCAGTTGTCTGCCTACACTAATTAATTATGGGACAGCTGGTACACACTCTGCTAGAGAGTTTTAATTCCTCCCACCTCCCACTAACCCTTCAACCTATTCCCTCCTCCCTCCTACCGGAGGGAGGAGGGTCTCTTCTGGCAGGGAATTATACTACTTTAAAAGCCAGTATACATCATACCATAGCTGGGAATCGAACCCAGATCTCACTGTGTAGTGGACACGTCACCCTAAGCACTGTACCACTACAGTAGTAAGTGAAGCTAGCCGAAAATGTACCATTAATGCTCAATGCAATAGAACCATTAGGTTGCTTAAAGGAGAACTGTAGTGAGAGGTATATGGAGGCTGCCATATTGATTTCCTTTTAAGCTATACCAGTTGCCTGGCAGCCCTGCTGATCTATTTGGCTGCAGTAATAATAATAATAATAATCCAAACATTTGTATAGCACTTTTCTCCTGTCAGACTCAAAGCGCTCAAGAGCTGCAGCCACAGGGATGTGCTCAAGAGGCCACCCTGCAGTGTTAGGGAGTCTTGCCTTGAACTCCTTACTGAATAGGTACTTGACCTAGCCAGGATTTGAACCCTGGTCTCCCATGTCAAAGGCAGAGGCCTTAACCAGTACACTATCCAGCCACTGTAGTGTGAATCCCACCAGAAACAAGCATGCAGCTAATCTTGTCAGATCTTACAAAAATGTCAAACTGTTGTTTGTTCAGGGTCTAGGGCTAAAAGTATTGGAGGCAGAGGATCTGCAGGATAGCCAGGTAACTGGTATTGCTTAAAAGGAAATCAATATGGTAGCCTCCATATACCTTTCACTACAGTTCTCCTTTAAAGAGAGTGATATGGCTGTTTCCTGTAAACAATACCAGTTGCCTGGCAGTCCAGCTGATCTTTGTGACTGCAATAGTGGCTGAATCACACCCTGAAACAAGCATGCAGCTAATCCAGTCTGACTTCAGTCAGAGCACCTGATCTGCATGCTTGTTCAGGGGCTGTGGCTAAAAGTATTAGAGACACAGGATCAGCAGGCGATTCAGGCAACTGGTATTATTTTAAAAGGAAAAATCCATATCCTTCTCCGTTTAGGTTCCCTTTAAGGATTTGTAGCATAAAAGCCAACTCACATTGGCTGGGATTTGAACCTGGGTCTCAACGTATGGTGGACAAGCACACTATCCACTATACCAACTGAAGCTGGCCTGAAATTGCTGGCCTGAACCAGCAATTTCAGGCCAGCAATTTCAGGTCCTCCAGCAGAGATGTGTATTTCACTCAATTAGGTGTGGCTCCAGGTATTAGAGCTTTTGAGACATGTTTTCTATCATTTTTCCAGCTGATAGAAACTTTTAAACTTTGAAAGTTCGCCTCCCCATTGAAGTCTATTGCGGTTCGCGAACTTTTTCGCGAACCGAACCTTTTGCGAAAGTTCACGAACAGGGTTCGCGAACTTAAAATCGGAGGTTCGGCCCAACTCTAGTCAGCACACTGTTACACTGTAATATCGCCCACATGAGCCATAGGGAAGCATGGACATTACCTTACACATCCAGTTGTAACTGACAGCTGCTGATCTATAACTGATAGCAACTGGGGTATTTCAGTTCTGACAAAATATTGTCAGAACTGGAAGGGATCACTGTAAGAAGAACATGGTGAGCCTCTGAGAGGAACTGACGGCGAGGTAAGTATGCAATATTCATTTGCAGCCAGCTATATCATGTTTTTATTTTAAATTATTTTACTCAGTTCAGGTTCCCTTTAAGGTGGCCTTTACCGGTCCAATTTATAGTGAAAAATTGTTCAAGCGATCAGATTATTCTGATTGGAAGAAAAATTGTTCACTACACTATCAACGAACTAATTTTTGTTTCCTATCTATCACAACCAACAATAAAATCCAAATTTTGGTTTGATGAAAATCCAATTGGACGACTATTTTTATAATCGTTCGTAATCAATTGTACCCATCAACAGAGATTATTTACAAACAATCTAATCAGAATTGCTGATCATTTAACATTTTTTTTGCTAGAAATTGGACCGTTAGTGGCCACCTTTAGAACATTATCCAGCAAATATATATCCATAACAAGTGCAGGGTTAATAAGTACATTGGTAACAGCTATAATGCTGCTGTTATATAAGAGAGAACAGAGGCGCCAAAAGGATAAAAGGGGTTTTAAAGGAGCTTAAAAGCCCAAACTTGGTAATTAGAGGAGGCAGTGGTGGACCTACCCCCTCCAAGCAGACACAAACGACACTCAGAGGCGCTGAGTGTCGTTTGTTTTGCTAGATGCTGTAACTCCTTTTTCTATTGCCTGAGGAAGCGGGCGCTGACCCGTGAAACGCGTTGCTTTGTTTTATCTGGAGTTCGTTAATAAATAGACTGAATGTACAGTCGTGTTGTGTCTGCTTGGAGGGGGTAGGTCCACCACTGCCTCCTCTAATTACCAAGTTTTGGCTTTTAAGCTCCTTTAAAACCCCTTTTATCCTTTTGGCGCCTCTGTTCTCTCTTATATAATAGTGTATCCACCCTTGGTGGAGGGTTGCGACCCTTTCTACTATCTGCAGAGAGCGACTTCTTGTTCCTGAGTGGGGTCAGGATGGTTTCCCCACCTGCCTTTACAGTGGTTGCCTATTGGTGACCCATGTTTGTGAGTATAACAACTATTACTCTTTGTCATTACCCCCTTTGTCAATACATACTACACTATTGGGGCTCTTGGTGTTCCTCTGTTTATCTCGTTTATAATGCTGCTGTTATTCTTATTGGGATTGCATCAACAAACCTCCAAACGTTACCTCATGAATCCAGCAGCTGGTTATAAAAACTCCAAAAAGAAGAACCTTTGTCATGGTGTTTTGGTGCCCTCCTTTTGCAGGTGTAGCACTAGGCACCTGCCTGGTTTGCATATGCTAAAAAGGGCATTGAATTAGTTGCAGCATTTCAGTTAATTTAATTACACAGCTCCACTGCAGATGGTCTGTTCAGGGATTGAAAACGTTTTTTTTTATTATAGAAAGGGATGTTCAGCAGAAGTCAAAGTTTAATTTAACTGAGATAACCTTTTTTAAAGTGCCTTAAAATACCACTTCTGTAGGACCACATTCTGGCTGCAAAGCTGAATCAACCACGTTTTCAATAAATGCCTTCCTTAAATGCTTATACTTTTCTATTACATGCATTTTAAGTCACCACACTGCTGACATTTCAGTAGGTTAAATATATCATTACTCTTTTTTTTTTTTTTTTTTATACTTTTCATAGAATTTCTGGAGTGCATATGCAATTTCCAAAGTAAAGTTGCACTAAGTAACAATGAATCTTTCATTTCCAATGACATTCTCACATTATTTGCATTTCACCTGTCAAACGTAAAATGGCTTCAAATGTGTAGAATACAGCCTGACCTTCCTTTTGCATGAAGCTATATTTGTATTGCTATACTTTAAAATAATCTTGTAAGACATTTTTGTTTTACTGAGTTGTTAGTTTGCTTTGTTATTGTAACGATGCTATATATAATTGCACGGCAAGTGCAGTTTACTGCTTCTCATTAGACATACTTTAGAAAGGACAGAGTGCTAAAAGTATGGAATATTTTAATGTTTTTTAGCTAGGCAGTTATTTAATTAGGCATGGCAAATTTTCTGCACTTAAACAGTACCTACGTATTCAGGGATCGGTTCTAGTAACAATGGTGCCCCCAGGCAAAATTAACCTGGGGGCTCCCAAATAGATACCCCTGCAACCAAAAATCGGCATTAGAGACCATTTGTTGCAGCCATATTTCCTAGTAGGGCCCCTGAGACAGCCCCCTGACTCTGCCAAAGACTGTGTAGGGACCCTGGGGAGCAACAGTTAAGTTGGGGGTCCCTACAGGCTTTGGGGCCCTGGGGCAATTGCCCCTTTGCCTCTATGGTAGCACCGGCCCTGTACGTATTTCTAAAATACTCTGCAAATACTGCCTTGTTTTTTGGGGGGTATATATTGCCTAATAGGGATGCTCACCGCATTCCGCGGAATTCTGTTTTCCGCGATTCCGGACGGAATTTGGTGATTCCGTTCCGTCGCATCGAAACGGAATTGCCATAGCGCTATAGCGGAAATTCCGCGGGATGATGCCTAATTCCGGTGGAATGCGGAATTTTGTTAGCCAATCACAAGGAAGCCCCTAGAAAAAGTTTAAAGTGAAAACAACAGGATTTATTCATGAAAGTCAGAATTTCTGCACCAGTCAGAGGCTTACAAAAACTACCCAAATGGATTTCGGCATAAAAATCGGAATTATTTCAGCACCAATTACAGTGTTAACAAAAAACAATCAATCCTATGTTAGCAACCAGCTCCCAAGCTATCTTACCTATCCCACCATTTTGTATAGGTCCCAAAGCCTACGCTACACCTCCTGCGGCGCAAAAAACACCAACATGGATCCACCGCCAGGTCGCAAAGCTTACGCGACACCTCCTGCGGCGCAAAAACCACCGCCATGGATCCACCAACAGGTCCCAAAGCTTACACGACACCTCCTGCGGTGCAAAACCCACTGCCATGGGACCACCGCCAGGTCCCAAAGCTTACGCGAAACTTACTGCGGTGCCAAAATGACCACTATGGGACCTGGCGGTGGACCACCGCCAGTTCCCATAGCTTACGAGACAACTCCTGCGGCACCAAAATGACCGCCATGGGAACACCACAAGGTCCCATGGCGTAAGCGACACCTCCTGCGGTGCCAAAACCACTGCCATGGGACCACCACTAGGTCCCATGGCTTAATCGAGACCTCCTGCAGCGCCAAAATGAGCCCATGGGACCACCGCTAGTTCCCATGGCGTAAGCGACACCTCCTGCAGTGGAAAAACGACTACCATGGGACCACCGCTAGGTCCCATGGCTTAAGCAACACCTCTTGCAGCGCCAAAATGACCGCCATGGGACCACCGCTAGGTCCCATGGTGTAAGTGACACCTCCTGCGGCGCCACAATGACCGCCATGGGACCACCGCTAGATCCCATAGCTTAAGCGACACCTCCTGCTGCCAAAAAAAATATATATATATATAAAAAAAGAAAAAAGACCGGGGGAACAGCCACTAGGTTCCATGGGCTACCATTTAGCATAAAAAAAGGTTTCATTTGCAATAACTTTAATTTTTCCTTTAATTCACAACACTCCGCGGAAATGTAATGGCGACGGAATTTAGCGCTGGCAGAATTCCGCAATTCCAGCGGAACAGAATTTGCTCATTCTGATCATCCCTATTGCCTAATTATGCCTAATTATGTTTGGGGCATACTCTTAGGCCTCTTTCACACCAAGACCAAGTTTTAGGGGACGTTATGGTCGCATAACATGCCCCTAAAGCAACGCCTGGTGATATTCAAGGAGGACGCCAGAGTGAGCCGCGTTATGCAGCTCTTTGTGCGCACTGCATCTCCGTGGCGCTGATTGGCTGGCGGGACCACGTGATGCGGAGTGGTCCACCAGGAAGAAAACACTGCACGTGAGCAGTGCAGTGAATATTAATTAGCCATGTGGCTAATTACTGCGCATGGGCAAGCAGTCTAATGCGGCTAAAGCCGCGTATAACGCACAGTATGCTGCACTTTCACAGAACGTGCAGCTTTGCTTTTACATTTCTGTGAGTTGGGCTGCGTTACAGGCTGCACTAGCGTGCGCCTGTAACGTCACACTGTGAAAGCAGCCTAAGGGCTGGAACCCACAAGGGCGATTTTCAGAGCATTTCTGGAGCGTTTGAAATCGCTAGCGTTTTGTAAAAAATGGATCGGGCAACTTTAACTGTAGCAATAGCAACTCAGAAAATCGCAAGCACAGGACATGCAGCATTTTGGGAGCATTAGCGCTTCAATGTAAAGTATATCATCGATGGCCTAATCGCTCAGCAAAACCTGCACGGAGCAATTTTGCTATCGTTTTCAGGTTACTGCACACTGTAACAAAATTAAAATTAATTGAAAGGACCAATCAGACTTTAAAACGCTAATCGCTAATCGCTACACAACCGCTGGCAAATTGATACACTTTTTAAAATCGCTCCCTAAAACGCTCATTAAACCGCTTACAAACTGCTCATACAAAATGCTAGTGCTTGCGATTAGTGATTGCGTTTTGCAGTGGGTTCCATGTTTTGGTGGTTTGCTGCCTAATTACCGTATATACTCGCAAGCAAGCCGAATTTTTGACCCCCCAAAAGTGGGCCAAAAGTTGGGGGGTCGGCTTGCTTGCGAGTCATGTGTGGGTGGGTGGATAGGTGCTGTCCCTCCCCGCTCCCCCTGCGGCCGCCGCTGCTGCTATTACCTCAGGCGGCGCCGCTGCCTCTATCCCCGTCCTCCTCCGGTAACTCATTCACACAGCAGCGCGCCCCCCGCTGCTGTGATGACGCAGGAAACCATAGAGAGCGGTTCCCATAGTAACGGCATCACGCTACAGGAAGCCGCTCTCTATGGTTTCCTCGTCATCACAGCAGCGAGAGGCGCGCTGCTGTGAATGAGTTACTACCGGAGGAGGACGGGGATAGAGGAAGCGGCGCCGCCTGAGGTAATAGCAGCAGCGGCGGCCGCAGGGGGAGCGGGGAGGGACAGCACCTACCCACCCATACTGGGGCATTATGCTAGCTATATGGGGCACTATACTAGCTATAATGGGGCACTATACTAGCTATACTGGGGGCACTATACTAGCTATACTGGGGGCACTATACTAGCTATACTGGGGGCACTATACTAGCTATACTGGGGGCACTATACTAGCTATACTGGGGGCACTATACTAGCTATACTGGGGGCACTATACTAGCTATACTGGGGGCACTATACTAGCTATACTGGGGGCACTATACTAGCTATACTGGGGGCACTATACTAACTATACTGAGCACTATACTAGCTAAACTGGGGCACTTCACTAGCTATACTGAGCACTATACTAGCTATACTGAGCACTATACTAGCTATACTGAGCACTATACTAGCTATACTGGGGCATTTTACTAGCTATACTGAGTACTACCTACCTATACTGAGCACTATACTAGCTAAACTGGGGCACTTCACTAGCTATAATGAGCACTATACTAGCTATACTGAGCACTATACTAGCTATAATGAGCACTATACTAGCTATACTGGGGCATTTTACTTGCTATACTGAGCACTACCTACCTATACTGGGCACTATACTAGCTATACTGGGACATACTGGGGGGATCACGCGGCCAGCGTTTCCTACCCCGGCTTACATGAGGGTCAATCATTTTTTCCTGTTTTTTGGGGTAAAAGTGGGGGGGTCGGCTTACATGCGGGTCGGCTTGCTTGCGAGTATATACGGTATGTTATTTTGGAGTGAATTATGTCTAATGGTGATCTTTGAGAGGATACCTTGCCTATTTATGTTACTTAGAGTGACCCCCTGCCTAGTTATGTTTCTTTGGGTGGTATAATGCCTAATTATGTTGCTTGGGAAAACATTTTCTCTAATTAATGTGAAAAAAGATTTTGTGTTATTATTATTGGGGTCGTGGAGGCATTCTGCCTGTGTTTCTCTGGAGGGAGGGGAACATTGTGCTGACTACCGTATATACTCGGATATAAGTCGACTTTGTGTATAAGTCGACCCACATATTTGACCACCTTAACCACTTGATGACCCACCCTTTACCCCCCCTTAAGGACCAGCGCTGGTTTGATTGATCTGTGCTGGGTGGGCTCTGCAGCCCCCAGCACAGATCAGGGTGCAGGCAGGGAGATCAGATTGCCCCCGTTTTTCCCCCCTATGGGGATGATGTGCTGGGGGGTCTGATCTCTCCTGCCTGCTGTGGGTGGCGGGGGGGGGCACCTCAAAGCCCCCCTCCGCGGCGAAATTCCCCCTCCCTCTCCTACCTGCTGCCTCCCCCTGGTGTTCCGGGCTGCACAGGACGCTATCCGTCCTGTGCAGCCAGTGACAGGATGTGGTCTGTCACATGGCGGCGATCCCCGGCCGCTGATTGGCCGGGGATCGCCGATCTGCCTTACGGCGCTGCTGCGCAGCAGCGCCGTACAAATGTAAACAAAGCGGATTATTTCCGCTTGTGTTTACATCTAGCCTGCGAGCCGCCATCGGCGGCCCGCAGGCTATTCACGGAGCCCCCCGCCGTGATTTGACAGGAAGCAGCCGCTCGTACGAGCGGCTGCTTCCTGATTAATTAGGCTGCAGCTGGCGACGCAGTACTGCGTCGCTGGTCCTGCAGCTGCCACTTTGCCGACGCACGTTATGAGTGTGCGGTCGGCAAGTGGTTAAGCTGGAATTTTTTGATAACTCAATTATAAGTCGACCCAGGAAAGTAGTAAAGTGTGTCATCATTGAGTTTTTATTTATGCAGTACATGGAGCAAGATACCTGGAGCAATTAACCCCCTCATGATCCCCATGCACCTTGTGCTACTGTTATTGTGCTAATACACATTAATTAACAGAAGCACAGTGTGGGGAAGAAGCTTTGCCTGTGAGAACATGAGGGGTTAATTGCATAGTTCAGTATTTAGTGGGAGCCTTCACTACCTCTCTGCTCTCACCGGCATGGTGCAGTAACTGCTCTCCCCAGCCGTCCCAGCTGCAGATGAGTAAAAGTGCCCTGCTGTCTGTGGGCTCACCTGACAGCCTGCTCCTCGATCTCCCCGATCACTGCCAGTGTTCCTGGTTGTGGGATAACTTGTTCCTGGCTGCCTGATCGGCGCTCTCCGTGATCGCGGCTGGTGTCATTTCCTCTGATGTTGACACATTTCCCGCTATTAGCATCCGCCTTCCTGCCCCGTTCATTGCTGCACTGCTGGACATCATGTGTAGCATCCTCTGCTCCTCGCTTTGCCGGAACTGTCAGCGGCGCAGCGCTAAGACCACCAGCAGTGCAACAATGATCGGGGCGGCCAGAAGGATGCTAATAATGGCAAATGTGTAATCCGGAGCAACATCACAGGACATTACACCAGCGGTGATCAAGGGGCCAGAAGCAAGTGAACCCGCAACCAGCAACACCGGCAGTGATCGGGGAGAGTGGTGAACAGGCTGCCAGGAACAGATGAGTCCACGGACAGCAGGGCACTTTTACCCATCTGCAGCCGGCGGCTGGGGAGATCAGAGAATGGGGCGGCCGGGGAGAGCAATTTTGGTGGCCAGAACGGGGATCCTTTTATACCGGCTAAAAGTCAGAAATTTAGGTATTGCCTGAAAATAAGTCGACCCCCTACTTTGCTTCAAAAAATCTGACCTAAATTTCTCGACCTATAGCCGAGTATATACGGTAATTCTGTTGTTTAGAGTGACACTTATTAAGTTATTTGGGAAGACATGCTGCCTAATTGTTATTTAGGTAATATACCTTCTTAATTATGATTAAAGATTCTAAAAGTATTGGTTGTGATGGTTTTATCATGTCTCATTTATCTATTGCTGCATTGGTTAGGGCCTTCTTTAATTTACCTTTGGAGAGAAGGCATCATATAACATATTGCTGGGAGAGATTTCTTGTTTTTCTATTTATGCCTACCTTTGATAACGCACATTGCTTTGCCAAGCCCACTATCCAGTAGTGGGCCAAAAATTTTTGCAGCGAAATTCCCAATTACGCATCGTAATTGTGATGCAAAATTTCAGAGAAAAACGTAATTAATTTTGTATGTAAAAGTAGTATTTCAAATGATTGCCGAATATAAAGGTTAAAGGGACTCCGAGCTCACGAAAAAAAGAAAAGTTGTACTCACCAGGGGCTTTCTCCAGCCCAGTGCTGGTCGGGAGGTCCCACGCTGGCGTCCTGGCTCCTCTCCTTCTCCCCGCTCCGGTATAGCTGACAGGCCGCAGCCCGGGCGACACTCGGTGGAGTGTCGGGCTGCAGCTTCCGCGTATGACGCGGATTACGTCACACGCCGGCCGCCTCGCGTCATCACGGCGGCCGGCGTGAAAGTACTGCGCATGCGCGATTAAAGCGCGCATGCGCAGTACTTTCACGCCGGCCGCCGTGATGACGCGAGGCGGCCGGCGTGTGACGTAATCCGCGTCATACGCGGAAGCTGCAGCCCGACACTCCACCGAGTGTCGCCCGGGCTGCGGCCTGTCAGCTATACCGGAGCGGGGAGAAGGAGAGGAGCCAGGACGCCGGCGTGGGACCTCCCGACCAGCACTGGGCTGGAGAAAGCCCCTGGTGAGTACAACTTTTCTTTTTTTCGTTACCTCGGAGTCCCTTTAATAGCAAAGCCCTCATACATGCTATTGCTACCAAAATTGCTACATACAGTATGTTAAGCAGAATAGTGGATATAAGACACAAAAATAATTTTTCAAAAAGACCTTGCAGTTTTTGAGAAACTCGATTTTAAAAATGCAAAGAAAAATGGTTTTTAAACTCATTTTTCGAAGTTTAAAAACATTTTTTTACTTGCATTTCTAATATCTAGTTTCTCAAAAACTATAAGGTCTTTTTGCAAAATTGGAGGCTTTGCTATTCACTGCTAAAGTCGGCAAGAAATTACGCAAAATGTTAAATTTCATGAAATTTTATGCGAAATTACAAATGAACACCCAAAATCAATTGAATTTGCAAATCGTAATTACGTATTAGCGTAATTGTAAAAATATATGCAAAATTTTGCTAAATCGTAATTTGTTGATTACGATCATCACTACCACTATCTGTGTTCTGTGCCTCTGCAGTAAAATTCGACAGCTGGGACAAGTATGCAGTCAGTGGAGTCAGACTTGATTCTAATTACCTTAAACTATAACTTTGAAAATATTAAAGACAAAGGATAGGTATGGAGAAACACTAGATAAATAAATAAAAGAAAAAGTCCTGAGATACTGGCTCTCATTTATTTAAATTGTCTCCACAATATTCTCATAGATGTTTTCACCCCTTACCACTAAAATACCTCTTCAGATCCCCACAAGTAAAAATATTCAAAGCAAATTAAAGAGGCACTGTAGCATCATATAGTAGAATGCAGTAAACTATTCAGGATAACCATTTTTATGATCATTTTCCTGGTTTTCAGCATCAGAAATACTTCCTATACTTATATAGTGCTGTACAATGGTACGTAGCCCCATGCTCCCAGTGATGCTTAGCCTGTTTAGCTATTCAGAATTCTCTTCCCAGAGTATTCTCTCGTAAATCTAAATTTACCAACATTCTCTTCTAAATTTACCAATATTCTACTAGCAGGTATTTCTGGTGCCAACATTTCTAGGCACACTTTTTGCATGCATGTGCTGTGGTATGTTATATGTGTCCACATATGTCAGAGTATCTATAAAGGACATTTATGCCTAGCAGTATTAAAATTAGAGATGTCGTAAACACACAATTTTCTGTTCACGAACAGCAAACGCGAACTTCTGCAAATGTTTGCAAACATGCAAACCTGGCGAACCACCATAGACTTCAATGGGCAGGTGAATTTTAAAACCTACCCAGAACTCCCCCGGTCACCTGTTCCCCCCTCCCCAGGCCGCTTTAACTTCTCTGCCTCCTGGTCCCCTCCTTCTGAAAGCTTGGATTCCCCCTTTCACTGTCCGGAGGCTGATACTTAACACCGCATATCAGCAGTGACCGGTGTGCAGGCACTGAGCAGTGACCATTAAAGGTGCTGTGTACAGGAAGTAAATAGATGTCACTTCCTGTACACAGCATCATTACTGGGCACTGCCTTGCTGCCTGCTAGCCGGTTACTGCTGATATGAAGTGTGAAGTATCAGCTGCCGCCTGCCGGGCAGTGGAGGAAGATCCAGGCTTTCAGAAGGAGGGACCAAGGAGTCAGCAGAAGAGGTAAAGCGGTGAGGGGAGGGGTTACCTATTCCTAGCTACACCTATTCTGACTGCACCTATTCCTGGCTATCTATACTGGCTTCACCTATTCCTGGCTACCTATACTGGCTGCACCTATTCCTGGCTACCTATACTGGCTGCACCTATTCCTGGCTACCTATACTAGATGCAACTATACCAGGCTACCTTTACTGGCTGCACCTATTCCTGGCTACACCTATTCCTGACTACCTATACTGGCAGCACCTATTCCTGGCTATCTATAGTGCCTGCACCTATTCCTGGCTATCTATAGTGGCTGCACCAATTTGTGGCTATCTATACTGGCTGCACCTATTCCTGGCTATATATACTGGCAGCACCTATTCCTAGCTACCTATACTGGCTGCATGCATTCCTGGCTACCTATACTGCAGGCAACTATTCCAGGCTACCTATACTGCGGGCAACTGTTCCAGGCTACCTGTACTGCAGGTAACTATTCCAGGCTACCTATACTGCTGGAAACTAAACCGGGCTACCTATACTGGGGACAACGATTCCAGGCTACCTATAATGGTGGCAACTATTCCAGGCTACCTATACTGGGGGCAGCTATTACAGGCTACCTATACTGCTGGAAACTAAACCGGGCTGCCTATGCTGGGGGCAACTATTCCAGGCTACCTATACTGGGGCAGCTATTCCAGGCTACCTGTATTTGGAGCAACTATTCCAGGCTACCTATACTGGGGGCAACTATTCCAGGCTACCTATACTGGGGACAATGATTCCAGGCTACCTATAATGTTGGCAACTATTCCAGGCTACCTATACTGGGGGCAGCTATTACAGGCTACCTATACTGGGGCAGTTATTGCAGGTTACCTATACCTGGGGCAACTATTCCAGGCTACCTATACTGGCAGAAACTATTCCAGGTTACCTACTGTATACTGGGAGCAACTATTCCAGGCTACCTATTCTGGGGCAACATATGCCTGGTATTACCCACCATGGCACGCTTAGCATGCCACACTTCCTCATTTCTTTTTTGAGGGGAAAAGGGGTATCATTAAATGCCCAGCATCCGATGTCAGATGCCCTAGGTACACCGCTGCACTACACTAACACCTGCTGCACCCATCAGTTACACTGCACTTTACTACACACTACACTAAGCCCTGCGGCCCCACCAGCTAAGCTACATTGCACTACAACAGTACAACAGGGGTGCCCACACTCTTTCGGCTCGCAAGTTACTTTAGAAACTGCCAAGCCCACGAGATCTACCACCCCCCAAACCACCACCTGCAGCATTCATAGGCAGTCAGTCACAGAAATCTCTCCCTAATCCTCCCCCCCCCCCCCACACACACACAAGCCTAGTGAATTCCTACAGAAGCCTTTTTCCCTACACAGTAATGAATCCCCCCTCCCTATCTCAGCAGGCAGCCCAGAATCCATCTCCCACCTTCAAACATGTAAACATAGCAAATAGCTTCAGAATCCTCCTGAAGCTATTTGCCCACATTGCACTTGCCTGGAGAGGAGGAGACGCACATTTTACAGGCAGCCTGGAGGAGAGAAGATGCTGCGTGCAGGCAGACTGGAGGGGAGGAGACTCTGTGTGAGTCACACAGCCTGGAGGGGAGAGACCTGTCTCCTCATTTGCTTGTCTCATTGATGCTGCTATGGCAACAAAATCTGACAGTCACGAGGCCGCAATCTACTCAGGAGGCGGTTGTGATCTACCGGTAGATCGCAATTGACCTAATGGGCACCCATGCACTACAATAGCTACCCTACAATGTAAGTGTAAGCTCTTACCTGATCAAGCCACTGGGTTCCTCCCCCCCTCACTCTGGTCTTGCCACTCTATACATGCTCCTCTCCTCCTCCGTCTGCAGCTGCTTCCAATATACACTGCATGACACCAGTGGCGCATGCCATGTGTGACTGTGGTGCATGTGCACCACTGGGGGTCACACTATAAGAGGAAACCATGAACAGGAAGTACGGAGGATTGGAGCATGTATAATGGCAGGGGTTCACAGGGCCAGATTTATCAAAGCATTACCGACAGTTTTTTCTTCTAAAACTGTTCTAACCAGCAGATGAACTGTTCTGCACGATAGTAAGAAACTTCTCAAATCATACGTAATAACGGCAGTTTAGCGGGGATTTCTACAGCTGCACTATAGTTAAAGAAAACTAAACTGAAAATTAAAAGTCAAAATAAGCATACACAAGTCATACTTACCTCCTGTGTAGTCTACTCCTCAATTTCTTTCTCCTCTCCCACATCCTGTTTGTCCACTGTGAACAAGGGAATTCTCCATCCTCCATTTTGAAAATGGCCATTACCCCATAACAGATTTCTGGTTAGCACACTGTTAAACTGTAACATCGTCCACTTGAGCCATAGGGAAACATGGACATTACCGGGCACATCAGTTGTCCACTCAGCTATAACTGACAGCAACTGATATATAACTGACAGCAACTGATATATTTCAGTTCTGACAAAATGTTGTCAAAACTGGAAGGGATTATGGTCAGAAGAAAATGGTAAGCTTCTGAGAGGAACTGTTGGCAAGGTAACTATTTAATGTTCATTTGAAGTAACCTCATGTGTTTATTTTAAATAATTTTAGTCAGTACAGGTTCCCTTTAAGAAAAGTGCAAATCCATCCTTAAACTGCTGCAGATTAAGAAGTGCTTCATAGCAGTTCTCCAGATGGTGAAGGCTAGACATGATTTGTGAAGGGCTTCTCCCCCTCCACTCAGGGGGAGATTTATCAACGCATTACCGACAGTTTTATGTTCTTAATCTGTTCTAACCAGCAAGGAGAACAGTTCTGCATGATAATAAGAACGCTCTTAAATCCTAGTAATAGTGGCAGTTTAGCGTGGATTTCTAGAGCTGCACTACAGTTAAGAGAAGTGCAAATCCATCTCTAAACTGGCGCAGATTAAGAAGTGCTTGAAAGCAGTACTACAGATGTAGAGCTGCTGGCTAGACATGATTGCAGAGTGCAGGCTAGACATGATTTGTGATGTGCCCCTCCCATCTGCTTAATTCCTCCTAAGAGCCTGCAGCTATCAATACAGCAGGTGTGTTGGTTACCTCAGCAACAGCAATTCCCCTCACACACTGCACTGTCTGAGAGACCTTCCTGGCTCCTCCTATTATACAACAGTTTTAGAAGGAATCTGCACTATCTAATGATTTCTTAAAATGCCTGAGATAGTTCTGCACGGATTTCTAAAAACCTACTAATATTTTGTCTCAGACACTCTTGATAAATCTGTCTCACAGTGTATAGCGGTAGCTGCATGCGGAGGAACAGCAGGATTGGAGCGAGGGGTAGATGAGTGCAGTGGCTGGATGTGGTAAGTGCTTCTCTGTGCACTCTGCATCACTACAGCATGTTTTAACATATATTCACACTATAAGATGCCCCCCTCAGTTTTTTTGGGGGGAAAGTGTGTCTAATAATCCAAAGAATAAAGTAATTGTTGTCTCATGTAAGGTTTGTATTTTTTTTTCTAAAAAAGGTGTATTGATATTTTTACTACAGTTTCCTCTCCTTGTGTCCCCTTGTCTTTTTGATCTTATTTTACTAATATTATGCTGGAGCGATAGAGGAAACCTTCATTATTCAAATTTAGACTGAATTTAGATATTTCATGCGGTATGCGTTTGAGGAATTGAGCCCCTTGTCCTCTGTTTCCTAATTTATTTTAAAGCGTTCTAGGAAATGGGACAATATTCAATATGAAAATAAACTGTTTGTTTACAGCTCTGCCTTTCTCGAGTGCCAAGTTCTTTAAAGCCTCGAGTCATCATCTTAGAATTATTATTATTATTGGTACTTGTAAACAGGGTACAATGCCATTTCTCACATCCTTTTCATATTTGATATCACTGTTCGAGAGAAATGTGCAGCTGCATGACCTAGAGATCGCTCCACAAAGTACAGAGCTGCCAGCAAAGTGGGAGTTGTTTGAAAAAGTCATCATCTGACTAGAGATGGCCCGAACCTCCGATTTTCGGTTCGCAAACCATAATAGACTTCAATGGGGAGGCGAACTTTGAAAACTAGAAACACTTATGCTGGCCACAAAAGTGATGGAAAAGATGTTTCAAGGGGTCTAACATCTGAGCTTTTGCATGGATGAGTGGGATAGATGCCAAAAGTCCCAAAGAAAAATCTGGATTTGACGCAAAGCAGCATTTTAACCACTTAACGACCGCCCCCAGCCGATGGGCGCCGGCAAAGTCCGGGCCCAAACGACCGCAATACGCCCATCGGCGGAGGCGGCTGCGGGAGTGGCTATGCGGCGATCGCGTCATTTGTGACGCGATCAGCCGCCGGGGACTGGCTCCGCCCACCGCTCGCTGTAACCCGCCGGCCGTTCGGAAGCGCCGGCGGGTTACTAGCTGCCCGATCGCCGCACGGAAAGTGTATAATAGGCTTTGTAATGTATACAAAGCCTATTATACTGGCTGCCTCCTGCCCTGGTGGTCCCAGTGTCCGAGGGACCACCAGGGCAGGCTGCAGCCACCCTAGTCTGCACCCAAGCACACTGATTCCCCCCCCCTGCCCCCTGATCGCCCACAGCACCCCTCAGACCCCCCCCCCCCTGCCCACCCCCCAGACCACTGTTTGCACCCAATCACCCCCCTAATCACCCATCAATCACTCCCTGTCACTATCTGTCAACGCTATTTTTTTTTTAGTCCCTAATCTGCCCCCTACTCCCTCCTGATCACCCCCACCCCTCAGATTCTCCCCAGACCCCCCCCAGACCCCCACCCCGTGTACTGTATGCATCTATCCCCCCTGATCACCTGTCAATCACCTGTCAATCACCTGTCAATCACCCGTCAATCACCCCCTGTCACTGCCACCCATCAATCAGCCCCTAACCTGCCCCTTGCGGGCAATCTGATCACCCACCCACACCAATAGATCGCCCGCAGATCCGACGTCAGATCACCTCCCAAATGCAGTGTGTACATCTCTTCTCTCCTCTAAACACCCACTAATTACCCATCAATCACCCATCAATCACCCCCTATCACCACCTGTCACTGTTACCCATCAGATTAGACCCTAATCTGCCCCTTGCCAGCACCCAATCACCCGCCCACACGCTCAGATTGCCCTCAGACCCCCCCTTATCAATTCGCCAGTGCAATATTTACATCTGTTATTCCCTGTAATAACCCACTGATCACCTGTCAATCACCCATCAATCACCCCCTGTCACTGCCACCCATCAATCACCCCCTGTCACTGCCGCCCATCAATCAGCCCCTAACCTGCCCCTTGCGGGCAATCTGATCACCCACCCACACCAATAGATCGCCCGCAGGTCCGACATCAGATCACCTCCCAAGTGCAGTGTTTACATCTCTTCTCTCCTCTAAACACCCACACCTCAGAACGCCCTCAGACCCCAGCCCTGATCACCTCGCCAGTGCATTGCTTGCATCTATTTCCCCCCTCTAATCACACCTTGAGACACCCATCAATCACCTCCTGTCACCCCCTAGCACACCTACCCATCAGATCAGGCCCTAATTTGCCCCGTGTGGGCTCCTGATCACTCGGCCAAACCCTCAGATCCCCCTCAGACCCCCTTCCAATCACCTCCCCAGTGCATTGATTGCATCTATTTTCCCCTCTAACCGCCCCCTGAGACACCCATCAATCACCTCCTGTCACCCCCCTAGCACTCCTATCCATCAGAACAGGCCCAATACATCCTGTCATCTAAGAGGCCACCCTGCTTATGACCGGTTCCACAAAATTTGCCCCCTCATAGACCACCTGTCATCAAAATTTACAGATGCTTATACCCCTGAACAGTCATTTTGAGGCATTTGTTTTCTAGACTACTCCTCGCGGTTTAGGGCACCTAAAATGCCAGGGCAGTATAGGAACCCCACAAGTGACCACATTTTAGAAAGAAGACACCCCAAGGTATTCTGTTAGGTGTATGATGAGTTCATAGAAGATATTATTTTTTGTCAAAAGTTAGCGGAAATTGGTTTTTTATTGTTTTTTTCACAAAGTGTCATTTTTCACTAACTTGTGACAAAAAAAAATAAAATCTTCTACGAACTCACCATACCCCTAACGGAATACCTTGGGGTGTCTTCTTTCTAAAATGGGGTCACTTGTGGGGTTCCTATACTGCCCTGGCATTTTAGGGGCCCTAAACCGTGAGAAGTAGTCTAGAAAACAAATGCCTCAAAATGACCTGTGAATAGGACGTTGGGCCCCTTAGCGCACCTAGGCTGCAAAAAAGTGTCACACGTGGTATCGCCGTACTCAGAAGAAGTAGTATAATGTGTTTTGGGGTGTATTTTTATACATACCCATGCTGGGTGGGAGAAATCTCTCTGTAAATGGACAATTGTGTGTAAAAAAATTTTTTATTGTTTTTTTCACAAAGTGTCATTTTTCACTAACTTGTGACAAAAAAAAAAATCTTCTATGAACTCACCATACTCCTAACGGAATACCTTGGGGTGTCTTCTTTCTAAAATGGGGTAATTTGTGGGGTTCCTATACTGTCCTGGCATTTTAGGGGCCCTAAACCGTGAGGAGTAGTCTTGAAACTAAATTTGTCAAAATGACCTGTGAAATCCTAAAGGTACTCATTGGACTTTGGGCCCCTTAGCGCAGTTAGGGTGCAAAAAAGTGCCACACATGTGGTATCGCCGTACTCAGGAGAATTAGTATAATGTGTTTTGGGGTGTATTTTTCCACATACCCATGCTGAGTGGGAGAAATATCTCTATAAATAGACAATTGTGTGTAAAAAAAAATAAAACAATGTCATTTACGGAGATATTTCTCCCACCCAGCATGGGTATGTGTAAAAATACACCCCAAAACACATTATACTACTTCTCCTGAGTACGGCAATACCACATGTGTGGCACTTTTTTGAAGCCTAACTGCGCTAAGGGGCCCAAAGTCCAATGAGCATCTTTAGGCTTTACATGGGTGCTTACAATTAGGCACCCCCAAAATGCCAGGACAGTGAACACACCCCACAAATGACCCCATTTTGGAAAGTAGACACTTCAAGGTATTCAGAGAGGAGCATAGTGAGTCCGTGGCAGATTTCATTTTTTTTTGTCGCAAGTTAGAAGAAATGGAAACTTTTTTTTTTTTTTTCTTTTTTGTCAGAAAGTGTCATTTTCCACTAACTTGTGACAAAAAATAAAATCTTCTATGAACGCACCATGCCTCTCACTGAATACTTTGGGATGTCTTCTTTCCAAAATGGGGTCATTTGGGGGGTATTTGTACTATCCTGGAATTTTAGCCCCTCATGAAACCTGACAGGTGCGCAGAAAAGTCAGAGATGCTTGAAAATGGGAAAATTCACTTTTGGCACCATAGTTTGTAAACGCTATAACTTTTACCCAATCCAATAAATATACACTGAATGTTTTTTTTTTTATCAAAGACATGTAGCAGAATAACTTTTGCGCTCAAATGTATAGGAAATTTTACTTTATTTGAAAAATGTCAGCACAGAAAGTTAAAAAAAATCATTTTTTTGCCAAAATTCATGTCTTTTTTGCTGAATATAATAAAAAGTAAAAATCGCAGGAGCAATCAAATAGCACCAAAAGAAAGCTGTATTAGTGACAAAAAAAGGAGGTAAAATTCATTTAGGTGGTAGGTTGTATGAGCGAGCAATAAACCGTGAAAGCTGCAGTGGTCTGAATGGAGAAAAAGGCTCTGGTCCTTAAGGGGCGAAAAGACTGTGGTCCTGAAGTGGTTAAGGGCAGAAATCCCATTGAATGCTAAATTGGAGGCCTAAGGTGCTTTAAAAAATCTTGAATGTGTATACATCAATCAGGGAGTGTAATTAGAGTACTGCTTCCCACTGACATACCAATCTCACTGTGTAACGCACCGCAAACAACTGTTTGTGTAGTGACGGCTGTGCTGGACTGGTGCACACCATGGCCAGAGTGCAGGCCGTGGTGGTTTTAAAGCCCATATGGTCGCCGGGCTGTGGTAGCTCAATGATAGGACAACAGTGACTGTCAGGTAGGTATATGCAGTGATGGGTATTATAATGTGCACCTGTCACACACAGACAGGTACTGAACAGGTACAGTGACACTGCGTGCGCTCACATAGGTAGGTGGGTGCACTGAAGTGAACAACAGGTAGTAGGTATATGCAGTGATGGGTATTACAATGTGCACCTGTCACACACACAGGTAGTCACTGAATGTGCTGGGCCTGGCTGGCAGTGGCAAACACAGTAGGAATTACCAAGGCTGTCTATGCCACACAAGTGTCTGTCTGTGGGGGACACACACGAAAAAAAAGGAACAAGATTAGCTCTCAAAGAGCTGTTGAGGGGTGCTTTTTTAACAATAAGAATCAGCAAGGAGCAAGCTAAGAAGCCTACAAGAGCCTAACTAATCAATGCAGGCACATGAGTGATTCCAATGCCTGACGCTGCCTACCTTTTATAAGGGGGGGAGTGGCTCCAGGAGGGAGTGTAGCCTGATTGGCTAGAATGTGCTTGCTGACTGTGATGTAGAGGGTCAAACTTGACCCTAATGATGTAGTATAGGAGGTGAATAGAACCGCCATAAAGTTCCCGTTCGTGGGTGAACACGAACCACCGAAAATCGCCTGGAACCGTTCGCTGGCTAACCGTTCGGGCCCTCTCTACATCTGACCTCACTCACCTCCTCCTTCTGCTGCACAGTCTCTGTACACAGGAAAAGACTGTCTGGTCTCGTGTCTTAGCTTCTATTTTAGGCCCCTTTCAGACGGATGGCTGAACTTTTGATGACAGTACAGCCTCCTGTCTGCCACCCGCCAGTGCAATTCGGGTGCAATTTAAATGCAGCTGAATTGTAGTGGTTGTAACACCACACATTTGACATGCGGTGGTGTTACTGGGCAGTGGATGAACGCGACATGCCAAGTTGGAGGGGGGCGCCTGAACAGCAGGGAGCTAACAAGTACTGTGCAGGAGAGCAGCTGATGAGCGGTGAAAGGGCCCTTACTTTCTCATATGAGTAATGAGATGCCTGGATGGGGAGGAGATTGAATATAACACCAACTGATATTCAACCCACCAAAATAGTATCTGACATTAGAACAGAAAATAAGCATTGCAAATTTAGCCAGGTAACAAAAAAAATGAATGATGTGTAATGCACAAAGCTTTGTAAACTGCAACTCATAATATTTTAACTTAAGATGCATAAAAAACACAAACTTAAAGTAGTGCTTTAAATTAAATAAAGGACTTGCTGTTCTGCAGTGTTCCTAATACAGGTTTAAACATGTTACTCAAATAACATATATAACAATTCTATGCTGCACCACCACTTATATATATATACTGGCACAAAATTGTCCCACAAAAATGATCACAAAAAGGTCCTTTTAGTGCGCTGTGTACCATCCACAAAATGACTGACATTAAAAAGAACTCCACTGCACGCATCCAGGATCACACAGTAAAAACAGCTCAAAATAGTGTAATACTGTTTGGTTTATGCTTCACTCATGCTTCAACTAAACTGTGCAGGTGCTCAAATGATGTTGTACTGTGTTCCCACCACCCCGCAAACAGAGAGGCTATCCAGATTCAGACCACCTCTTATTCAGGTGGGGGTCTCACATAAGTTGTATGTCTCACTTGGACATCAGTGATTCATACCCAGACATCAATCTTCAAATTGGCCTTTCATTTCCTCAATAAAACATATAAGAAAACTCATTGCACAGTATCACAGTGGTGTGTCTCACAGGCCCGGTACTCATGCTCCAAATGCCATCTGTTTTCGACGGCTTAACACGCTCCCCAGGACCTTCCGCGTTCCACTACTCACGTAACCTTGCGTCAGGCGTACTGGCTCCGTCCTACGCACGTTTCGTTATCATCCAGACTCATCAGCCCCTGATGAGTCTGGATGAGACGTGGTCTGAATCTGGTGAGCCTCTCTGTTTGCGGGGTGGTGGGAACACAGTACAGCACCATTTGAGCACCTGCACAGTTTGGGTGAAGCATGAGTGAAGCATAAACCAAACAGTATTACACTATTTTGTGTGTATAACATGACTTTATCAACATTTTTGTACTCCATACAAGTATTTAGGTAAATGTTGCAAATAGTCTTTAAAAAAAACATCAAGTCAGGCCCGCAGAATAACTTGCATACTTATTTTATGCACTCTGCAATCCCACACGTTTCGACTATTTGCAGTGCACAGGTGCCTTGAGGGAGGAAGGCTAATGTATTACCTTACCTGAAATGCGTTGATGTGTTGGAGGGATTGGGCCCTTGTGGATGACACTTATGGATGTGCTTAAATGCGCATAGATACGTTTTCAGACTAAGCCGCTTATATCCCTGTAAGATGACGTCACCAGGACACTGAGCCGGGATGACTTGATCTGAAGTCCCGCTGCAGAGGGATCCAGTTAGGAAGTTTTGCTGGTGGAGGTAGAATATACCAATGAGAGCACGGAGGTCGCAGGCAGGAGCGGAGATGTGAGGGCCACTGAATTCCTCTAATCAGAAGTGGTACAGTACTATGCAGATTGAACACTGTGACTGTTGTATGACACTTGTGGAGAGTGTGGAGCCATACGGTTAAACTGAAAACCGCTGAAGAAGATTACAGTAAGTGAAGACTTAAAAGACTATTCACCTTTGTGTTCAGTACTTTATTATTATTATTATTATTATTATTATTTTTTAGCACTTAGCATTGCATTTTTTTCAGAACAGGATCCTTCTGTGTGTGTGAATGGTGTGAGACTGGGTTTTAGAACCGCAGCATTTATTGACATAATAATTGAATTATTGGATTGAAGCTCATTGGATTATAGCATATATTTCGAATAAAAGGATCATCTCTTTTTCTTTTAAATAGCTTGGTGGATTTGTCTTTGTTTTTATTGAAGTTGTCAAATTTTGAAGGGTGACTTTATTTCACAATGCAGCTATATAGGGAGATACACTAGTGCCACCTTTGTCTGTTTTTTCCCCAGTATCTTACTTTATTTTGTTCAAACAACTTTATCAGTCAAACAAACAGGTTCTCAAAAGAACACATTTATTTGTAGTATGTCATATATATTCCTAGCAATAAATGAATGTATATTTACAAATACAAGTATGTTATTTTTAAGTGATGACCGTGAACAAAGACATCATTCTAATACAGCACTATACAGTCCCTGAAGCAGATTTGCAAGTCTGCTAATACCGCAGATGTCATCATATTGAAGTACATACTATACAGGCCCCTATAAAAGAAATCAGTTGTGACAGTTTGACTTTTTATAAGGTCAGTTTAATACACAGTGCCTATAGCCTGAGCTAAATGACTGCCTTCATAAATATCAAATGTTGTTACTGCACAATATTTCTGCGTGGTCATGGGCTATTTTAAAGTCTGCCTAAGTCATACAGTGTTGTCCAGAATTCAGATCAAATTCTAAAATGTGGTTATGCAAATATATAGTGGTGTCTTCGCAGACTAATAGGGGCTCCTGGAATTTTGCATGACTAATAACTTGACTGCAGTCCAAACTCTCATTTCCATCCAAATGGCATTTTGGGCTTTATACAGGGATAACATCTTCTGGTATTAACTAGAGGAATGATAAAACACCTCAGAGACATCTTACCTGGATCATTTCCTGAAAAAGAGTAAGATGTTCAGCTGAATTTAATGTAAAAACTTCCAACATAATTGATAGGTAAGTGACTATGGGCTGTTGGCTGAGCAGCATACGAATGAAGCTGCACTACATGCTTCTGAATCTCATTACATTTATCAGCAGACAGGCACACAGTACAGTCAGGCATGTAGTACTGAGCCTGATACTGAAGGAATTCAGAATACAGCTAAGGTGACATGATGCGTGTGTGTCCTACAGAAAAATAAAAAATAAAAACAGCCCCAGTACTCAAAAATAGGAGTCAGGTTTTTAAAATGCATCCCCCCCGGGGTACCATATACAACATAAACAACAAAAACTGATGAGACTGATTGATAACAAACAACTATTTAGTATATATATATAAAAAAAATGAACAAAACGTTATTAATCTTGCAGATTAATATATACAACATATACAACATACAGCAGAATGTGATACCTTATTCAGGATATCCATTTTACTGCTATGTGTCCTGGTTACAACAATAACATAAACACTTCTTATATGTATGCATTGTTGTGTATTGGTATGTAACTGCGTCCTACTAGTGATGATTAGCACAGAGATCCTTTTCCTCCCAGTGCACTCTGGGAGAAGGAGCAGTTGAAAAAGCTGTGGCCAAAAATGGGCGCAATTGTTATTTATCGATATACAGTATGTGGGCACAATTTTTATTTATCATAATATAGAAAGCCGTTTCGCTATTTAGAGGGTGGCTGCAATTAAATGTAAATTTCTCTTATTATTGTTAGTGGGGTTTTGGGGGGGGTGTTAAGGTTAGCCCCCACTGGGGGGGGGGGGGGGGGGGTGGGGGGGGGGTTAGGGTTAAGCACCACCAGGGGGCTCTTAGGGTTAGGCACCACCGGGGGTCTTAGGTTTATAGACATCTCCAAGGGAGGGTTCTATGTTAGAGTAGGGAGAGGTTAGGTTATAGTTAGGTTCAACATTATTGGTATATATACCGCTAATGTAATCAGCGCCGGAGCTACCATAGGAAAAAATGGGCAATTGCCCCAGGGCCCCAGAGTCTGTAGGGGCCCCCAATGTGTCCCTCCCCCATCTTAACTGTTGCTCCCCAGGGACTCTGCAGAGTCTGTTAAGTTGGGAGGTGATTGGGGGAGGGTCAGCAGCCAGCTCAGGGGCCCAGGAGGAAAATTTGGCTGCAACAAAGGGCCTCTAATGATGCTTTTTGGTCGGGGGTGTCTGTTGGGGGGCCCCCAGGCTAATTTTGCCCTAGGGCCCCATTGTTACTTGAACCAGCCCTGAATGTAATACCACAATTAAATTGTTATTTACCATTTTTGTTATCATTTTTGTTATTTAAGCGCTTAAATTGTTAATTACCGATATTGCTAGTAATATAGTTATTTAACACCGCACCTCAATTAGCTTGCAACTTTTTTCAAATGTATGCCTGGACGACTAAGTGTTGTTTCTGTTTACTTCAGGACTCACAAACATTCTGCAGTGATTTTGCTTGCCAGCAGTAAAGATGTCACCAACTGTGACAAATGTTAGAATGTAGGTCGGAGAGAGGAATGATTTTACAATGTGCAAACACTGACTAAATAATGCATAAAGGAATATTGTAAAACTTCAATCTTTAATTTACATTCAGTAAAGGTCCTCTTTAAGTGTGCTCAAAATGCCTTAGCCAATTGATTACTGCCATTATGCCATACAATAGATGGTATGTTCTTTTTGCCATTAGTTATGGCAAAAGGATGTAAATATATCTGTAGCTGTCAGCAAGTACATGCTAGCAAATGCCTGCGCTCATTAAGCCTCCTCCATGCAGGCAAATGAAGACAGTAAATTTACCACCTGTCAGCTGCATCTGTGCAATGGCCAGATACTTGCATTCACTTAGCATGGTCATTGAGGAGCGTATGGGGCAGTTTGGCGCTGGGCCTTTTTGGCACAGGGTGTGCTGAATAACAGCTCACCCTGCTGCCACACAAATTCGGGGGGTGTTATTATTATTATTATTTATTGTATTTATAAAGCACCAACATATTACGCAGCGCTGGACAATAAATGTATACAATGATACAAGGATGACAGACATAGGGTTAAGTTATACATGCAAATTGTACAAAATACATGATCATGCAATATGGGCTGGTTAGGTAGGCCCAGTAATACAAGTACAGGCTGTCATAGGACAGGAGCACATGATCCTGTAGATTACACTAGGTAGTGGAGGACCCTGCTAGAGGCTTACAATCTAAAGGGAGGGGTAGAAACACTAGGTGGGGCTGTTAAATATTCCTTAGAGAGTTACTGTGTGGTAGGAGGTGGGTAGGCCATCATAAAGAGGTGGGTTTTAAGGGCTTGCTTGAATGTGTTGAAAGAGGGAGCAAGTCTGATGGGTGGTGGAAGGACATTTCAGAGGGTGGGGGCAGCTCTTGAGAAATCCTGCAGGCGGGCATAGGAATGTGAAATGCGTGGGGTGGTGAGGCGAAGGTCGTTGGAGGAACGGAGGGGGCGACCTGGTGTATACCTGTGAACAAGCTCCGAGATGTAGGTAGGGCTGGTTTTGTGCACAGATGTATACGCCAGGCATAGAATCTTGAAACTTATCCTGCAACGGATAGGGAGCCAGTGCAGGGATTCACAAAGGGGAGATGTGGATGCAGAGCGGTGCGAAGAATGGATGAGTTTTGCAGCCGCGTTCATCACTGATTGAAGGGGGCAGTGCGTTTCAGGGGGGAGGCTAGAAAGGAGGGAGTTACAGTAATCAAGGTGGGAGATGATGAGGGCATGGATGAGCAGTTTGGTCGTGTCCGGGGTTAAGAAGGGGCGGATCTTGGAGATATTACAGAGGTGGAAATTGCAGGCTCTGGTGATGTTTTGGATGTGTGGGATGAAGGAGAGGTCAGAGTCCAAGGTGACACCCAGACAGCGGGCCTGGGAGGTAGGGAGAATGGTTGTTTTGTCGATTGTGAGGTGGAAATCTGGGAGGGGTGCAGCAGCATGGGGTGGAAAGATCAGGAGCTCAGTTTTGTTTAGTTTAAGCTTTAGGAACCTAGCTGACATCCAGGAGGAAATTGCTGAGAGACACGAGGAGACCTTGTTTATGGTGGTGGATGAGATATCGGGGGTATGGAGGTAAATCTGAGTGTCATCTGCATAAAGGTGGTAATTGAAGCCCAGGGAGGAGATAAGCTTGCCAATTGAGGAAGTGTATATGGAGAAAATAAGGGGGCCTAGAACAGAGTCCTGGGGACCCCAACTGAGAGGGGGGCAGGGGTTGAGGAGGAGCCATTGAAGGAAGTGGTGAAGGATCGATTGGATAGGTAGGAGGAGATCCAGGCCAAGGCAAGACCATGGATGCCCATGGACTGTAGTGATTGGAGGAGGAGGGAGTGGTCAACAGTGTCAAATGCTGCAGAGAGGTCAAGGAGGAGCAGGATGGAATAACTGCCTTTGGCCCTGGCAAGGGTAAGGTCATTGACCACCTTGGCGAGGGCTGTTTCAGTTGAGTGTGCTGGTCGGAATCCAGACTGTAGGGGGTCAAGTAGGGTATTGGTGTTGATGTATTGGGTAATGTGTTGGTGGACTAGGCGTTCGAGGAGTTTAGAAGCATAGGAAAGGAGGGAGATTGGGCGGTAGTTTGAGGGTAGGGATGGGTCGAGTGAGGGTTTTTTCAACAGGGGAAGTACAGTGGCCTGTTTGAATGCTTTGGGGAAGATGCCTGTGGAAAGGGAGAGATTGAACAAGGAGGTGAGGACTGGGGCCAGGTCAGGGAAGTGGGGACGAAGAGTATTCGCGGGTACCGGATCACAGGGAGACGATGTGGGGGGGGGGGGGGGGCACTAGCAGCAGGCTGACTTCATCAATGGTGGCAGGAGCAAAAGAGGCGAGGGGTGGATGAGACAGGGGAGCGGCTGGGAGGGAAGGCAAGTGGACAACCTGAGAGGCGTTGGGAAGGGAGGGATGGAGGAGGGAAATTTCATTGCGTATTGTTGCAATTTTAGTGGTGAAGTGGTTGGCAAAGTCGTTGGCTGAGAGGAAGGAGCTGGGAGGGGGAGGAGTGGGGTTGAGAAGGGAATTGAAGGTAGCAAAAAGCTGTCGAGGGTTGGAAGCTTGGGTTCCAATCAGTGCTGCAAAGTTCCTTTGTTTAGCCTCAGAGTGGGCAGTGTTAAATGCTATTCCCCCTCCAAGTCATCGTAACCTGGAGAGAGAAGTAATTTGGAGTCTGGCAATCACGCGGGGCATGGACTATAGCATTACTTCAACAGTCCTACTTTGATTGAAGGGGAAGCTATACATGGATGCACATCTGAAGTGATTTCTTGCTCCTGGTGATTCCTATAACTGCACTGTGTGTCAAGTGTTGCCATGTGGGGTTACACATGTGCCATACTGCTGCAGGAAATTGTAACCAGAAGGTGTTCAGTGGCAGGCAGATCAGAGGCTGAACTGTGTAACAAGCCCAAATAAATAATTAGGAACCCTTCTTGAATCTTGATCACCTCACCCAGTGAGAATCAATATTGGGTAAGTTCCAACTATGCCTGCAGCTCCTGATCACCAGTACTGCAGACCCTGGCCTCCTTGCCAGCTTCCTGCAGCCATGTGTCCTGAGTCATGGCCTCATGATGTCACAATATCATTGAACTGGACCTCAGGGGACACATTGACAAAATGTTGATGAGTGGCTATAGACAGAAATATGTCATCTATAATGCATAATACATTCTTTAGTCTTTTGCCTTTTTAAGGTAAGATCAGCACTAACCTTTTGAAATGGTTTTAAATCTGTAACGATCGGTGTTGGCACACAGAGAGAATCTGATTATTGGTGATCTGCAGTATCACCAAGAATACAGATATATACCTGATTATTGATGATCTGCAGAATCACCAATAATACAAGTATAACTAACCTCTGGACACCTAACAATGTGTAAGAGTTTGGTTTGACAGTGTATGAGCCAGTGATTCCCTGACTGCTGGGAATCAGACTCTACTGCAGTCAAAGGACACCTAAGAGATGGAGTCCCTGATTGGAATTGCAGAGAGGTCCCTTTAAGAGACATGGAGTCTCTGCAGACAGTAAGAGAGGTCGGCCAGGCCGGGTCGGCAACACACGAGCAGATAAGGTACAATGACAGAAGACTGATACAGTAACCAGGGACAGGCAGGGTTGGCAACAAGTAATCAGATGTGCGTAAGTACCGAATCAGAGAGCAGAAGGAGGGTCAGGAAAGCGATAGGTCATAACAGATATCAAACATAAGCCTAGTCTTGGGTGTGAGGTCCGTGGTCTCAACATCCTGGAACTAGTCTGGAGTATAACACAATAATAACACAGTATCCCTAGTCTTGGATGTAAGGTCCGTGGTCTCAACACCCTGGAACTAGTCTGGAGTATAACACAATAATACACAGTAATCTGGCTAAGTGTGGATACCCAGGTCCACCTGGTTCAACCACACTGAAGGATCTGACTATGGTCTGAGTGCTAACACGTAAGCATTTGCAACGGCAGACAACCGGCAACTGACAGAGAAGAAGTATATATAGCAGAGCGCTCCTTAGCGCCGCCCAGTCCCATTCAGCCAATCACCTGCTGTGCTGGGATCAGCTGATCGTCCTGATCAGCTGATCCCTCTCCTATTGGCATAAAGGGCTTGCCTGTTAGCGCGCGCGCGTAGCTCTCCATCTGTGTGCACTACTAGGCTCAGACAAAACAGGCGCACGCTGCTGCTGCGGAGAAACCGCCGGTCTGAACGTGGCCTCAGCCGCCTCACTGTCAGACCGCGTGGCGGTGTCTCCGCCATCCATTACAGAATCATCTTACAATTTTCGGGTACCTCTGTATAGCTAAGGTCAGCATTTCAGTGAAAAAAAACATGCAGCGAACATTTTGGGGTCTAGTTTTCAATGAAAGTCTATGGCACCAAATTTTAAAAGTTAATTGAAAAACACCCATACAGGTGTGTGATTTTCATGTCACTAGTGAGTAGTGATGTCGCGAACCTCCGAGGGTTCGCGAACCTCCGCGGAAAGTTCAGTTCACAAAAAACGAACCGCAATAGACTTCAATGGGGAGGTGAACTTCAAAACTTAGAAAATGTTCTACTGGCTGGAAAAATGATAGAAATCATGTTTCAAGGGTTCTAATACCTGGAGGACCTCCTTCCTCCTTTCTGCCTATTCCCTCCTCCCTCCTTTCCAGAGGGAGGAGAGTCTCATCTGCCAGGGAATTATAGTATTTCAAAAGCCAGCTTACATACCAATGGCTGGGAATTGAACCCAGGTCTCAGTGTATGGTAGGTAACTAACATATCCATTATACAACCAACACTACTAGCTGAAACTAGCTGAAACTAGCCTAGCATGTACCATTTATGCTCAATCCAAGAGAAAAATTAAACAAGACAAATAACATTTATATCACACTTTTCTCCTGGCAGACTCAAAGCACCAGAGCTGCAGCCACTAGGGCACGCTCTATAGGCAGTAGCAGCGTTAGGAAGACTTGCCTTAGGTCTCCTACTGAATAGGTGCTGGCTTACTGAACAGACAGAGCCGAGATTTGAGCTCTGGTCTCCTGTGTCAGAGGCCTTAACCATTACACCATCCAGCCACTGCTTAAGGATATGTAGCCAGGCATGGCCTTGCCTTTTGTGTTCAACAGTTGTCAAGAGAAAAATTAGACAAGAAAAATAACATTTATATTGCGCTTTTCTCAGGGCGGACTCAAAGCGCCAGAGCTGCAGCCACTAGTGCCACTGTACCACCAACACTACATGCTGAAGCCAGCCTAGCATGTACCATTTATGCTCAATCCATTTATGCGCAAAAATACAATTCTGCGGAAAGCGGTGACCATCCCTACTAGAGAGAGAGAGAGAGAGAGAGAGAGAGAGAGAGAGAGAGAGAGAGAGAGAGAGAGAGAGAGAGAGAGAGAGAGGTGAATCTACCTGGCTATCTGGGGTTCTCTTTGGACAACTGTTGAACACAAAAGGCAAAGCCATGCCTGGCTACATATCCTTCAGCAGTGGCTGGATGGTTAAGGGCTCTGCCTCTGACACAGGAGACCAGGGTTGGAATCTCGGCTCTGTCTGTTCAGTAAGCCAGCACCTATTCAGTAGGAGACCTTAGGCAAGGCTTCCTAGCCCTAGTGGCTGCAGCTCTGGCGCTTTGAGTCTGCCAGGAGAAAAGCGTGATATAAATGTTATTTGTCTTGTCTAATTTTTCTTTTGAAAAGAATAAATGTTGCATGCTAGGCTAGTTGCAGCTAGCAGTGTTGATGGTATAATGGATATGTTAGTTACCTACCATACACTGAGACCTGGGTTCAATCCCCAGCCACGGTATGTAAGCTGGCTTTTGAAATACTGGAATTCCCTGGCAGAAGAGAACCTCCTTCCGGCAGGAGGGAGGAGGGAATAAGCAGAAGAGGAGGAGGAGGAAGGAGAAGCCTACAAGAGGCAAATTAAACTCTCCCTAGCAGAGTGTGTGTAGCAGCTGTCCCTTAACTAATTAGTATAGGCAGACGAGTGAGTCAAATGGCTCAAGGACCTTGCCTTGTATAAGGGGGGTGGGGCTCCACCAGTGAGTACAGTCTGATTGGCAACAATGTGCTTGCTGACTGTGATGTAGAGGGTCAACATTTTGCTCAATAGAGCATTATGAGGTGAATTGAACTTCCAGGAAAGTTCGCCTTTGGCAGCGAACGCGAACCACCGAAGTTCGCCAGGAACCGTTCGCCGGCGAACCATTCGGGACATCTCTACTAGTAAGAGCATATACATTTTTTTTTCAAACACCATGTAGTTTAATTGAGTGATGGTTTTTGGTAATTGATGATTAATTGTAATTTTTTACTATGTAAGTCAGTGTGACTTGTCGGAATATGTCAATAAACAGACATTTCTAACACCTTTTTAGTGTAATAACCCCCCCCCCCCCAAGTCAGTGGAACTGTATATGGTTGAAAATGTGTGGTCATGACTACTGAAGGATCAACATTACAGCCAGAAACATTTTCAAAAGGACGGCCCTTGCCCTGAGCCGCCCCCATGAAGATCAGTTCAGTATTCTTGTTTCATTTATGACCCAGCCTGCATAAAACTCCACCCCAACAAGTCTGCCGGTGACGCTTTCTCTGCTCAGGGTTCTCTGCCTACCTATACTGAAAAGGGGAACTTTGGCTACCTATATGGGAGGCACTCTCTCTGCCTACCTAAGACTGGGGAGGTCATATCTCCCCACATATATTGTGTGTGGTGGGAGGTTTTCTGACAACCTGTAGTGGGAGCACCCTCTTTTGCCTATTGTCACCTAATACTAATAATACCTAATAATAAATATGACAACCTCCATATCCCTCACTTCACTTTGTGTCCTTGAATACAAAGCTCAAATGAAAAAAAAATACTTAAAGTTTAACAAATACCCATGAAAGAGAAGTTTTTGAATACCATAGAGCACAGGTGTCAAACACAAGGCCAGGGTTCCGAATGTGGCCCTCCTTGTCATTTTTTTTGGCCCTTCAGGGATTCAAATTTGCATCACCGTAAGCAGTAAAAGAACAGCAGTACTCCGCCTTCCCATCCAGAGGATGAAAGTGTTTCTGGTTCTGTTGGTGTGGGCCTGGGTGCAGCAACAACACACGGGACATTCCTGTATTAGCATGGGGACCCCTCCTTGTATCTAAATCCTCTCTGTGTGGCTGGTACCACACACACACCTACACACCTTTTACTCGCCACTTTCTCCCCGCATAGCAGAGCAGCGGAGCAGTCTAATATTTATTTTCTCCAGTGCTGCATCGAGTCTCTTCTGTACTTCCTGGCAGCTGCACACACTATACTTCCTTACCCCCAGCTCCCAGTCACATGACATGCATTCAGAGCCAGAGGTATGTAGCATGGAGCATGTCTCTGTCAGGAATACCCAAAGCAGCACTGCCCTACTCTGCAGAGGGGGAATGAGCGGGGATCCAAGACCCCCACCCCATGGTCAACATTGTTACGTCACTTTATTTGAGAATGTTAAATTTTAATAAACAATTTGGCCTACGACTTAAAGGGAGTCTGAAGTGAGTAAAAAAAACCAAAACAGATACTTACAGAGCGGGAATACTCTGAGACTTACCGTTCCTGTTCTTGTACCCTTGTTACACCACTGGCTACCACGTTAGCAGTGTCCAACCGATGGGTCAGAGACTGCTCTCTCCTCCTCTGCGGGAGGCCTCAGCAGTCTTCTGAAACCCCAGTGCTCCTGAAGAAGGGCCACTCCACCCTGCGCATGCGCGAGCACACTCTCTTGCATATACGCAGTATGGTACCAACCCATCTTCAGGAGCAATCAGGTTCCGGAACACTTCCAAAGCCTCCTGTGGTGAGATATTTGAATGGAGGAGCCTGTGGTGGAATGAGGGTACCAGAAGAGGAGGAACGGGAAGACTCTATAGGATATTATATTCTGTATAGAGGGAATCAAAAGGAACAATATCCTCTGAGGTGTGCCACAACACCCATATACACTTTATTCCAATACAAGGATATGTATATCAAGAACATTGAAGAAACTTGAAAAATATATATATAAAAATACAATAAATCTTTATTGAAGACAACACTTGTGCAAAAATATTCATAAAAAGTATCCTTCAAGGAACATTTGCCATAGGAAAGAATGGCAAACATACAGCAGTGATTTGTACAGCATTTGTACAGCAGCATTTGTACTATCAAGATTAGTACAAATGTAAATATTGAGGCGACAACGTCGACTTGTTTCGGGATAGACCCTTCATCAGGCCTCCACATGTAAAGATAAATCTGTATAGTTAACACTTGTTCTTAAAAAAAACATCTGGACAATATGAAGCCAGGTATGACCACCTGTATAGTTAACACTTGTTCTTAAAAAAACATCTGGACAATATGAAGCCAGGTATGACCACTTATCCAATATTCAAATACAGGAACCGCACATGGCAGGAGCTGGAGGAGAATGGCCAAAATGTAAACAGGCGGGGAAGAAATCCCCGCTGTTTACATCATACAGCGCTGCTGCGCAGCAGCGCCGTAAGGCAGATCGGCGATCCCCGGCCTCTGATTGGCCGGCATATGATAGGCTGAAGCCTATCCTTCAATGCGCAGGACGGAAATCCGTCCTGCGCAGCTCACATGGGGAGGGAGAGGGAGGGAGTGGGCGAGACGGTGGAGAACGCTGCGGAGGGGGGCTTTGAAGAGCCCCCCGCTAAGCAAATGCAGCCGGCGGCGATCAGACCCCCCCAGCAGGACATCCCCCTAGTGGGGAAAAAAGGGGGGTAGTCTGATCGCCCTGCTGCACTCCTGATCGGTGCTGCGGGCTGTAGAGCCCACGCAGCACCGATCACTGAAAAATCCCCTGGTCGGCAAGTGGTTAATATATACCTAGCCTCTATTTTTAGTATCATGTTTATTAAAACATATTTTTTTACTGCAGATGATGCTAGACTGGTTGTAAGTCTCTTTCAGAGAGAAATCCTGAATATTGTGTATAGGATGATGTTGCATTTTTTTTTCATTTATATAATGTACATGCAATATTTTACAAAGAATATTTTATTTAAGGCAAAGGTTACCTCCAGTATGAGTTAGTGCATTCCATGCCACAGGCCACCCTACAGCCTGTAGAAGCCAGTTAAATCATTCATGACATTACACTGCCAGACTAGGCGAATATAGACATATTTCTACATAGATTACTCAAGGCGATGAAAACGTAAAATAAAACCATACAATAAGGATATTCAAAGCCATTATGCAATGCATGCCAAAGTTCAAGGATGAAAATACTGTCTTTATTTTAACAAAGACGGCATCCCGTAAAGATGCTGGAAATGCAGACTAGCTGCATGGGCATTCAATTTCCATGCAGTTTCCACTGAAATTGAAATGAGCTTAATAGTTAGAATATTCTTCACATTTCATTCATTTGGAATCTTACTTAGTATTATTATCTTTCTCCTCGTGATAGTGAAGGATGTGCTGTTCTTACTCTTTCATTACGGTAACCAGGACAACAGCAGATCATTGCGACAATTCAGGAAGTCAAATTAAATGAGGCTTTTAAATGAAAATGAATTGGAATCTGTAAGCCCCACCAGGATAACATGCATCATTTACAGCAAAGCAGGCCAATACTTGTAACATGCACTCCACCAGGTATATTTTACTAGACAGTAGCTCTAAAGAGGTTCTTAAACATCTTAAATTGCTGTGTCGGATTTATTATATTCTGATTGTATATAATTTTGACCGTGAATGCTTTAGATAACTGAATTTTAAAGTTTTCTAGGTAACTTCTGAAACGTATAGTCTAAGGGCCCTTTTCCACTAGCAGTCGCTAGCGTTCACGCTGAACGCTAGCGATTGCTGAATCGCAATTACCGGCGATTCCCCGATGTTCGCGGCCGCAATTTTGCTATGCTATGCACTGCATAGCAAAATCGCAGCATATATCGCTCCGCCGCGCGTTCGCTTTCCCGTCAAAAACTAATCGCGGTAGTGGAAATATCCTACCGCGATTCCTATGTTAAAAAGCAAACCGTAGCGATTGTAAAATCGCTAGCGGTTTGCGACTTTGCGATTCAGCCAGCGCAAACGCGCTGGTGGAAAAGGGCCCTAAGAGCATATTCTCATCTATATGAAACAGTTGGTTAAATAGCATTGGATATTGTGCCAGGTGCAAAATCTCTTTGAAACAAGCCATTTCTTTTTACTTTTTTAAAGTGTACCTGTAACTTTTAAAAAGCAAAAGATTACCGTATTTTTCGGAATATAAGACGCTCCGACATATAAGACGCACCTAGTTTTAGAGGGCAAAAATCAGGAAAAAAAAATTAACCTTCTTGGCGGTAACCCCGAACGT